>NC_089804.1:20033711-20406211 GCF_029633855.1 Hoplias malabaricus | reverse complement strand
GTGTGTTCTCTCTGTGTCTGCATGGGTTTCCTCCGGGTGACTGTCTGTGAGGAGTGTGGTGTGTTCTCCCTGTGTCTGAGTGGTTTCCTCCGGGTGACTGTCTGTGAGGAGTGTGGTGTGTTCTCTCTGTGTCTGTGTGGGTTTCCTCCGGGTGACTGTCTATGAGGAGTGTGGTGTGTTCTCCCTGTGTCTGCATGGGTTTCCTCAGGGTGACTGTCTGTGAGGAGTGTGGTGTTTCTCCCTGTGTCTGCATGGGTTTCCTCCGGGTGACTGTCTGTGAGGAGTGTGGGTGTGTTCTCCCTGTGTCTGCGTGGGTTTCCTCCAGGTGACTGTCAGTGAGGAGTGTGGTGTGTTCTCCCCGTGTCCGCATGGGTTTCCTCCGGGTGCTCCGGTTTCCACACACTGTCCAAAAACACACGTTGGTAGGTGGATTGGCGACTCAAAGTGACCGTAGGTGTGAGCTGTGTGAGTGAATGTGTGTGTGTGTTGCCCTGTGAAGGACTGGTTCCTGCCTTGCGCCCAATGAGTCCAGGTAGGCTCTGGACCCACCGTGACCCTGAACTGGATAAGGGCTACAGATAATGAATGAATAAATAATACAAAATTAAATGAAACAATTGCAAAGTCAACTGTCATTACTGTGTTTTGTGAGAAAACAATGGCTGGAGTTTTATGATTATTTTTATTATTATAGCTACCTCCCAATGTCTCCAATTGCCAAAAGAGCTGAGACTGAAGTACAGCCTCTTTGTGAAATACTCAGTGGCAATTAATTCTGTTCTTATTAAAGTATCTTCAATATTCTGAAATCTGTAGTCCTCCCTTTAGGGTTCGGCACTGACTCCTGTATCTAGCGGGGGTCTTAGGTCCGTGGTGTATGGACTCTAGTCCTGTTCCTACTGCCGAGACGACTAAAGCACAGTTTTAGGTCGCTCTGAAGTGCGTCTACTAAACTGCGTAAATGTAAAGGTAAGTACACGGGTGAAGGACAACTGTGGACTGTGTAAATGTAGATGATCTTCTTTGAAATATTTTTTTTTTATAGATGTAAAGTGGTAGAATTGTGTAGAATAACCATGACGAGCGAGTTATCTTTGGTGCACTGTCATTTCAGACGTGTCGTGGTTCAGACGACGCAGCTGGAACTGAGAGGTTCAGTAATGGAGCAGCCTGAGGGGTTTCCAGGGTCGGGGCACTGTTGGCCGTATCGGGGAATCAGACGCTCGGTGTGGGATTGCGTCCAGGGAAACTTCAAAGCCTTGCGAGTTAATAGGCAGAATATATCATTAGCATTAGCTTGGAAACAGCAGGGGGACTCGTGTATATAAACATCAGCCTGTTTCTTTCCAAATAAAGATATATAAAGACATAAATTGATAGAGAAATAAATAGGTAAATATATAAATATAGAGGAGATTTTGGGGGTGGGTTGATCTGAGAATGGGGCCCAGAAACAGCTCTCCATAAATTATGGCTGGTGGTCACAATTAGTCACACTTCAAAGGCTCAATTTTGTTTCAAAATTGGATTTTAAACATCGCCAATGTGATAAAAATTGAGATCAAGACCCCCCTCTAAAAATCCCAGGGCTCGTGTTGACGTTGACGGAGAGAGAGGGTCTGAAGGAGGCTCGCTGTATCTGGGCCACTCCAGCTGCAGATTCAGCTTCTCTCTCCAATCTTCTCTCTCTCTCTCTCTCTCTCTCTCTCTCTCTCTCTCTCTCTCTCTCTCTCTCTCTCTCTGCAGCCAGGACCTCGTCACAAATCACAATCATCCTGACTGGCAAAAGTACACACTTCACTGGAGGGGTTTTCGTCTTGCGAGCGGGAGATTTTTCCGTGATTGTGGGGCTTTCGCGGGTGGTGTCCCTGCCTTTGATCGCAATAAACAAGCCCTTCCACAGGCCCTGGAGCGAGTTACGCAACCAGCCTTTCAATCGACTTCTTCCTCTCTTTATCTCTCAACCTTCGCTCCGGCCATGCCTCGTTGCTAGGCTGTGATTCACAGAAGAGGAAAAGAGTGAAAGGCCTTTGGGTTCTTGATAGGTTTCTCGTTTTCAGAAAGGTCTTGATGATGCTACGTTGAGGAGATGGTGAAATGCGCGAGACTGAAAGCATGGGTACACAGCACTTATCACTGTATCAATGTTACAAAGTTTGCAGATGTGTTGGAATGCACTAGAAGTATCCAATAAATGATAAAGAAAAGGAAACAAGGTTCAGGACAAACTCCAGAAACATGATTAGGGCCAGGTTTTCATTTCACTGACACAGATAGCTTTGGCAAAAACAGACAGCAAAAAAAATACAGGGAATCAATCCCATGTTGGAAACAAAACCAACAAAACCAACACCGTCACGAAGTGAGGGAACGGGGCGTGTAACGGGAAGGTTGCCGGTTCAATCCCCTGACTGGAGTGCCGTTGAGCAAGGCACCTAACCCCTGACTGCTCCCTGAGTGCCAGGGCTAGGGCTGCCCACCACTCCAGGCACTGCTCACTGCCCCCTAGTGTTTGTAAATGTGTTTCACTGCACGGATTGGGTTAAATGTGGAGAACAATTTCCTCTCTGTGCAGCACAGATTCTAATTCTAATGAAACATATTCTTCTACTGGACTCTACTGTCTGTTTGGTCTCTGGTCCCTTTTCCACTCCCACAGTTCATGGAGCGCAATCTGTAATGTTTACACACCACGGTTTAGTCCCTAACCACGAGAGAACGGGGACTAAAAAAGAACCCGATTCCTGGACCAGGACCAAATTTACCTGATGGTGAAGCAGGAATGTTGTGTTGACCAGAGTCAAGTGCCATTTTAAAAACATTTCATTTGTTTAAAAATATTACAGCTAGAGATCACCAAACGCATCAATCAGAATTATCAGGGTGCTGGGTGATCCACTATGGTGCCCCCTAAAGGGAGCGTCCAGAATACAAAAACCATCTGCTGGAAATAGACACTTTTCCCTATGAAGCACAGAATAGCTAGTGGTGTGGAAATACCATGATCTCCACAGAGCGATTTGTGATGGAAACCATAACCCACAGTCATCCCTCCCACCTCCAGCTGATCTCAGAAATGGTCCTGGGCTGAGATAATGTTTCACACACAGTTGAAAGGAACTGGAGCCCGATGACAAGGAAACCTTTGAACTGTACCTGGAAACTGGGAGCGTGTGTGATTTAGCAGGCTTTGATAGCAGAGCTGGAGATGAGCAGTCAGGCCTGAAATATGCTCACGTGTGTAAACGGGAGGTAAGCATATGCTCGTTAAGGCTTTCTCCTGACCCTTCAGGCTCTGGCTGTTATAGGGAATCCATCCGCGTCAATGCTTTTCTGTGTCAGACTGTTCAGGAGATGCTGAAATCCTCAGGGCTCTCAGGTGCTGAGTAAAAGCAAAGGTAGGAGGTTAAACTGCACATAATATTAGGCCTATGCCAGATTTGGCGCCACTGGTCTAAAGATATGAGCATGTACACTCACTGTTTACCTGCTGAAATGAACATAGTGGTCCCTAAAGACAGAATAAATAAATAAATAAATAGGACCCCCACAGAGTAGGTATTTTATTATTATTTGGGTGGTGTGTTGTGCTGGTGTAGAGTGGATCAGACACAGCAGTGCTGCTGGAGTTTTTAAACCCTGTGTCCACTCTCTGTCCACTCTGTGAGACACTCCTCCCTCGTTGGTCCACCTTGTAGATGTAAAGTCAGAGACAGTAGCTCATCTGTCGCTGCACAGTGTGTGTCGCTCGTCCTCTAGTCCTTCATCAGTGACACAGGATGCTGTCGGCTGTGGTCAGTGGACTGTTCTCAGTCCAGACACAGGGGTTAAAAACTCCAGCAGCACTGCTGTGTCTGATCCACTCTACACCAGCACAACACACACTAACACACCACCACCACATCACAGCTGCTTTGTGGGGGTTCTGACCACTGAGGAACAGGTTTAAAAGGGGCTCACAAAGTATGCAGAGCAACAGTCAGACTACACAGTTCTCTTGTGTGGTCAGTGGAGCTGAGAGAATGGACACTGTTTGGAAAAGCAAGGACCAGTGTTACTTGTGCTAAAGAACAGAAGCTTATCGAACTAGTGTTCACTTTCTATAAGACGTCCTCACGTCGAGGAGAGGCTCGACTGCAGCTGGACACATGGATGGCAAGTTATCAAGAGCACTGGAAACTCAAAATGTGACCACAGGAAACGCCCATACCACAAGACTTGAGTCATTCTAGCTACGCCCAGATCAGTCCAAAAAATGAGGAGTCATTCATCAGTGACCTGCTTTGGTCCAAACCCCACGAGCCCCACAGCAGTGTTCTCCCCCTGTGTAAACAGCCCTGTTCAGAACGCCCGCTTTCAGCACCTGTTCCTTTAAATGATAATGAGCCGCTCTCTGTTCACCCCGACCCCGAGCGCACAGCAGTGAGGAGCGAGGAGCAGAAGCACTGTTTTTTTAGCCGTTTTCACTCTTCTTCTGTTCTTCATTGTGTCTGTTTTGCTGCGTTTAACCTTGTCATTTTGCTTAACCCACATAAACGTGGGTCCAGCGCTGTGATTGGACACTTCGATGAGGGGGCGGGGCAATTAGCGTCACAGTACTTGACTTCAGAAGTGGAGCAGAGTCAGAACGATTCGTTTTATCCTGTGTTTTCTGATTTCAGCCCCCCCCCCCCCCCCAAACAAAACTGGGTGGTCTTGTTTGACGGTGTGTGGGTTGATGGGCTCCAGGTCCACACATTAATATGCACATGCTCTACACAAGGGATTGATTTATAGTATGTACGCTTTAAAGTAGCTGGTATCATTCATTTCAGGAGCTTCAGGAAACTTTAGGAAATGCAGGGCAGGATTTTTTTGGGGGGCACATCTCACTACATCCATGCAGTAAAGGCCAAAATAACATTAAATAAATGTAATATTTTACTGATGTCTACACGACGTAGACATTCATATCAAGTCAATTCAATGCATTGCTTTTGTCAGTGCGGCAGGAAGGGGCTCAAACAGAACCACACTGTGAGCGCTGTCACTCATCAGAAGAAGAGGCCTTTTTTCACGGGCTGGATGTATTCAGAATCTCAAATACATTCGGCAGGAAATCCAGCTCAAATCTGCGGAAGATCCTGGGCTGAAATATTGAAGGTTGAAAGTGCTCGGTTTAAAAAGCCCTCAATCAAATTTGTCTGTGAGAGTAAAGCTGCTCGGTGTCCTTCAGACGGCCCACTTAGGGGAGGCTTGAAAACACTTCCTATCATTAGAGGAATACTCTTGAAGATGCCATGCTTGGCTTGGTTTAATATCCCGACTGCACTATGGAGCCTGGTTAATTTCCTCCTTAGATACGTAGACACTGGGTGCTGTATCTGAGCTTCACTGGGGTACAGCATATTTCACTGAATGGCTTCTCTGTGGAGTGTGATTGGAGGTTTTGTGTGTGTGTGTGTGTATGTGTGTGAGTGTGTAGGGCTTAAGCATGACTCACTCTGTATTTTCTATTGACTCAACAAGGCTGCGTCACTGGCTATCTGCCGCTAACAGAATTCAATAGGCTGACTCCCTTCAAGAAAAGCAAGCGCTTCTCCTGGTAGATAGAGCCAGATAACAGCATGTTTTTTTAAACAAGAAACAGAGCCTTAAGCATTGTTTATCAATAGGTAAAAAGAGAGGGACAGAGGCTCAAAGAGAAGGCCCGTATTCAGCAGATAAATGACAGAAGTGTTTGTGCGCACACCTCCATTCACGCCGAGTCCCAAGCATCTGGACCATGATGAAATAACAGTGCAAAAAGAATGCCTTCCTCTCTTTTCTTGGCAAATATGCACGAATCAGCGGAAAATTCCACACATTCAGAACGGGCGATTGCATTTTTACTTTTATGGCCACAGCGTATCATTTCGATTATGGAGAATCAGGCTCGTTTTTTTTTTTCTTTCCTGCAGCAGGGACTCGACTCTCAGTGCCGCAGTGGTGACGAAGTTCTGGACACTTCAAGGTCACCCACTCGGTGGAGAGAGAGAGTAGAGAAAGGGCTTTTGAGTAAGTGAAACAAACCAAAGAGAGTCTTAGCGTGAGGTCATTTAACAATACTGTATCTGAAACAAGGAATGCATTCATTTGTTCATTTATCCCCCAGTGGGACTATGCTGCTCTGAAATATAGAACTCATTCACTGAAAAACAGTCCCAGCTTTGGGAGCATCAAAAGAAGACTTTACTCCATCGGGCAAATCAGTTTATGACTTTACTGAGATGGTGCTTTTCCACTGCGTTGGATCAGCTCGGCTCGACTTGCTTTTAGCTGGTCGCTTTTCCATTAGCATGGCAAAATGAAGCCAGTGATCTCACAAAACCTTGTCTCTAACAGGAACCACGGGCTTTGAAAAGCACAACAACCACGGGGGGTAAAGTCAGGCTCTGTTTACTCATTCTGTATTCACGTATTGTTGATTGCACTGAACAAGGCTCCACCCTCAGTTCTCAGATAAAAAAGAAAAATGTGAAAACCAAGTGGCGAGTTTGTGTTGGAGCTCTGCAATTCATGGTGATTGACAGGTCTCTGGCCAATCAGAGCTCTGCAGGGTTTACACCTCACCATTTAGTACCTACACTGACCGGATGGAACCGTAAGCGAGCAGGGACTAAAAAGGAACCCAGCTCCAGGACCAGGACCAGATTTGGCCGGTGGAAAAGCAAACAAGCCGAGCCGAGTCGTGTAGGTTCCTTGCAGTAGGAAAACTGCCTGTAAACTCTAGAGGAGACACGTGTGAAATCACTGAAGTCTTTGTCTTGTCTCAGGAGACACATTTGAGCAGCAGGAGACTATCAAGAGATATGCTCCTTGTTGTCTATGAGAAACTACAGAGATATTAAGGAGATATCTTTAGATTTTTCCTTCCTGTTGGAGAGGATACCCTAATCTAGTTAGATAAAAACCCACATGACGTAGTGTCCCCGTTCATTCACTTCCCTATATTTGTGCACTATATAGTTAGTAATGAAGGGAATAGTGAGAATGGAGCTGCTTTAAACACAGATTACTTAATACCAATTAAGTGTGGAGCCTGGAGTGGCAATGACGGAGGCTTTGTTGTCCCTGTTACAGCTCAGTGGAGCATCACAATGATTTGAAGCTGTAATTTTAAGTTAAAAATGCTACCTAGTGTTGCTTTCATAAATCCTGAGTTTTTTGTATGAAATTCGTAAGCACCATGCTGGGCTTCCTCAGATGGACACAACGCTACCAATTCGCTCCCGGTGACGTCTGACCCCTCTCCAAAACCAGCTGAGCTCAAACAATCAATTACAGTTTAGCTGATGCTTCTCCAATTAGCTTGTGCACAAAGGGCCCTCGGAAAAAAGAGAAATCAATTAGTGCCCTTATTTGTGGCTAATTTGGAACAGCTGGACGGCGGGTCGCGGGTGACAGGTATTCCCCTTCCCGATATTATTCCGACTATTTGCTCAGGTTAGTGGTGCAGAACGCCCCCTGAGTTTCTCTCTCTCTCTCTCTCTCTCTCTCTCTCTCTCTCTCTCTCTCTCTCTCTCTCTCTCTCTCTCAGGCCTGGCTCCACTGTTCCCGACTCCTCCACCCACCACCCGCTGACCTTCCCGCAGGTAACGCTCCTGGACTAAAGTCAAAACAAACAAAGCATGCTCTGTCCAGTTCTGTCAGAGAAAAGGGCAGTGCTTTCACTGTCCATTTGAGCGCTGTGGGCAGTGCAGAATGTGGAGTTTTTGTTAATGGGCCTCTACTGCCACAAGTGGCATGACCAGCTCCAGGTTTTTGGGCCTCAGCTCTGAGCATAATTATCAGACCTGAAGCTTTGTGTGAGGTGTAAAAACGCCTGCTTCTATATTAATATAAAACATTAATACTGCACAAAATTGTATGGATTTTTTCAACGTTCAGATTTGGTTGAAAATTGATATGCCGTCCAAGATTAAATCTGGACCAAAGACAGATAAACACAACCCAAATTTCAGTGTCTATTGTTGGGTGAAATTAAGTCCAATCCAGTTGGATTTAGCCAAAAAACATCATACATTTACATAACCATGTTTAAGGCTTTTTTGATTTTTAATGCTCGGTAAGTGTCAAAAATGCATGTGTATGGCGTGAGTGACCTCCAGGTGACTGTCTGTGAAGAGTGTGGTGTGTTCTCCCTGTGTCTGCGTGGGTTTCCTCCGGGTGACTGTCTGTGAGGAGTGTGGTGTGTTCTCTCTGTGTCTGCGTGGGTTTCCTCCGGGTGACTGTCTGTGAGGAGTGTGGTGTGTTCTCTCTGTGTCTGCGTGGGTTTCCTCCGGATGACTATCTGTGAGGAGTGTGGTGTGTTCTCTCTGTGTCTGTGTGGGTTTCCTCCGGGTGACTGTCTGTGAGGAGTGTGGTGTGTTCTCCCTGTGTCTGCGTGGGTTTCCTCCGGGTGACAGTCTGTGAGGAGTGTGGTGTGTTCTCTCTGTGTCTGCGTGGGTTTCCTCTGGGTGACTGTCTGTGAGGAGTGTGGTGTGTTCTCTTTGTGTCTGCGTGGGTTTCCTCCGGGTGACTGTCTGTGAGGAGTGTGGTGTGTTCTCTTTGTGTCTGCGTGGGTTTCCTCTGGGTGCTCCGGTTTCCTCCCACGCTCCAAAAACACACGTTGGTAGGTGGATTTAGAGACTCAAACGTGTCCGTAGGTGTGAGTGAATGAGTGTTTGTTTGTGTGTGTGTGTGTCACCCTGTGAAAGACTGATGCCCCCTCCAAGGTGTTGGTAATGAATGAAGGAATGTACAAACACTGGGATTTATTTTATAGTCAGATAAGGACAAATTCACACTGAGACCAAGCTGCATTCAAACACAACTTTTCCAAGTTATATTTCACACCTTCATTTGGAAAATGAGCCAAATAGAGGAATAGTGTCCACATTCATAGTAGGAGCAACATTGCTAACATTAGCTTTTAGCTTCAATTACACAGTAAACACTGAACGTCTCAAAATACAGCAAACATGAGAAGATTTCAACAAACAATCCACCATCTCTAATATAGGAGGGCTATTGTTTGGATGTATATTTGTGCATGTGCTGTATGAATTATTATCTCTTTATTGTAATCTCTGAACTCTCTTCTGAAGCTAGCCCCACCAAGTGTGAGCAATTATGCTGTTTAGAGTGCTGTTGTGCCGCAGGTGCTATTGGGCTCCATCAGAGAAAAACATGGCTTTTTTCTTCGCAGGATTTCGTTCTCTGGCGATCAATGGACACTGGACAAGGGGCTGAAAGTGTGTTTTTATCTGCTGGAGATTGGGGGAGTTTAAAAAGCGTGTCGCTCCCATATTGTTTGGTCTCTATTTGGAGGCAGATTGGTCTGCATCTTGTTGAAATTCCCAGCCCTTCTGCAGAAGCTGTTTTCTTGCCTCTACCATGTCTGGATCGCTGATAATTGCTCCAAACATAGCTGGGCTGATAGCGCAGAGCCAGGGGAACCTGGGGGCGATATCAGGGGCTGTTAGGAGTCTACAAGTAAAGTGCCTGGGTCTCCACGGTGCAGGCCCTGACGACAACAGCCAGATAATCTCTCTCCTGTTGGAGCCCAGTGTCTCGCTTTATCAGCCGCAATTAGCCGAGGTGTATTCTTGGATGTACACGGGAATGTTTTCCCCACCTCTCTAAATTTATTTGTGTTGCGGGGCGTGGGACAGATAGCGATGACTGACTGGGAAACTTACCAGGCCTAGCTCAGTGCAGAGAACGAGGATAAAGCTTGTTTAAGTCTGGACTAAAACCTCGGGGCTTACGAATGTGGCTTCTACTGTAATGCAGCGGATCATAAAGAGTTTAAAATACAGTTCTACAATTAAATACTGTAGTCCATATATTGCTCTGTTAGTGTGTGTTGTGCTGGTGTAGAGTGGATCAGACACAGCAGTGCTGCTGGAGTTTTTAAACCCCTCAGTGTCTGGACTGAGAACAGTCCACCGACCAAAAACATCCAGCCGACAGCGTCCTGTGTCACTGATGAAGGCCTAGAGGATGACTGACACACACTGTGCAGCGACAGATGAGCTACTCTCTCTGAGGAGTGTATCACAGAGTGGACTTTGCGATAGCTGAGGAAAGCCTTTGCGGGAGATTAGAAGCTGTTACTGCAGCAAAGGGGTCTAATTATTAACTAAAGCTCAGATTTCAATATTTAGACTATTATCTCTATATGGCTTTATCTTATTCTCCGCTTATTTTTAATATTTATGTGTGTCTTATTGTATATTTATTTTTAAACCTGTTAATTTATTCTGTTTATTTTAGAGCTGTATTTTTACACTTATTTTACATATTATCTCTGCAAATACCATTTTTTTCTTATCTTGTGACCTCTATTTAGTTTTGCACCCTATATATCTTTTACTATATAGATTTATATTTCTCTTTAGTGTAATGTAGCAGTACTGTATATGACTCTGTATGTGACACGTAATTAAAGGAAAGTCAGGTAAGCGGGTGTCAAAGTTTTGGACATGTAGCAAAGAACAAATCCATGTCATTGTTTACTCTCCAGCTATTAGCATACACAATAGTAGCATAACACTGACATGAAAATATCATGGAGAAAATCAGAGCTGGCTCCGTCACGTTTCCTGGAACACTCGGGCTTTAATCGCTGTTAATGTCGGATGGATGTGCTCCTTGGGATCTGTGCTTAATTGAGCTTTAATAAAAGGGAGATAGGTTTCTACCCGAACCTCCGTCTGGATCCCACTGCCATGCAGCCGTTGCAGCCGGGCCTTAACCCTGTGATTAATTGCACCTCGCCGGAGAGATTACCACACGAGGAAATTAATAATTCTAACTTTGCTTTCGTTTTTAAGATTAGTGTCGGCGGTGTAAACATTCGGGGGCAGGGACTGAGAGAAGCCGCTCACGGACCTCGCCGGGTCCCACCTGCTTTTTCCGGGAAGTTCCTTATCTCGCAAGCAGCTGCTTTGTAGTTATTTCATGAAGATTGCTGTGGTGGGCTCAGCAGGGCTTAACCCCAAATCACCTGAGAGGTAAAGCTGGTTTTCAGCCACACGTTCCAAAATGGCCCAAATAAACCTCGGCATTAGTGGAGGCCGACTTTAATACAGCGGTCCTCCGCAGGGTTGAGGGGGTCCTGACTTGCTACAGTATGAGTCGTAATGGAGAAAGGAAGAAGAGTGACTTGTGGACTCCACTGAGGTCGTCACAATTAACTGCAGTGAAGGATTTGTTTCATGGGAGGAGATTTATAAGAGTTGAGCTAATATTAGCACTGTGTTACTGGCTTTAATTTCACTGAGACTGTGAAATTGTACAGATGTGTGAGTGAATGTGTGAGTGACTGGGTGAGTGTGTGAAACTGTCCAGATGTGTGAGTGAATGTGTGACTGACCGGGTGAGTGTGTGAAACTGTCCAGATGTGTCAATGAATGTGTGAGTGACCGGGTGAGTGTGTGAAACTGTACAGATGTGTCAATGAATGTGTGAGTGACCGGGTGTGTGAAACTGTCCAGATGTGTCAGTGAATGTGTGAGTGACCAGGTGAGTGTGTGAAACTGTCGAGATGTGTCAATGAATGTGTGAGTGATTGGGTGAGTGTGTGAAACTGTCCAGATGTGTCAGTGAATGTGTGAGTGACCAGGTGTGTGTGTGAAACTGTCCAGATGTGTCAGTGAATGTGTGAGTGACCGGGTGAGTGTGTGAAACTGTCCAGATGTGTCAATGAATGTGTGAGTGACCGGGTGAGTGTGTGAAACTGTCCAGATGTGTCAGTGAATGTGTGAGTGACCGGGTGAGTGTGTGAAACTGTACAGATGTGTCAGTGAATGTGTGAGTGACTGGGTGAGTGTGTGAAACTGTACAGATGTGTCAGTGAATGTGTGAGTGGCCGGGTGAGTGTGTGAAACTGTCCAGATGTGTCCGTGAATGTGTGAGTGACCGGGTGAGTGTGTGAAACTGTACAGATGTGTCAGTGAATGTGTGAGTGACCGGGTGAGTGTGTGAAACTGTCCAGATGTGTCAGTGAATGTGTGAGTGACCGGGTGAGTGTGTGAAACTGTACAGATGTGTCAGTGAATGTGTGAGTGACCGGGTGAGTGTGTGAAACTGTCCAGATGTGTCCGTGAATGTGTGAGTGACCGGGTGAGTGTGTGAAACTGTACAGATGTGTGAGTGACTGGGTGAGTTGTTGAAACTGTCAACATGAGTGTGTGTGTGTGTGTGTGTGTGTGTGTGTGTGTGAGAGAGAGAGAGAGAGAGAGAGAGAGAGAGAGAGTGACTGTGTGTGTGTGTGTGTGTGTGTGTGAGAGAGAGAGAGAGAGAGAGAGAGAGAGAGAGAGAGAGAGAGAGAGAGAGAGAGAGAGAGTGACTGGGTGTGTGTGTGTGTGTGTGTGTGAGAGAGAGAGAGAGAGAGAGAGAGAGAGAGAGAGTGAGTGACTGTGTGTGTGTGTGTGTGTGAGAGAGAGAGAGAGAGAGAGAGAGAGAGAGAGAGAGAGAGAGAGAGAGTGAGTGACTGGGTGTGTGTGTGTGTGTGTGTGTGTGTGTGAGAGAGAGAGAGAGAGAGAGAGAGTGAGTGACTGGGTGAGTGTGTGATGCCCTGTGTTTTGAGTAGATGCTTCAAACATAATGTGACTACAGTGGTTACTGAAGATGAATGGATGAAGGGATGAACAAACCAAATAATGAATGAATGAATGAAAGATTCGCTTTGAGTAAATTTTTGCAGTAGGTTGGTGCTGCTATTACAAAGGTTTTTTAAGTAAAAATCATTGGCTCGTCATAAATAAATTAACCAGGTCATTTGTAGTAAACAAGAAAACATCCTTTTGGTTAAAAAACAGCCAGCTGTCCTTCGGTCTTTACACACTGTGTATTTCTCTGCGAGAGCGTGAGGTCCGTCAGGTTTGGACGTGGAGAGCATTGATCGTGTGTGTTGCCCACCAGGACACATCAGCAGTCGGAAGTTAGCTTATTATTTCAGCCCTTCGTCCTGGAGGACTGAGGAGAGCAGGAGATGTAGATGAAGGCCAAGAAAAACAGCTGTTTCTAATGACCCCCCGCAGAGGTGCAATAACACCGTCTGACACTTCATTTCTTCCCTGTCCATTGTTCATGTTGAGAAGGAAATGAAATGAGATGCTCTGGGACACTTGGGGGTTAGAGTCTGTCAGGTGAAGCTCCTGGTGGTGGTTCCACAGCAAAAAAAACATCCTACAAATTTGAAGGGTGTAAAATCAGGGTTTCTATGGAACCACACATAACACAAACCTATGGAGATTTTCACACACTCACCCTGTCACACGGCCAGCATGAGTGTCTCGGGTTAGGATTAATCTAAACCTGGCAAATCAGGACTAAGGCAATAACTGTAAACTCTCTCCTTTACGGAAACACGAGAAAACATTAGCTTTTAGTTTTCTGATTCGTCCACCGTCATCACTTGACCCGTCTCGCTGAGGTGCCCTGACTCTGGGCAGTAATAAGTAGAAGCGAGGAAAAGCAGATGATGCACCGAGATTCATATTATCAACAAAGTCTCACTGATGCCTACGAGGTCAGTGACTTGGCCAGTGGCCGCTAGAGCCCATCCAGATAATGACTTGGTGTCAGCGTCTTTCATGAATGGGAATTTACTTAATGCTGGAAGTTCAGAGGCTTTATTCAACGGTGGAGATGATGAGCTGACCTTGCGAATGTTGCCATGGGAGCCATAAGCGATGCAGGCATTTATTTATTTTTATTGCAGGAGCACTGCTGTTGTTTTCTCCTCCTCCGTTTGATCATTGTTATGCTTGGACTTGCGAATAGTGGGACAGAGGTCCGGAGCATTTTGGTTTACTGAGGTTTAAATGGCCTTTTCTTGGTTGTTTTTTTTTTTTTTTTTTTTTTTTTGCTTGTTTGTTTATCCCAGACTCAACCATATTTACTTTCCAAGTACCAACTGCCTCTTGGCAATGAATCAGAAAAAATCACTCACAGTGCTTTCTTCAAGACATGAGAGACCAACACTACTGCTACTGAACAGCTCGATGTACTGGACAGGAATGCAAACTGCCCAGATCTCTCACATCAGACAGCACAGAGAACAGAGAGATGCCTCTGAGGCATCATCAGGGATCAAAGCAGTGACCTCCAACTCTTGGAGCCCTTTTCCAACAAATGAACTCTGGCTCCTGAACTGGATCTCGGAGCTTTGGTGCTCTACAGCAAACTGGACTCCGTGTTTCCTCCAGTTTTGATGGGAACGGAAGATATGCCATCAGCAGGGGTCGCTGAGCTCTTTCTGGAGCTTCTTTATCTTGACTTGCCCACGGATGTTGTCACGGTTCCTACTGAATAACCCACTGTCCTTTGGTTCCATCTGGGAACAAACTTTTCTGGTTCTTGAACCTACTGATGCTGGTGGAGATGTGCCGAATGGTTCCAAATTGCTGCTAGGCTACTGCACAACTCAGGAAGCCCCAATGTATCATGATTCACACAGACACCCACCCCCTCCGACACTGAGAGCTGCTGGTGCAGGAGTCAATGAGCTGCTGTTCTCTTAGTAACCACAAATTTGAACATGGCAGGGGTGGCTCAGAGCTATTGATTAGTCATTAGCGTCCATCTCCCTGGAGTAACATGTTTGGGTGGTTGTTATTCTGGTGAGAGGGGGCGGGGGGGGGGGGGGGGTGTTTTAACACTTGGGTGTTGACTTCACTGGGACCACCCTTAGAGATTTGTATTTATTGATGGGTGGACAGCAGCACTGAGGACATCTCTGAACATCAAAGCATTACAACAGATGTTAGTGGCTGTATATATGTCATCAGTGTCCAAAGCAAAAATAAAATAAAAACATTAACAAAAACATGTCTCTCCAAAACAGTCATTTTACATTAGTAGGTAACAACAGGATGCACTTTATGGAGCTTCCTTTGAAGTTCACTTCACATCCATTGAAAGTTCTCCTGAAAAGTTACCATTGTGGGAGATAAATGGTTTTCATTGGACTTTCATTGTAAATCACCAAGAGGTCCAGGGACCTTGATGGTGGAAGATAAGTAAATAATACAAATAAAACCCTTCATTCAACACTAATGTTAGAGACATTATTGTTGTGAGAAAACATCAATAAACCACAACTATATCAAATCATCATCTCCGACATGACGCTGAGGGATATAATCTCACACTCCTGACCCCTGTGTAAAACCACAAATAACATAAATACTACAATCTAATCTAAGACCAGAATCAACGTTTTATGCAACGTCAATGTCACTTTGAAGAGTTTATCCTAAAATATAGATGGCAAAACCCTTGTGTGGAGGGTTGCGAAGAGGTTAAAGAAGCTCTCCACCAATGCTGGTCCATGTTATAGACCTATTGGAGGCAGCATGTACAAAACTAAAGTCTAGACAGAGTCTAAAAGCTGTAATCCTCTGAAACGTGTTTCAGGTCAAGGCTCATCACAGATGCATGTTAACTTTATGGGGTCAGCGCTGGTCAAGCGCTCATATGAACACTCACCGTGCACCTCCTGCACATCTGTTTAATAGGTCTGCCATGTCATTTCATTAGTTGCGCCTTGCAGCTCCGGGAAGTACAGCTCTCCCCGAACAAGTCTGTGAGTGCCTCTAATCAGAATGTGGTCTTCCGCAGCTGACGGGTCAGTCTTGGCTAAAGTTAGAGCTGCTCGGTCAGTCTTGGCTAATGTGTGTGATTCTGGAGAGAGGGCTTTGAGCGAATAAAGAAACACCTGAGTCTCCTGGAGCTTGTTGGGGAGGGCTGAGCAATCTCCTGGCACATGTTCGGGAAGTGGAAACAAGAACATTTCTGGAGAAAGGGAGGACAGTGTTCTTCATGGCCCTGCTCTTCCAGATCTTTATTGTCCCAGGCCACGATACAGATCTAAGCCCTCGATCAAAAAGCATGGCGTGGGCTGTGTACATGTCCAAACAACTGTAGACACGAAATGAAGGTGCATTCTTTATGGATACAATTGTTTATCTCAAAAGGCATAACTTATTTCAGAGGAAAGAAGGATTATATCTCATGGTGCCACTTTAGAGTAAGACTACACTTATGAAGCTTCATAAATGGTTTAAAACTGCACTCTTTATTGATAGTTATTATGTTGTTAATACATTTATAATCATCAATAATCAGTTACACAAAGATTACACATAGATTGAAAGGGCACTGGTGAACTGCTGTTTGCCAAATTGTGAACCCACATCAATCTACAGGTAAACCTCAGATCTTTTGTCTTCTCCATCAGTCGGCATTAACCCTGTCAGCTTTAGAACAAATTTGTTAGAAGTAAGATTAACCGTTTAATGAATTAAACATCGTCGTTTAAGATTGTCGTTTTATACTTTAATGATAATGTGGTGTGTACATTAATGGGTGAAATGACATTCACATTCTCAGGTCTGAGCTCATTGTTTACCTCGATATTTTCAGCACGTTCTGACACTTTCAGTATTAGTTAAAACTGTCACACTTCCTATTCCTGTTAAAAATGATAATAAATGACATTTAGGATGTATACAACCTAATTAATAACCATGTAATAAGATTTGAAACAATTTATAAAGCATTATAAGTGTAGTTTTATTCTCTGAGGTACCGATCTGATCAAGTAGTAGTTTCTCCTAGACAACAATGGATGGAAAGATACATGAGACATAAGTCTCCTGCTGCTCAAATGTGTCTCCCGAGACTAAGACCTCAGTGATCTCTCTGGTGTCTCCTCTGGAGTTTCAGTGGAGATCTCAGTAAAGTCACAAACTGCTCAGATTTGACAAAAGAAATAAACCCTACTATCTATTACCTCCTTTATGTATCTTTTGTGTTATCTTTTTTATCTCTACATAAGAATTTTAGGGGAGTCACAGTTGTCTCCTGAGAATTACAGAGCAACATATGAGTATAAAAATGTCCAATAGAAAAATCTCCATAGAAAAGAATGGAATAAAACAGGATGCTTTTAAGATCAACAGATTCAATGCAAATGTTGGCAAGAAGTGTACCCCCACAGAGCAGGTGTGATGTGGTGGTGGATCATTCTCAGCGCTGCAGTGACACTGACGTGGTGGTGGTGTGTTAATGTGTGTTGTGCTGGTGTAGAGTGGATCAGACACAGCACTGCTGCTGGAGTTTTTAAACCCCTCAGTTTCTGGACTGAGAACAGTCCACTGACCAAAAACATCCAGCCGACAGCGTCCTGTGTCACTGATGAAGGACTAGAGGACGAGCGACACACACTGTGCAGCGACAGATGAGCTACTGTCTCTGACTTTACATCTACAAGGTGGACCAACGAGGGAGGAGTGTCTCACAGAGTGGACAGAGAGTGGACACAGGGTTTAAAACTCCAGCAGCACTGCTGTGTCTGATCCACTCTACACCAGCACAACACACACTAACACACCACCACCACGTCAGTGTCACTGCAGCGCTGAGATTGATCCACCACTACATCAAAACCAGGGTGAAAGAGGGCTAATATATTCCTCTATTATGGCACTGCAGTATCTCAAATGAAAGCATTTTGAACACACTGCATTGTGTTGTTTTATATTTCGTATTAGTGATGGTGGTTTCTCCTCTGTTTTGATCTAAAACAAGAAACCACAGCTACGGGATGTGAAAGACAGTGTGATGCTTGGTGTGAGCTGCCCGTGGGACCTCCTCTTGTTGGCTAAACATTCATTCCAGACTTGTTAAAGCAGGCACCAGATTTTGACAACAGTCTGGCTGGCTGCGAAGTAACACAACAGGAGTTCAGGCCGTTTTTTTTTCTGCCCTGGGTTTACAGTGCACTTTGTCCTGCCTGGGATATTTACTGCCGAGCGCTTCAGTGTGCAACAAGCTTTAAAAAAAAAAAAGAAGCTGGGACAAGCGCTGATTTGTGGGGGTAGCTCGGAGGAGGGCATTGTTCGGAAGGGGAAAAAATGAAAAGGACAGTGGAGGCGGAGAGGCATCTGTCGAAGCGAGGCAACACAATTGAGGACTGTGGCATGAAAGGGCAGGGAAGAGAGGGTCTGTCAGCACATCTAAATAACAATAGCCACCCAATGGTGGCCTGGAACCCCCCTGATGCCTGGTGGCACTCGGCCAATCTCTCTTCGCTCTGCAATTACAAAGAGCACAGAGCTCTGGGTAATTGCCATTGATCTACTTCAGCTCTGCCCATAGTCATTGATCCAGTTTGGGGAGGACTCTTGGGTAAAAGGGTGAGGGGAGAGGGAAGAAGACACTGCTGGAATTCACTGCCTGTGGTGCTCTGTCTCTCGGTATCATATCAGCACTGGAACAGAGTGATGAGTTGGAGGTCTCTTAGCCGCTCTTGTGTGGGTGGCATTTTTTCACTCATTGGCTCAGATGCCAACAAAGCCCTGGGCCCTGTCAACACTCAGCTTTAAAATGTTTTGCGCAATCCGGATGTTTGGATGCTTGCATATAAGTCGAGCCACTTTTTTGAGTTCAGTCGGGAAGTTATTTGTGAACTACACCATGGTTGTCCAAAGTGGGGCACTCGGGTCAAGGTTGGCCCAGAAAGTTATTTCACACAAATAGTTGTTATATTATTTCTTCCAATAATGTTTTTTCTGAAGCATTTTCAGAAGTAAAACATACAGTCGTGTCGCCATTGAATGCTACAGCTCACATCTACAGGACTGTGGAAATGTCTTAGGCAACCACGTCTATCATTTATCATTCATTCATTGTCTGTAACCCTTATCCAGTTCAGGCCAGTGGTGGTGGGTCCGGAGCCTACCCAGAATCACTGGGCGCAAGGCAGGAACACACCCTGGAGGTGCATTCATCCTTCCACACACACACTCACACCTATGGACACTTTTGTGTCTCCAATCCATTTAAATTAATTCTTATTGCTCAGATAAATAAATAAACCCTTTAAATCTCATTGTCTAAGTTGCGCAGTACTGTCTATACCAGTAATGATTACTGCAGCTCTGGTGGAACACAGACATCAGAAACTGCGAGGCCACTGGACAAAGACGGTCAATTTAAAGTGTGTCAACGTGCTGGGTCTTGACTGAGTGATGATCTAATCATGGTGATCAGATGGTAGTTTTGAATGTAAACAGAGCAGGAATGTGGTTGTTGATCTAAAGTAGCTGTAAGTAAGCGGCTTTAGGGCTTCTGCGTTGGATCTGCCTTCCAGGTGGTGTTTAGTCAAACTCAGATCACAGCAAAAAGGTCAATGCAAATTTGGTTTCAAATATAAAGACAGTGTTAATCAGCGATACGGAGCATTTCCCACACAGACGACTCGATCTGGAGCCAAAATCAAAAAGCTGGAATGATTCTGTTACATATCAGACACAATTTCCTTCTCAGAGTTTTGGAGTTGTTGAAGTGTAACTGATTTTACTGGAGTCAACAGAGACCTAGTCACAATGGTCCACTAAAATTTAAGGTGGATCGGTGTGTGTGAGTAAGAAGCGACTGTATCTTTTAAGGTGGAGCGGTGTGTGTGAGTAAGAAGCAACTGTATCTTTTAAGGTTGAGCAGTGTGTGTGAGTAAGAATCAACTGTATTTTTTAAGGTGGATTGGTGTGTGTGAGTAAGAAGCGACTGTATCTTTTAAGGTGGAGCGGTGTGTGTGAGTAAGAAGCAACTGTATCTTTTAAGGTGGAGCGGTGTGTGTGAGTAAGAATCAACTGTATATTTTAAGGTGGATCGGTGTGTGTGAGTAAGAAGCGACTGTATCTTTTAATGTGGAGCAGTGTGTGTGAGTAAGAAGCGACTGTATGTTGTTGGTGTCTGAAGTGTAAATTGTCTGTAAGTTTTTATTCACTGTTTGAATTCCCACAGAAACTCATTTGAGCTGTTTAGTTTTGTAGCACTTTTTTTTAGTTTGTTACCCATTTACAGAGCCAGGGCTGTGTACAAACACAAGACCTTTAACAGAGTGAAGACAGACCAAAGAGCTAGCAAAAAACCCACCACATTCCCTATCATATTTCTTTTTCATTTTCCTCTACAGACTAACCATTAACAAAGTCTTACCAATGTCTCTGAATGTACAGAGCTGGTGAACAAACTCCATAGTTCAGCTGAAAGTAGCTCCAAGGACAGATGCTTCGAAGGTGACCACAGGCTAATTATTTGTACTCAATACTCAAACATAATAAATAGCCACCCAATGTGGAAAGTGCTAACCATCCAACTCCTGAGATGTAAGAAAGTTTAGTCCACAGTCTGTGAGAGAAGCTAGCCGCTCCAGTAGGCCTCTGCTCATTGTGCTAAGCTAAGCACTATTTCCCCTATCTTCAGGCTGCACGCGCAGAGAAAAAGTGGTATTGATGAATTCATCTGACCTTCGGTCATTGAAAAAAAAAAGAGAAAGGAAGGATTAATTGCTCAAATCTTGAACTAGTCTTTTACGGGCTGATGTGCAGCGCCTTGAACTCATTGAAAGCTCGCAGGAAGGGTGCTTGAAAGGGCTTTATGGAAGAAAGTAATTGTCCATAATTGTCCATTTTGTTTCATAATGTACTGCCCAGTGTGGACCCATCTAGAGCTGAAAGATGAAGGAAATCAGGGCTGCCCTCAAGTTACATAACAAACTCACTCACACTCAGAGAAAACACTTTACAGAGAGAGAGAGCGGTAATGACAGTGGTTTTCAGACCCTGACATGCACTTTGTGATTTACTACATGCTATTTCAGCTGTGTGCTGTATGGTGGCGCTGCAGGGGGTGTCTCTACCAACAGCTGCAGGGTCTCTGGGTCCTGGGTGGGATCCTCTCCTTGGGTCACTGTGTGTAAGGAGTGTGGTGTGTTCTCCCTGTGTCTGTGTGGGTGTCCTCTGGGTGACTGTCTGTGAGGAGTGTGGTGTGTTCTCCCTGTGTCTGCGTGGGTGTCCTCCGGGTGACTGTCTGTGAGGAGTGTGGTGTGTTCTCCATGTGTCTGCGTGGGTTTCCTTCTGGTGACTGTCTGTGAGGAGTGTGGTGTGTTCTCTCAGTGTCTGTGTGGGTTTCCTCCGGGTGACTGTCTGTGAGGAGTGTGGTGTGTTCTCTCAGTGTCTGTGTGGGTTTCCTCCAGGTGACTGTCTGTGAGGAATGTGGTGTGTTCTCCCTGTGTCTGCGTGGGTTTCCTCCTGGTGACTGTCTGTGAGGAGTGTGGTGTGTTCTCTCTGTGTCTGTGTGGGTTTCCTCCGGGTGACTGTCTGTGAGGAGTGTGGTGTGTTCTCCCCGTGTCTGCGTGGGTTTCCTCCTGGTGACTGTCTGTGAGGAGTGTGGTGTGTTCTCCCTGTGTCTGTGTGGGTTTCAATGTGACTTGGTGAGTGTGTGAGTGAGCGCAAAGGTGACTTGGTGAGTGTGTGAGTGACTGGGTGAGTGTGTGACATGGTTGGCATTGCGGCAATACCACATTATGAAGCACAAAAATACACTTTGGGTTTATTTTTGACGTGTACTGTTCAGGTTCTATGCAGAAACAGTGCAGAAGCCAGTTCTCCTGCTGAATGTAGAATCTATGCCAATAAACATGTGAAAAAAACTGCTGTATTTTAAATTGTAGCAGCATTTCAAGAATTCAGACCCTGACCTTGTACAAGACCAACAGCCTGATGTGGCAGCTTTATACTGTTGGATGTTTTTCAAACTAAAGTTATGCTTAAATTCAGTCTATAGAAAGTTTATTGACACAATCTACAAATAATAAAGAATCTGAATATGGTATCATCACTGGAAAATGCAGGGCAAAAAAGCCTTCCAATGTGAAATCAGCATTAGGCTCAGAAAGAGGCAAGTTTAGTGTTAACTATAAGATTAATGGCAGGGTTGGGGTGCATCACAATGTAACACCCACAAAGGGTCAACTATATTTTGTACACAGAGTACAAACCTTGGAACTGCTTCCTTATTCAAATATGTACAAATTCACCTTGACATCAGGCAGCTTCCTGAGCACGAATGTGTCAAAGCTCACTGTTTTCCAAAATGATTTGTAGGGTGTTAGGATAACAACCCTTAAAGGTGTAGATAGGCTTTCTCTCTCTCTCTCTCTCTCTCTCTCTCTCTCACACACACACATCTGCAGTTTTTTAGACAATGGAGAGACTCCAAACATTGAGAAGCACAAACAATGATGAGGATGTTGCTGTATTCCTGCTCCATAGGGAAGTAAACACTGACCTATTGTTGCTGTTTGTGATCACTTAAGGTGAAAATGTCTCCAATCTCAAAAGACGTCTCACTGCGTTAGCGACAGCGCTACAAAACTAAACAACTCGAGTTATAAATGACTTTCTGTGGGAATTCAAACAGTGAATAAAAGCTTACAGACAAGTTACACTACAGCTGCATACAACAGTCGTTATTCTCCTCAAACACATGGTTCCACCTTAAAAAATGCAGAGCTTAGAACTGTGTTTCCCCACAGCCGTAGACCTTCCCTATAAAACCATCAAAGGACACCGAGAATCTGGGGAAACCTCTTAAAAATCCAGGAAAAAAACTCTGACAAGGAGCTCTTGTACATTTGGTCAGCGGAAGACTAAAGGAGCTCTCAAAACTGGATCAATTGACGTTTCCGACAGACTGTTAAGTGTTGATAAAAAGAAGGGTGATGTAAGACCGTGGTAAACATGTCCCTGTCACATTCCTGTCATCCTTTCAATTCGTACAGAAACACATCAAGCCTTGTCTTCGTAATTAAACAGAATGTATTAATCACTGCTCTCTGTTTCACTAGCATCACACACCGTCCTGTTCTTTTGTTGCTGTTGTTGTTGCCGTTTGTAGAAGTTGTCACGTTGTTCCCTGTCGTCCTGACGTGTTCTCTCCGAGGCTGCTCTGTCTCCCTGAGCCGTGTTTGCCGACCCGATGTGAAAGGCGTGCACTATTGCCCTAATATGATGCTATCTCCATACTCGCCAATTAAGTGAATAATTAGAGTGTAGAGCCCTCATTTGGATGATGACATGCCGGTGAGATAGCTGAAGGAGATTATATGTTGCCTAGCAACATCCCAGTCCTTTAACCCCTTCTACTCCCTGTAACTTGGAAGAAAGTGGGCACTATCTTTTAATGCCGTTCATTTTACATTGCAAATGAATTCAGAGGCATAGCTGAGTATCAGGCAAATCTCTTGAGAATAAACATCTTTGGAGTTAGTTAATTTTGAAGCTGGATTACTGATTTGTATGTGCTGCAAAATCATGGACTTCTGTTTCTTTACACCTCCCAGTTGATTTTGAATTTCCTCTTGCCACTTGGAGCTGGGTTAGAGGGCGTAGTGGTTAAAATCTTCCCCTACAAAACGGGACCCTGATATCTCATGAGAACACAAATAAAACAGAGCAGCACTTCATTCCCAGGCAAATAGTGCTGCTCTGTAACAGCTCTACACCAGTCTGCAGTGATATCAGAGGAGCTGCTGGACTTACATTTATGGCCTCACTCTCTTCAGAAGAGTTCCACAATCAGAGATTAACCCCCTCTCCTCACTCTTCTGTGACATGGAGCTCAGCTCAGATTCTTGTTCTGTAGATATCTGTTCAGACCTTTCAGTTCCACCTTAAATGCTGCTGTAGCATCAGGTGCTATAATGTCATTGCTTCACCATTTAATGTGGAACTGGACATTTACAGCTAACCACTGAGACATCAGCTGCTACTAGTGCTGTTTGATGATTGTTATGAGGTAAAGGGTTATATGGAAACTATTAAAATAAAAATATTAAAGATACTACACTGGTGATCATAGCGTTTAAAGAAAACAATAAAGATATCTGTGGGTTCCTTTGGCCGCTGTGGAGTGTCACTGTTTCAAGAGCCATGTCACTCTCACACTTCACCCTACCCCTCTATCCCAACAAGGACTGAGATCCTTGGGTGAGACACACCCCTAGGCAAAATGGAGGGGTAGGGGTACATGGTTGGGACAAAGTGGGAAATGGGATTCACTCTGAATAATTAAGAATCTTAGCATTGTCTCTACACTGAGAGAAATCTTTGAAGATAACAAGACTCATAACAAGAGTTTCTACCCTGGGATACAGTTTAAACATCAGTTTCTTCTTCACACTAACACACACCTGGTGATATACTTCCCTGCATATCAACACAGCACTGTTACTGTATACAGTAGTGTCTGAAAGCTAATAGACACCCTCAGTTCATACTGAACTTGTTTACCCGTGGCTCATCAATCTGCGTAAACACGAATCTCCCCATTTCAGTGCTTTGCGTCATCCTCAAGCCTGGAGTGATAGTGCATCTCTAGCCAGAGCTGATCCATCCAAAAGTGCTAACGGACGAGTAATAAGCTCTAGCACACTGAGCCGTGCCATGATCTGGGAGGTGATTAGAAAGCTGATATAATCTTATAGTTTGTGCCATGGTGGAAATGTCACAGAAAGATGGTCATGGTCTGAGGAAGAGAAAAGAGACACTTTATATTCCAAGTGGTGAAAGCTATAGGCTGAAATAAGACAGACAAACATGGGTTTAACTCACCAGGGATAGGCCTGACCTAGACATCTTCGTCTGTCAAGGCTTAGGGGGCTACAAAGAACTCTCTGCCAGACAAAGAACCACATTTAGATACCTGAAGTATCTTTATGAAAATTGTACTTTGGGTTGATGAATATTTCTTAAACATAATTCTACCTCTTTTCCATGACACATCTCTGAAGTTACTGTGATCTGCTTTGGTCCAAACCCCACGAGCCCCACAGCAGTGTTCTCCCCCTGTGTAAACAGCCCTGTTCAGAACGCCCGCTTTCAGCACCTGTTCCTTTAAATGATAATGAGCCGCTCGCTGTTCACCCCGACCCCGAGCACACAGCAGTGAGGAGTGAGGAGCAGAAGCTCTGGTTTTTTAGCCGTTTTTGTTTTCTCTGTTGTGTCTGTTTTCCTTTTATATAAACGCGGCTCCAGCGATATGATTGGACAGATTCAGACGAGGGGGCGGGGCAATTCTAAAGTCTCTGCACTTAAAGTCATTTCTCGTTTTATATGTTTCTACTCAGTGCTTTAATTTCTCTTGTTGTGTCTGTTTTGTTTTGTTCAGTTTAGACTTATCTTCGTGCTCTCACACAAAACAAGAGCTAAGCCTTTGTAGCTAATTAAAGCTAATGAGAGTTCATCACAAGTTTAATGTGAGTGTCGTTACATAACAGAATAATTACACCTGATGTATTCTAATAATGACTATTCATAAAAAAATGTATTAATAAATAAATAAAATGATATCTGGAATATATAGTGCTCCTTAAATCACATTCTCCCCCTGCAGTAAAACATTTGATGATATAGCATCCATATTTTATCTGATATATGAGTTGAAAATGTTTTAATTAATGTAAACACCACTGACTTCGACGGTAATATTAGACTTAACAAGTTTCTTAGAACCACAATGCAGGTCCCAATGATTCTGCTGGTGTTACTCTTTGCACAGTAGCCTAAGCTCAATATTGTTCCAAGTGTTGCTTTTATAGCCAGGAACTCCCATAAAGGATTCACTGCAGCCAATTTACTTACTGTTTACTTTATGGCTCATTTAACTCACAGCAAACCCCAAAGCCTCCCCGGAGGATTGCTTCTCCTCTTCACAAAGGCAGAGACAGCGCATGGCATCGTGGACTGGTGAGGACCCTGCCGCAGCCCGCTCCGATGCACAGCGACAGTAATTTCTAGGGTGAATAATGAGTCGTCCTGATATAAAGCCCGATGCTGATAATTCCTGGGCGAGAGGTGACAGTGCTTTCTCCTGCTGAAATTACTTTGGAATGCTTCCATGGCCCCAGGGCCAAGGCTGAGCTTTTAAGGCCCCTGTTTTGCTTTTGCGGTTCCACATGGACTGACTGTGGCATTCCATGTGTCTTTTGGCAGTCGGCGTTTGGTTTGTTTTGGGATAAACAAGGCTCTTAACAGAAGAATGGGAGACGGGCAAGGTGAGACTGCTCTCCAAATTGGTGCCTCCTGGACGTACAAGCTTTCCCACAATGGTGGAGGGAGGTAGGAGGCCTCGGGTGGTCATCTCTGCGGCTTTCTGGAGACTGGAATTCCATTGGGTGGATGGAGCGCATGCTGCATTCAGGGCAGGGTCATTGAAGGAGCCTCCGACACAAAGGGATCAATGGCATGACTTTGCATGTCGCCTCATTCTCTGGCCTTAATGAGCCATTCCGACGCCCGAGGGGCCCAAAAGAGAAAGACGGAGAGAGAGGAATGGAGGGGACTGTGGGGTTCTCGCCAACTTTCCCACAGCCCGAGGGAAGAGAAGTGAGGGTGGACCCTGCCGATTGTTTACAGTGCAACAGATGCTGATAACTTTGAAAGGAGATGTCTAAAGATCACAGGGGACATTAGACAGGTGGAGTTCATTAGCACATGATCTTAGAGACCTGTGTCTGTTTATTAATTTGTTCCTGATGTGACCCAATGCTTCTCTGAAGGCTTGATCTCTTAGTTTTAAAGTATGGACGCTTGATGCTTCAACTACTCCCACAATCAGCAGATAATCATGCTGCAATATTAAATTGATAACGGACCAATGCTTCTCTGAATGTGAGCTCGATTGCTTAGTGGTTCAAAATGTTTCCAATAGTTGGTGCAGCCCAAAATCTGTACACGTGGTAGGTTCCAGATACCTTCATGGACTCTATTTGTTTGATATCTTAGTAGCCCAATGCTTCTTGGAGGCATTATAATTTACCTCCTGATACTTTGTGGTGTGTTTTCACTGCATGGTACATTTACAACCTGAAATCTAACAGGAAAAGTGGGCTTTGGAAACCAGACTGATAAGACCACAGCGTAATTTTACGAGCTGCCATCGTGAGTCGGATAAAAACAAACGTGATCTCTGCTGCAGCTGGAGATTTTACAGATGGAGAGTTGGTGCTGGTTGTCTGCGTTGCGTGGCGTAGAGTGACGACTCTCTCTGGACAATCAGCGCTCTGCAAGGTTTACACGCCACGGTTTAGTCCCTACTCGTCTCGCTCTGAACCACGAGAGAACAGCCACTAAACAAGAACACGCTTCCAGAACCAGGACCTGATTCACCTGGTGGAGAAGCAGAAGAGCCATGTAGAGTCGAGTAGTGTAGAGACCATGCAGTGGAAAAACACCAGAAGTGGCCTAATGCCTTTCTTGTAGCTTTAGGTCTTAATGAATCATTTATGTATCTCTTCCCATGAGATCTTTCATTTTCAGACATATTTTTAAACACTCTTCTTTTTGCCTGAGCATGTCTCTCTCTCATTGACTAGTCCAGGTGATCCCTGAGACGCTTATCTATGAGTTGAGTGACGTGATAGTGTTGCACGCCCTGCACCTGAGACGGGAGGCCCACCCACTGCCCATTCTCTTCTCGTGTGCAATGAGATGAGAGATTAGCAGCAGATGAGAGAGTGGTGTGTTTGTGTGTGTGAGTGAGTGAGAGACAGTGAGCATGTGGTGCAAGAGTAATCAGGCCGATTAGCTGCCATTGTTTGTTCCTTGTTTGCCCAGCTGCATCTTGTGCTGTGAAGCTGAGTTTCCCAGTTTAATTTGTCCTTTCAGAAACTTTCTGAAGCAGGTTTTATTAGTGTCAGATACTCAGCATCAAAGGGGACGTATTTTGATAAAATTTCTTTTTCAGTGTGTGTTCACATTAAAGTGTTGATCTGCAGCCCATCAACACACACACACACACACACACACACACACACAGGACCAACCAGTCAGTTCTCAAGTCACAAAATATGGGATAAATCAAGTCATTCTGATTCGGCTCTGTTTCTGACGTCAATTACAGAGACTTTTGGATTGCCCCACCCCCTTGTCTGAGTCTGTCCAATCACAGCGCTGACCTACTTTTATGTGAGAGCGCAAAGACGAGGTTAAACTCAGCAGAACAGACACAACGACCGCGGAGAAATAAGAGCACTGAGTAAAAACGGAGAAGAAAGAGAACAGAGTGAAAACAGCTAAAAACCAGGGCTTCTGCTCCTCGCTCCTCACTGCTGTACGCTCGGGGTCGGGGTGAACAGCGAGCGGCTCATTATCATTTAAAGGAACAGGTGCTGAAAGCGGGCGTTCTGAACAGGGCTGTTTACACAGGGGTTTGGACCAAAGCAGGTCACAGACGTTTCATTAAGAACCAGAACTGTGTTCCACTGTGGAGAAGCAGGGTGTGTATTTGTGTGTTAATGTTTCTTAGGTGTAAAGTTAAAGTAAATGTTAAGTCACATGCACCACAGCCCAACCTCCAGAAAAACGTTCCTGCTCCCTTTCCACAGAATTACACACAAGGTAGAGAAATTAAATGATCTGATTATAGCAAGAAATTAAAATATTCACTGAAGCACCAACACTAAAACCAACAGTTAGTGGAGAAGAGGCTGTGTTGATGACTGTTTAAGCTGAATTAGGATGTAATTGGGGAAACCACCAGACGAACCCATGCAGCAGATGTTCAAAATGGCAGCGATTACAGTGGAGTAACCCAGTTTCACACTGAGCAGGTTCCGCCTAGAAGATGTTCTGTTGGCATCCTTGCTTTGTTTGAGTTAATTTTACCTTAGAGTTGTATACTATATCCCTCTAACCCACAGTTACACTTACCTTTGGTTACCTTCGGCTCATGTGCAGCTGCTTTAGAGCATCCTACTCTATTGGCAGTGCTTTCTCTGTGGATTAATCATAATAGAGGAACAGTTTGGACTGGTGTATAGTCTTTGAGACTTCCCTGCTCTCTGGACCTAATAATGGGGGATTTTTTATTGAATTTGATGATGGAGCAGAGGTCCGGGAAACCATTGGTGCTGTTCTGCTGCATGGTCCCTACTCAACTGGAGTCTAATCTCTGTTTGTTCCCTGGTCCACAACTCCCCATTGAAATGTGTCCCGTGTCGTCTCTAACTCCCATCTCTGACAGGAACAGTGGGCTTTGGAAACCACGACAACAAGGTTTACACGCCACGGTTTAGTCCCTACTCGACTCGCTCTTAACTACGAGAGAACAGGTACTAAACAAGAGCCCACTTCCAGAACCAGGACCAGACTTGCCTCATTCATTCATTATCTGTAATCCTTATCCAATTCAGGGTCGCGGTGGGTCCAGAGCCTACCTGGAATCATCACCACTGTGCCGCCCAGACTTGCCTCATGGAAACAAAAAAAAAAGACAAGTACAGTCGAGTAGAGTAGGGACCGTGCAGTGGACTCTCAAATATTAACATGATATTTGAATAGTATTGTTCTGGATTGTTTTATAAGTGGTAGCTTAAAGTCAGTATGGATTTAAACCCAAGATCATACGATTAAAACATGTCTCAAGACCAGTATCGTCATTCCCTATACAACAAATACATGTCCTGACGTTCCTGACATGGGTATCCATCACCGCGTGCTGTGGCAGATGGCGTTATGGAGATTTTATTCTCTTGATAATTATTAGATCTCAGTAGGTAATCTATCACACGCAGCATTTTGAAGTTCGAACCCAATCGCAGATGCATAATGCAGAAGTTCAAACCCAATAACACTCAGCATTAGAACCCTTCTTTATTACAAAACCCAGCCTGTGTATACATAATGAGATGAACAGTAGGGCACCAAGTGCTCTTTTAATTATGCATGGTTCTTATACTAAATTATGCGTAAGTAGTTCACTTAGGTCCAGCGCTGAAACAGTGCCAAGATTCACACCGATATACATGGTCTGTACTTGAATACGTGCATGGGAACTCACAAGCAGGTCTTGTAGTGTTCCACTGCAGACTGATAATAGAGTCATTGAGCCGAATGACTCAAATCTCAATGAAAAAGCAAATATAAATATTATTTATTCTGTTTCTAGACATGTTTAGCTAGTTTTATCCAGTGCGTGAGATAATCTGCCTGTCAACAACACAAGCAAAATGATCTGTGAATGGAACACACCACTTTCTGTGGAAACAGTGACTAAAAACACAGGAACTAGTCCAGAAACATGGGAAATAATATTCTATATAATAATCTTTTTTTTAAATAATCTCCTGTGACTGTGTGTGAGGAGTGTGGTGTGTTCTCCCTGTGTCTGCGTGGGTTTCCTCCGGGTGACTGTCTGTGAGGAGTGTGGTGTGTTCTCTCTGTGTCTGCGTGGGTTTCCTCCGGGTGACTGTCTGTGAGAAGTGTGGTGTGTTCTCTCTGTGTCTGTGTGGGTTTCCTCCGGGTGACTGTCTGTGAGGAGTGTGGTGTGTTCTCTCTGTGTCTGTGTGGGTTTCCTCCGGGTGACTGTCTGTGAGGAGTGTGGTGTGTTCTCTCTGTGTCTGCGTGGGTTTCCTCCGGGTGACTGTCTGTGAGGAGTGTAGTGTGTTCTCTCTGTGTCTGCGTGGGTTTTCTTGCGGGTGACTGTCTGTGAGGAGTGTAGTGTGTTCTCTCTGTGTCTGCGTGGGTTTCCTCCGGGTGACTGTCTGTGAGGAGTGTAGTGTGTTCTCTCTGTGTCTGCGTGGGTTTCCTCCAGGTGACTGTCTGTGAGGAGTGTGGTGTGTTCTCTCTGTGTCTGCGTGGGTTTCCTCCGGGTGACTGTCTGTGAGAAGTGTGGTGTGTTCTCTCTGTGTCTGTGTGGGTTTCCTCCGGGTGACTGTCTGTGAGGAGTGTGGTGTGTTCTCTCTGTGTCTGTGTGGGTTTCCTCCGGGTGACTGTCTGTGAGGAGTGTGGTGTGTTCTCTCTGTGTCTGTGTGGGTTTCCTCCGGGTGACTGTCTGTGAGGAGTGTGGTGTGTTCTCTCTGTGTCTGTGTGGGTTTCCTCCGGGTGACTGTCTGTGAGGAGTGTGGTGTGTTCTCTCTGTGTCTGCGTGGGTTTCCTCCGGGTGACTGTCTGTGAGGAGTGTAGTGTGTTCTCTCTGTGTCTGCGTGGGTTTTCTTGCGGGTGACTGTCTGTGAGGAGTGTAGTGTGTTCTCTCTGTGTCTGCGTGGGTTTCCTCCGGGTGACTGTCTGTGAGGAGTGTAGTGTGTTCTCTCTGTGTCTGCGTGGGTTTCCTCCAGGTGACTGTCTGTGAGGAGTGTGGTGTGTTCTCTCTGTGCCTGTGTGGGTTTCCTCCGGGTGACTGTCTGTGAGGAGTGTAGTGTGTTCTCTCTGTGCCTGTGTGGGTTTCCTCCGGGTGACTGTCTGTGAGGAGTGTGGTGTGTTCTCCCTGTGTCTGTGTGACCGATGGACATTTGAGTGTGAGGTGTGAGTGACAGGGTGAGTGTGTGAAACTGTGTCTTGTTTTACCTAGAGTGTGTTTTTCTTGAGACTAAATATTCTGGTTGGTCACCACACACACTGTGCCCCTGATCAATGTGAAATGGAAGCAGAGGATGAATGAATGAATGAATGAATGAATGGTCTATTTAAAGAGGCTACAGGTTTCTCTGCCTGTGCTATCTCTAATGATTCCTGAATATGTCACTGTGCAGAAATATGCAGGGAAAATTAATTAATGTAATTTCTACACCACTTATAAATTAACATAATATTAATTATATCATTTTTCACCGCCTCACTGACACCCATCTCTGACTACTGTGTTAAACACTGTGTTTGGTGCACGGAAAACTGGGTGTCATCTGTTTTCCCTCTCTTGCAGAATCTTGTTGCTGTATGTGTCCCATTTATGTGTCTGTAGTAAATTATTCATGAGGAGGGAAGAAGCTCTGCTAAGAGGGCCCTGAGATGACGGTGCATGTGACTGCGTTAATTGTAAGGGAATAATACACATTTCCATCCCGTCCACGAACAGCAGCAGAGCAGCATGGGTTCATCCGTCCATTGCTGCATGTGTTCATCTTCAGACGGAAGCAGGTCACATTTTTTGATGCGGCACGAGGAGGAAACTTTGGCCGTGATCTCGATTGGAGACGCAGTGTCCAAAGCATTAAAAATTCATGCCACGTCTCGTGCGAGCGGCATGTTCCGACTGGGAACTCTGAGATGTTTATTAATTGGGTGAAAGAAAAGTTTGCATCGTTTTATTTTAAACTCCAATAATCTTTGACCTCGGGGAGTTGGCTGTGTGTGTGTGTGTGTGAGAGAGAGAGAGAGTTTGAGTGTGTTTAGACTCTATAAACTAGATATTAAAATGTTGGGTACTTCTTTAAATGCAGCCTCATTGCAGGAGGTACGTCCCCAAAGGAGCTGTTATGAAAGCATGCTATTTTGTGATTTCCCAGTGAATAAGATCCTTATCATATTCAATAGAGAAATCCACAGAAAGCTTTGTGTGTGTGTGTGTGTGTGTGTGTGTGTGTTTGTGTGTGTGTGTGTGTCCACCAAAATGCAAAGCGTTTTGATTATGTGCATTAGATAAATTATAACCATGTCATATTCATTTTACTCATTCAGTCACAGTTGGTGCCACCAGTGTAGCCACAAAGGCAGATCTCTGCTGTGGCTGTGATATCACACGGTGCAGGATTGTCTAGACACCTCAGTCTGCTTCTTAGGCTCTCCACAATTATTTCTAGCTTTACTGAATGTATTATAGGGTTTTGTGCAAAATTCAGAGACCACCATGTATTAAATTTCCACTCAAAACAGCTATTTACAGCTCATAACATTCACAGCTTTAGGACAAAAACAGAAAATTGCACAGAAACCAACACATCATCAAGTTTATTTTTCAGACTTTACAGTTTCTACTCGTTCAGACCACGTCAAGTTCCTGAGAGAGGTGTTTTTTACCATTCAAAATTTCAGTTTGTCATTTGACTTCTCTTCCTCCTATTGTGGATTCCTATGGGGATTATATCAGATCTCTTTTATTTAATCACAGTTTTGTTTGGAAATTAAAACTGCAGTATGTCACTTCATAGAAAGCTGTGAGTGTGATCTCATAAAAAAAATAAAAAAATAAATAAATAAATCGAGACATACTTTCAAAGCCACTACTACAAAACACATGACCGAGCAATGCCAGACTACAGCTGGAGGAGTCTCTAAGAGAGAGAGAGAGAGAGACAAAGAGAGAGAGGGGGGAGAGGGGGGAGAGAGAGAGGGGGGAGAGAGAGAGAGAGAGAGAGAGAGAGAGAGAGAGAGAGGAGAGAGAGAGAGAGGAGAGAGAGAGAGAGAGAGAGAGAGAGAGAGAGAGAGAGAGAGAGAGAGAGGGAGAGAGAGACAGAGAGAGAGAGGGAGAGATAGACAGAGAGAGAGAGACAGAGAGACAGAGAGAGAGGGGGAGAGGGAGAGAGAGAGAGAGAGGGAGAGAGAGACAGAGAGAGAGGGGGAGAAAGACAGAGGGAGAGAGAGAGAGAGAGAGAGAGAGAGAGAGAGAGAGAGAGAGAGAGAGAGAGAGATGTGATGTGATGTGTTAAAGACTATTTTCATTTTAAAATAATAAAACACTCTTCAGGTTTTATGTAAATGAAAAGGTGGTGTTCGACATTTGCAAACAGCACCTACTTTATTTAACTGAAAGAATTCTGAATGTGTATGAAGTAAAATGATCAATAAATCAACCTGCATCAGGAAAAACGTACAAAATAAGAGTCTTCTATAACACATACATGTTTTTGAATGTGCTCAGTGTACTCAGTGTTTTTGAATGTGCTCAGTGTACAGAGTCCAGTCTTGTCTTTATCTACCAGTGTGAAGACTACCATTGTTTCAGATTCACAGATTTATATATATCTACCTTTTCAGCCATGTCCACTCACGCTGACGTTATAAGCCAGGTTTAGTCTAAGGTTTGTGGCCAAGGCACTGTATGGTACAATGTTGTCCAGACACCACAGGCTTTCCCTGCTCTCCCACAGAAAGCCTTCTCCCATTTTCACATTACTGAACGTATAGAATCTTGTTCTAGATTACACGGTTTACCATCTTACGGATCGCTGCTATAACTTAATAGAACGAGTAGCAGAAACCCTGAGGAACACTGTTGTTTTTGGATGATATAACAAGCCTCATAAGTCAGATCTCACGCTTGGAGGGTGCTCCGATTGGGATGGTTTTGGACGATCAGTGTGGTCTACATCCACTGCAAACGGAAGATATAAAAACCAGCTGGAGGTAAATTCCTGTTGTGCGAGTGGCGTGTTTGTCTTCTCCCATAACACTGTGTGTGTGTGTGTTCGTGCATCCTCCTGTGGAGCAGAAATAATCTCCACACTTAATTCCATATAGACCTGAGCTGAAGATATGAACAGCTGAGCGTCTGTCTGATATCACCTCGTACAGAGCTGCGTGTTTCTTCAGACTTTGGTGTAATGAAAACAAAGAAGGCTGGAGAGCTGTGGGTTTAGCTGTTAACACGTGTGCTTCGCTTAAAAGAGAATAAACCATACGACTATTTTCAGCCTTTTTTTAAATGTTTTGTAACCATTTAATGCAGGGCTTTCGGGAGGATGTTTGAGGCTATACAGGAGAAGGAAAATCACCTTTATCTTACAATCAAAGGAGTGTGGTGTGTTCTCTCTGTGTCTGCGTGGGTTTCCTCCGGGTGACTGTCTGTGAGGAGTGTGGTGTGTTCTCTCTGTGTCTGCGTGGGTTTCCTCCGGGTGACTGTCTGTGAGGAGTGTGGTGTGTTCTCCCTGTGTCTGCGTGGGTTTCCTCCGGGTGACTGTCTGTGAGGAGTGTGGTGTGTTCTCCCTGTGTCTGTGTGGGTTTCCTCCGGGTGACTGTCTGTGAGGAGTGTGGTGTGTTCTCCCTGTGTCTGCGTGGGTTTCCTCCGGGTGACTGTCTGTGAGGAGTGTGGTGTGTTCTGTCTGTGTCTGCGTGGGTTTCCTCCGGGTGCTCTGGTTTCTTCCCACAGTCCAAAAACACACGTTGGTAGGTAGATTGGCTTCTCAAAAGTGTCCGTCGGTGTGAGAGTGAATGTGTGTGTGTGTGTTGCCCTGTGAAGCACTGGTGCCCCCTACAAAGTGTATTCCCACCTTGCGTCCAATGATTCCAGGTAGGCTCTGGACCCACCGCGACCCTGAACTGGATCAGCGCTTACAGATAATGAATGAATAATGTATTTCTTTCAGTCTGTTTCTTATAAACGTCTGCCGTAGTGTAATCACCATGTGACATTTTCAGAATATTCTTAAAAAACTTCAAAACCATCAAAAAGGGACCTGAGGTTTTTCTGTAAATTTGACAATAAATATACGACTGAGTTGTGTGAACATAATCAGAGGTTTGCTCCAAACATTCTTCTTCATATTATGAAACAATCATTACACTGACACCTACTGGTTAGGATGGATCCTATCATCTGGAGGAAACCCACACCGACACAGGGAGAACACACACACTCCCAAGGAGAGGATCCAACTCTGGACTCAAAACCCTGCCTCTGTGTCACTGCTGGAAACCATCACCTTTAACTCCATGACTTCAAATAAAACCAGATTATTTCTGATTCCAGACCATAAACTTATTAAACTAACGTCTATATTCACGGAAACACCTGCACATTCACAAACCTCACACTAAAATCGCATCTTTAGAGCAACATTTTCGGCAGAAAAAGCCACATGCCAAGGAGCTCACGAATGCCATTGTTTTGTTATTTTTTTCCCTCGTCCTTGTCGTCATTTTTAATACCTTAAGTGAAAAAGCAAATAGGATTTGAAGCCCTGCGAACATGAATGCTCTCAGGGACTTTGCTTTGTCACTTTACGTTAGCCACACTCAAATGGATTTCCCCTAACGTATAACAGCGCTGTGCTGCAGGTTATATACCCCTCTGGAGTGCCTTGATTATTTCATCACCCTCTAACACAGAAGAACACGGTTCCTTGTGACCTATGTGACCCAGAACGTGCTGAATGTGATTAATATTTCGGATTTTTCTGAATAAATTATTTTGAATTTTCGACCTATGCAGATATTCATAGCTTTTCGTACGTTGACCGAGTACTTTGTAGAGGGTAACCACATCACCGTCTGTTTATTTGATCCCTAAAAAGGTTTCAACACACTTTTAAAGCAAGTGCATCATGGGAAACTTATTATTTCTTTCCGTCTTTTTAAAAATCTTTAAAATATATCCAAAAAAAAAACATCAAAAAGAAAGATGAGGCTTTTATTTTGACGATGATATATTTTACTGCTGAGATACGTGTCACAGTCACTCATTTTCTCCCAAAATTCTTCGTCACGCCATGAAACATCTGTTATACTGACACCAAGTGGCTTGGGTGTGTAAGAGATTCAGCACAAAAGATAATTTTAAAATGGCTGCCACCATGTAAGACCCACTCTATGAGAAATAAATTTGTTAAAACTGTCAAGTGCCCCACAGAAAATTGAATATTTTTTATTTGCTTTTAAAAAAATAAGAGCCTGCTGCATCTTCTACATATTTTTGAAAATGCAAAATGTACTATTCATGCTCCAGTCTTAAACTAACTTTTATAAACAACCGGATTTATTTTCAATGACACTGTGATGTCACAAAACCAAACATATTTACATATATCCACCTTTTCATGTGGAAATTATTATTATTATTATTATTATTATTATTATTATTATCAGTAATAGCAGTATTATTATTATTATTATTATTATTATTATCATCATCATCAGTAATAGCAGTATTATTATTTTATTATTATTATTTATATAAAATTTACCACAGCATTTGGACAAGCATTTGTGACGAATAAGTTAAATACAACATAAAATGTGAATGAAAATTATTTATAGTAGTAATTATTAAATAGTATAATGTAAATATGAGTGTATTCTCTGTGGGTGTGTATCCTCTGTGGGTGTGTATTCTCAGTGAGTGTGTATGTGGGGTATTAAAAATCATCCCCTTTGACCATAAGCATGTTTTCATAACAACCATGATTTATAAGAATTAATGTAAACATCATTTTATTTCAAAGTAAATAAAAAAACAAATAAACTAATGTCTGAGTGACAAGCCACAAACAGCGAACCGAGTCCCCGTCTCCGAGCGGAGAATATTGTCTATCAATCTTTGGCTTGAGTGTCGTTTTCATGGCTTTGGAGAATCAGAAATCCCACCCTCATCAATCACCTGTCCACAATCTGAGATCATTTCCTGTAAATAGGATCTTGGACACTGTTGGGGACATTTGACCTTATTAAAGTTTGGCCTTATTGATCTGTGCTCACCCTAGGCTTTCTTTTAGACGGCACCCAGAAATGGGCGGATATTGCCTGTAATGCGGTCTGGGGACCTCCACCTGAGTGCCGCAGAGTTGTATCTACTGTAGAAACTTCAGATCTATTGCTTGAGTTGTACTTTTACAGATTCCCAATTGAGTCTTACCCCCTGCGCCCTGGTTTCTAACAGAAGCTGGAGTATTATGGCTCTGAACATTACCGTGTTTTATGGTGTTAAAGGCACACTAGGGAAGATTTGGTATTTTTGCTCCTGCACTCGACCTACAGTTGCCGTTTGCAATTGACTTTTATGGCACTGTCCTGCAATTAAGGGGGCGGGGTTTCCTACCATCCTCCAAAATTACATAGTGTAGTTTCTGCAGTACACAGTTTGAAAACCACAACAGAGGCTCTTTTCTCCCTGTTACAGCTCAGTGGATCATCACGATGGAAAAATGGAAAACCAGGGTAAACCCTCAATATCCTCAACATTGTGAAAAAAAAAATGTGAATTTGAAGTTGCAACAGGAGGCAGTGGATCAGACACAGCAGTGCTGCTGGAGTTTAAACCCCTCAGTGTCTGGACCGAGAACAGTCCACCGACCAAAAACATCCAGCCGACAGCGTCCTGTGTCACTGATGAAGGACTAGAGGACGACCAACACACACTGTGCAGCGACAGATGAGCTACTGTCTCTGACTTTACATCTACAAGGTGGACCAACGAGGGAGGAGTGTCTCACAGAGTGGACAGAGAGTGGACACAGGGTTTAAAAACTCCAGCAGCACTGCTGTGTCTGATCCACTCGCTCCACCACCACGTCAGTGTCACTGCAGCGCTGAGAATGATCCACCACCACATGCTCTGTGGGGGTCCTGAGCGCTGAAGGACAGGGGGAAAGGGGCTCACAAACTATGCTCCTGTGTGGTCAACGGAGCTGAGAGAATGGACAGTGAGGTCGTTTTAGAAACCCAAACCCTGTGAATGTAGAGTGTGTGTAGAGCAGTGGTGTGTGTGTGTGTGTGTGTGTGGAGGAGTGGGTGGAGTGAAGGAGAAATAATAACCGCCTCTTCTCTCCTCGGAGAGGAGGAGAAAGGGCCGAGTGACTTCACCGTGTGTATTCAAAGCTCAGCTGCTGCCTCGGTTTGCAGTAGCTTGCTGGTGGAGGAGCTGGGAAGAGGAGGAGACCTGCTTTGAAAGGAAAAGAGAAAGAAGAGAAACCCACTGTTTCTGAATTAAAGCAGCGCGGTGGCGAGGGGAGGACGAGGCTCTGCTCCTGGACAAACCACGACATGTGATTGCCTTCGCTTCCCCAGCATTTACTTTGTTTTTTCCTTTTTATTTAGTCTTTTTTTCCACGCTGTGAAAGTAGGAGTTGCTTGACTGTGTGTGCTTTGTGTGAAACGGTGGATTTTCTCTGAAGAACACGAGGAAGGAACCCAGAAAGTGTTGCAATAAAAGAAAAGCCTCTGGAGTTTGAAAGGCGTTGAGATTCAGAGTGAGAAATTGAAGGCTACAGCGCGTCGACCTGTTTTATTCGTCGCTGGATGTTTTCTGTCCTGTAATCTCGGAGAGAAGACACGGTGAAGGGATGTGTACCCAGTTTTGGCAACGGTTAGTTTATTTTAACCCTTTTTATTATCACTAAATCACTGCTTTTAAAGAGGTTTTGACCTGGTTTAACCACTCCAGATTGACGCTCACTCGCTGGCCTGACTAGTCTAAGTCCAGACTAAGGAATCCGTAAGAGCGCTTAGTTTTGTGCAGCTTTAGACCGAGAGAAAACTGAAAAGGAGATGCAGTCACGGCGATTTAAACTGATTTAAAAATAGAAATACATTTTAGATACCAGTGAGACGTCGGGTGACAGTGGAAGGAGGTAAGAAAACTGAGTTACAGCCGACACTTGTCGCCAGGGCTGTGCCAGTGTGTCTTTATTTAGCCGTTTCATTGCCGTGATCTGCTTGGCTCAGTTGAGGCTGGGTTCACATTCACCACAGCTTTCTACATAGCGCGCTATCTAGGGCTTCAATTTACTGAAATGTACATCAAATATCGCGTGATATATATATGTATTCACGGCTAATGTGCGTTTTGGACGTAAACAGTGCACAGTCTCTGTCTATAAGCCTTAAAATATCTAAACATAAGTGTCCTTGGTAGGGAGCATTGTGCGGTTAGAGACCGAGCCTTCCGATGTTTGTCCTCTAGTGAAGCTAACTAGCTCTGCCCAGGTTAAGTGAACAGGTGTTAGCACGTTAGCTAGTAATAGCTCGGCGACGGTGTGTTGTTGTTTAACAGATTGAAACCCCTTTAAACAGCTGTGTGATCTGTTTTAATCCGTATTAGTGTTATGTTTTGGATACGTACACATACTGTCCTAGGTTGAATCTTGTCTCCTCGTTCGAATTCAGAGTTCCACCTTAAGAGCTGAAGTATCAGACGCACAGTTTTAAGGTGGAATGGGAAATTCGGCAAAATAAGCCAAGTTCAGGTTAAATTAGGTTGGCTTTACATCTAGACAGTGTGTAGTCTATGTGTCTTTATTATAAAATAACACAATAATCTCGCCACAAAAAATCAGAGAGAATGTTTGACCACAACCACATTTGAGGTGAAGGTGAAAGCAGCCCGAATGCTGTATAAACCTATGGGTCTAACGAGTTATAATAAAGTTGTTATGACATTATCATGGTATAAGATACTTGGAAACGTTTAAGGTCGTCGTTGGCGTACATAAGGAAGCCGTAGGCTTGTGTAGCTCTCCGTACAAAACCCTTTTTCGATACACTTCTTGTATAATTTCTTCAACCTATTCCTCCTACGTGGGTGTTAAAGACTGAAATGAGAATGAGATGAACCCCCGTGTTTCTGTGGTGTGTGCAGTCGCCCTTTTCAATCATTTTGCTTGACATTTCGATATTTTACGGTGTGTGTCAGGGAAAGGAGGCACAGCAAAAAATACCTGGAGCTGCTTCGTCCTGAAGCTGTTCTCCACGGCTTTAATTCGACTGTGGAGAGGGTCACTGCGGTACTGATGTGGTATCAGTGTGTCCTGGGTCTTGGCTTTGCTGTTTGATGTATTTATCATGTTTATTATGTTCATCACGTCTGGCTCTCCATGGAGACATTTTAAACCCCTTCTTGTTTTCTGAGGCATGCAATAAAAAAAGAAAACACAGACTTTAAATCTGCTAAAATGTCACTGCACTGATTTAGTGGCGTCTTGCTGAATTAGGATTCACCGTAAACTCGTTAGTCTCCTTTCTTTCAGTGTGTGAGAAAGCAACTGAAGACTGGATAGGGAACGAGTGTTTTAATCACACCTTGTTGGGGTGGGAACGTGTGATTAACGTTAGCTTTGCTCAAGCTGTTCTTACACACACACACACACACACACACACACACAAGGGCTCTGGTGGATGTGCATATTCCATTCAACCAAACTGTAAATCATTGTCTTGCTCTACAACTGCTGTCTGAAGCTGAAACTTAAGCAAAAGCTGGTTAACCCAACGCCTGGTTATGATTTTAGTATACTACTGTAAACTTGTATAAGTAATGTCCCGTAAACCCCCCTCATTTGTAAATCCAGTGTTTAACCTGTGGTGTGTGTGCTGTTGCTTTCATGCTAGAATGTGTGTTCGCGTCCAGAGTCATGACTGAGAGTATTTCTGGTTAGAAACTGCAGTCTCAAATACACAGATTCTGACCGCCAGAGTTTCGTACCTCACACATTTAAGGAGCCAATCCCTTTCTGAACCAGGCCTGTGGGGCGGGGCTTTCTAACTGCAGGCCAGCAGTGGAAATAGAGGCAGGGACCAACGGCATATTCCTCGAGCTGTGTACTGAATGAAGACATGACGGTGTACAGTTACAGCTGAGCCATTTTTAAGTCGTTAGGGGACATTTATCTCTGGAATAACTTCTAAATCTGTCATTTTGATGAACAGAGATGAGTTTTAGGTGTTTAATCCATGACCAGAGGATGAATTTAAATGAAAAATCTCTTGCCTATTTTAATAACATTAGATTAAAATGGTTATAAAGTAGTGCAGGGGATATCTGAGCGTGTGCGAGAGTGGCTGGCTCCCACTAGTATCTGTGGTTCTGCTTTTGCAGATTGTGCTTTTTGAGATCCTGGTCAATGCCTTGTAATATTTCCAGACATTTGACATTTTGTGTATTTGGTACAACAGCAGCATCCACCTCGAGAGAAGAGCGTTGTCCTGGTTCACGTGATTTACGCCATAGAATTGAAACTAAATCAGTCGATTTGATGGTGCAACCTTACAGTGAACCGAGATAAACGTCCAGAATAAGATCTCGCCTGATCTTAATCTCTTTTTCTTCGTGTTATTGTACATTAATTAATGAGATTTGAACAGGAATAACTTCATATGATGTTTTATCTAATGCTTTATTAATTGTTTATTTGAATCTAGAAGCATTTAGAGTAATTTCCGAGGATAAAAATATAGACAGTTTTTTAGTTGACGTCCCTTGAACGAGGTTAAGTTCTGTTTAATTTCCATTATTTAAGATTTAATCAGTTTCCTCCTGTTTCTGGAGCTTGGGTCTTGGGAAACACCATTTTGTACTGAATCTGGATCAAAACATAGACGTTACACAGTGTAACAAAGAAAAACACTGTATATTTGTGTAAATGAAAATCCGAGCTTGTTCTTCAGCGCTGTTTACAGTGAAAAGACTGTGTTCACGAGAGAGAGAGAGAAAGAGAGAGAGGGGGAGGCTTTAGGAGAAAGAATTCAGGAATCCGTAATCCTCCTTAAACACTGTATTAAGGTCCGCTTTATTCAGCGAGAAACAAAGGAAAGTTGATGCTGAAATATATTATTCTTTGGAAGGCTTTACAAATTGAGGGCTGGTGTTACAGGAGAAAGACTGTGTGTGTGTGTGTGTGTGTATTGTTGTATGCCTCTGCCTGTAGGCGCTGTTGGCCTGGCCTATATGTTCCTGTGCAGTAGTTCTGTTTTGGCATGTAGGCTGCTCCGTGTTGGCATGCACATGGACTATTTTCTGCCAGCTCCCTCTTTCCCCCTCTGGGGACAAACTAGAGGAGGTGGGATAAAATTAGAAGACAGGCATAAGTTTCCTAATATCTCCTCTGTCTTTACCTCCCCTCCTCCTCCTCCCCTTTTTCTGCTCTCAGGTGTATGACGCCACTACAGATTGTGTTTCACACACTGGCCCTGCTTTCTCAGTGGTTTAAAACGCCCTGCGCAGGTTGTGTTCCTTGGCACAGGGTCGGTCCTGCACCAACTCTCGAGCAAGCTGTTAAAGATGGTGAACGAGTGAATGAGTCTGATTTGCTACGGGTGTCCTCGGCGTAATTATGACGGTGTTGCTGTGGCTCTCGAGGCTGTTGCGGAGTAGTGTACCGGAGCGTACGGATATTCAGGGGTATCGATTGGTTTTGTCTTGAGAACAACCTTCTTGTCTGTGTAATTGCGTGCTCGTTCACGGTCTTCCTCCTTTTTCATTTCTATTAGAGCGGGAGCAAGGACCAAATTATACATCAGCCCATTCCAGTGCGCATTATCTGCCATAATATAGACCCGCTATTAATTTCTTAATTTCTGAATTCCTACGTTCAGTGATTTAGCTCGCCACAGCTGTTATAGCAGGCACTTATTTGCGTTCGCGTCCTCCTTTTGTGATTTGTAGCCTCTCTGTGTTGGACTCAGATGGTCAGACTATTCCTGTGGCTGTTTGGAGGAGTTTGGGCTGGGTCCGGGTTTCTCTTTGTGGGTCTGGACTTCCTCGACGTTGGGATTGAAAAGGAAACAATGACCATGAGCTTTAATGATGAGGTCTTTTAAGCCTCTTCTGGGATCACAAGCCTTTCTGGATCTGCAGCCCTCATTCGTGGTCGCTCATTTAGGGAGGGCAAAAGTAATTCAAAGTAATGACATAATGACTAATATTATTGTTATATTCTGTTCTGTCCTCGGCCCGTAAACATCATCAGGAGCTGAGTGTGCTTTTTGGAGGACACTCTGCCAGGTCTGTAATGCAGCCATTTTGTGTTTCTGCTTGTTTTGCTGTTAATGTAACATTCATTAACTAAAACGCTGCTCCGTGTGGGTGTAGCGTTCTCAATAGTATCAAAAACATTCACTCTCTTTCATGGAGACGTCTGTCACTGATCAAATTAGGCATCTGTATGTCTCATTTGTAGGGTTATTATATCATTATTTAGTATTTTTTGTTTTTGAAGTAAATGTTTAAAGTAAAAAAGTGGTAGTTAACATATAATACATTTCGGATCTGTTTGCATCTACACTTTAAAGTGGACGTGGAAAAATCTCTTGTTTTGTTTAATGTCTGATGTCAAGTGCGGAGACTCAAAGTGCCCCGCCCCCTCGTCTGAGCCTGTCCAATCGCAGGACTGGGCCCACGTTTATTTGAGAACACAAAGACGTGGTTAAACGCCCCCAAACAGACACAAACGAGAGCACTGAGTAAAAACAGAGAAGAAAGAGAACCGAGTGAAAACAGCTAAAAAACCAGAGCTTCTGCTCCTCGCTCCTCACTGCTGTGCGCTCGGGGTCGGGGTGAACAGCGAGTGGCTCATTATCATTTAAAGGAACAGGTGCTGAAAGCGGGCGTTCTGAACAGGGGCTGTTTACACAGGGGGAGAACACTGCTGTGGGGTTTGGACCAAAGCAGGTCACAGACGTTCAGAAGAGGGCTTTAAGCTGAAATATTAAAGCCATGTGCTGCTCAGTGGGTTCAGTTCAGGGGTTCCTCCAGTTCTGACCGTTCCACTGACCCTGCATTAAGTGAGTTTCAGGAAACGGCCTGCTGCAAAGTGAAGTGCGGTCCGCTGATTGTTGAGCCGTTTTGCTGGACCCGAGCAGTTAAGATGCTTCAGGATTTATCCCGCCACTGCCGTCAGCAGTCACGTCATCAATAATACGAGTCCGGCTCCGCTGCCCGTGCGCTTATGCTTCGCGGATGAAGTGGTTTGCCTTGGTTTGAGAGCAGCTTTTTATTTACCCATGTTTTCCTCATTCCAGCGCTCTGGCCGCCTTTTGTTCTCGGTGCATGCCAGAGGTTCCCTGTTCGAGGTTGTGCTGGAGAATTCGGTGGTGATTTTGAAAGTGATTCTCCCCAAGGTTGATTATATTTTTTGCTCACTCATGGTTGCAGCGGATTGTTTGCGATGTGCAGTGACTCTGGGGCGGTTTATGTTTCAGCACAAAGAAGGATCAACAATGGACTAATGTCTACAGTTGCTGGATGTTTCAAACCAGTATTTGACAGTATACTTTGTGCTCTGGACTCATGTTCTATTCATTTTTATCGCATTTCTAACCTTGAATTTAATAAGCCAGTGGTCCCCAAACATTTCTACTGTACCCCCCTTTGTAGGCGAGAATATTCTCAATGTCCCACATTAAAAATGTGTAAATAACTGACACTTCTTAAAAGAGACTTGCTTTACACCTCACTGTGCTTCCCCCAGGGGGCGTGCCACCCACTTTGGGAACCTCTGTTATGAGCAAATGTTTTCTTAACGATGCTAATCCAAGTAGATCTAGCTCATGTCTCATCTGTTGATAGGTGCATGACAAATTCTGGATACTAGATCTGACTCTGACCCAAATCCTCACTACAGATTAAGGCTTGAATGATTTGGGGGAAAACGTCTAGCTGCAGTTTTTCTGTTCAGTGTCGTAGCTGTGATTTAAGTTAAAGTTATTGTCTATAAATGAAGGCCAAAGCTTGTTTTATCACCAGGGAGACCAAGAGTTATGGTTGTCATTTACCGCACTGTGTCTGTCTGCTTCAGGGAGTTAAACCTCTCTGTTTAAAACTAGTCTAAAACAAGCCAGAATTAAAACTGCAGCTGGTGTGGTATGAAAACTGCACTTGTACAAATTGTGATTTTGCTCTAAACACCATTCACCTTTCGGCCTGATATCACAAGGTGGTAGTTTTTTACCTTGTAATTATAGCTTGGAGTGTCATTGCTTCTCCATTCTTCTTCCCCCATTAATGAGTAAACACACCAGATCTTAACCGTGTTAAAATGTTGCTGTAAGTGTGTATTAATGAGGTTTTAAAGTAGATCTAGTTTTGTATTCGAGTAAAAGATGGTAACTGAAGTCCAGCTGAAGGATTATCTGAGTTCCTCGGATATCAGCCTCAAATTAAAGCCAACTCCCTTGCCGTAAATTTTGGTGTTCTGTATGTATTCCTGCTCGTTTGAAGCTGAAACAGGAGTCATATCTGTTCAGTTAGTCATAGTTCATGCTTGTATTTCAGGTGTCGTTTATCGAGTGAATAACCCACATTGCTTTGTACATTTGCACTGACTCAGAAGCTCTACAAGCGAAGCGGAAAAAAAAGGGTGTTGGCGAGCAGTGACCTCTTTTTTTTCCCACTGTGAGCTAATGTTAGCCCTCAGTTTTTGCCCCACTTGGGTTTAAAAATAGAAATAAAAAGAGAGCCACAGCTTCCTATAGGTGACGTATAGGCGAGTTAATGATGAAACACTGTAGTCAGAAGCCCGCGGTGCCGCCTGGATCTTCAGAAATGAAGTCCTTCAACACGGCTTTTCATTTCGACCTAGAGGCAAGGAGCTCTGAGATTCCCCAGTCAGGGTGTGTTCCTACCCTCCCTCCACCCCCCCGTACACAGCTTCTTTGTTTCATAATCAGACATGTAAGCTGGAGTCACGATTGGATTTGAGATTAGACGGCGCAGGGCAGGCAAACACAAGCTGCGGTGTGCGGCAGGTTCTGCGTGCTCGGAGCATAAGAACCTCTTTCTTCACGCACACAGGCCTTGTTTATTTTCCTGTGAGCGGCTCCAGCCTTTTGAGGCACTGTCTGCGGCAGCACAGCGGCGTGCAGGAGCTCGCACTTCAATTGCAGCCTAACCTAGATTTCTGTAGTAGCGCTTGTAAATAACCCGAGGTTCTGTTTTAAGGGAAAGGGGGGGGGGGTGCAGGAGCAGCGCATCCTACATACTGTATGATCACATAACAGCTGCAACATCTGCAGGCATTCAGTGTGTTCAGAAGGGCGTTTAACTTCGGCAGGACGCGTACACGCTTGATAAAGTGGGAGTTATTTATGCTGAGTCCTGTGTAGAATGGTTTGGGAGGAAGGGTTGTGTTCATGTGGAAGAGGTTCTTCATGTTGATGAAGTGTTCTATTTAACACCTTTTTTGGAAGTGGCTCTAAATAGCAGCAAACACTTGTTTTCGATTGTAACAAGATGCAGAACCATAAAAGGAGAACACATTTTGGTGCTGTATTGAATCATTTTTAAAAATTGTGCATGCCTAGAACCACATACATGTTTTTCATCTATCTGAAAACCACTCCACCATGCAGAGAACCACTCCAGAACCATTCTATAATTTCCAGAACACACAGAAAGAGAACCGTTCCAGACATATTCCACTATGGAAAGATACAATTCAGAACCAGTCTACCACAAAACAAATAGTTTCAGAACCATTCAACCTGGCAAAGAAACATTTTTCAATATGAAGAACGGTTCCAGAACCACTCCAGAGTAGTTCCACGAACCAAAAGACATTTCCAGAACCAATTCAACGTTACAGACGCATTCTACCACAAAAATTGTCTTTTTCAGATTCATTTCAGCATGCGGTTGTAAATACAGAACCCTGTTTCTAGGAGTGTACGGTAGAGAACCTGTGATTAAAGTCCTGATAAAACCTACTGAAGTCTCTGAGTGAAAAAGACAGTGGAAAAATAATGGACGAAGCAAATTACACTGGAATAAGATTCATAACATTGAGCACAGACAGTTCCACCAGCGTAGTGTCAAGATTAATTAACAGTGTCTTCTGGAATGAAAAGGACAGAAATGTTAATGAGGCATTTCATTGATTTTGTTTGGTATTGTTATGTTTGGTCTGAACTGTAAACAGGTCATTGATGGAATGGCTTCATTTGAGAAAAACGAATACGAACAGAACCCAGAGCTGAGGAACCGGACCGGTTCTGAAGTATAAACCTGTTAAAGCCCTCACAGAATGTTGTTGTTTTCGTTGTTATTAAATGACTTGTCTAAAAGCAAGTAGATGTCTCTAAAGGCTAAACTACTACATGAGGACCTTTTTAAAACCTAAGACCTCCTCGTGCCACCTTTAGACTCTGTGGCAGATGGTGTAGCAACACTGCGTGAGATTCTCCTGTGTTCTCAAATACGTCTCTTGGTTTAAAACCACAAGGTTGACGGCAACAAAGTCTGGAACAAACCTGGCCTCGTCACGAGGTTCTGCCGTGAACTGGCTCAGCCGCCCACCTTTGAGAAACAGTATCCTAATTGTTTGGAATTATCCACTGCTTGTGCTCAGGGCTGTAATGGGCAAAAATTGGCTGCGAAATTGGTCAAACCGGATCAGCGTTGGCTTCAGCGCCTGTGCTGTTGGCCTTGGACACGTCAAAGAAAAGCTACCAACTACCGACTCCTTCCATCAGACTTTCTGCTGCATCAGAAGCGATCCTGTTTTTGTAATTTACATTAACATTTAATACATTTAATAAAACATGTAATAAACATTTTGAAAGGCAGATGGCTGAGAGTAGACACATGACCTTGCAGTTTCGCCTCCGTGAAACATTCCCGCATTGCCATGATAAAGCCACTTTTCAGGGGCGTGAATGCCAGGATCGGTGCTGGAAAGATCACCTTTGTCTCACCCACTGAATTGTTTTATTTCTTCCTCTGAAGTCCATGCTTATTTGTACAGCGACATTGGAATGCACCAACTATCTGTATTCTGGAGAAGGTGAGGTTCGCTGGCTTTCTTCACTGATTCTGCAGTACTTTTGTGTGGCTCAGTTTATTGAGTGCATGCTGTAGACTCTGGCCAGACTGCAGAATAACTAGCCCTTCTTATTTTCTGGCAGTTTCCCCCCGGCACTTCATATCTAGGCAGGAGTCTTTCTTCCACAATCGTCCAGCTTCGGTTAAGCTTCTGTGATTTGAGACCACCTCTGTTGACTGTTCCAATTAATGTTTGTCGGAGCCAGTTTGTGTTCAACTCGTGAATAAAGGTGTTTTCTCTCACTCTCTCTCTCTCTTTTATTTCCCCCCCTCCACCCCCTCCTCCAATCTAGCCAGGTCGAGGTGCTCTCTGACCTCTCTGCAAATTGTCCAGGTTTTCCTGAAGTGGGAGAGTGTCTGTTGTGATCTATCTGGAGTGCGCTGGAGAAGGGGTAATTGTTGAGTTGCCTACGCTGAGTTCAGTGAACCGGTAAAACCCCCCAAAGCCGGCATTGCCGCCACTGCTGCCCCCTCCCAGTCTCAGGGAGGGAAAGAAAAGGACCACCTGCAATTACTTAACAGATTAGGCTAGTGAACAGCAGGGGAAAGTGAGGGTGGTCATTCAGGGAAATGTCATTTGGATTCGGGGAAGCCTATTCATACCCACCTGTTCTCGCACAAAAGAAGCAGTCACATGAATGGCATGCGGTTTCACGTGGGCTCCTTTCAAAATTACCTTGGGGGAAATAATTTGCAGAGTGCCTGGGTTAATTGATAACCTATTAACCTAAAGATTAGGCTGCCACTTCTTTTTCGACCACATTTAAATGCAAATATCGGGTTTACAGAACAATGTCTGGGTTTGGTCTAAAGTACATTTGCCTTGAAGATTAGGCGACTGGGCTGTTCGTGGTTGGGTTCTGAAGGGCAGATGATGAAATGATTTGGGAAGTCACCTCCTCAAAGAAAAGGAAACACTAACTTGGATTTTAAAGCCGTCCTTATCTTAGATAACGAAAATAAGAGTCTAGACTGTTTGCCCCTCTGCAGACTCCTTGACCTGATTGCACCTTGATATCCTTTCAGCTCGCCGTCCTTGACACTGATCTCTGTTTGAATTTAATTTCAAACCTAAATGTGGCTCAGCGACCTGTAAGACGTCCTTCCTATTGTCTTTCATTTTGAAAAAGATTACCCAAGAAAAAAACAGTAATGAATAGCTCTAATGTTGAAACCTTGCTTTTGAAGTGGCACTGCCAAATGCGGGTCTCTTAGAAACATGACTTTGATGTGTTCTGTGCAGGACTGGGTCTCCTGGGGAGGTATTTTATTGGCAATTAAACCCCTCGGTTCAGATTGCGAAGTGAACACAACCAACTGGGTTTGAAATTCAGGGCATGAAACTAGACTCTCTTGGCCACTCCTGAAGAATCCAAAAGCGAATACTAAGGCTCTGCAAAGACGTTCCCCACAAACAGATGCTCATGCGACAAATTCTTAAATATGTTTGGGAGTGCTGGGGCTAATGGAGGCTTTCACAACCAGGCCCTTAGGAATTTGCCCCAAGCACTTGGTACTCGAAGTCTGACCACACACTAGACATTTGTGGTCCATTTTGGTGTGGTCAACTAACAAACTCATAAATGATGTACAGTAGAGAAAACAAAGACCACAAAAGACATGTTACTCACTAATCAAACCTCCCCACTGACTTTAAAAGCGGCTCTGACTGTGTTATATAAATTTGTGCTTACACACGGCTACTGCTGACGTTTCCTACATTTTAGATCTACAAACTGGCTTCAGAAAGCCATGCATGTTCAGGTCACCATGGCCAGCATTGCTTAGACCTGTCACTGTAATTACATTATTGACTTATCATGCCATACCTCAGTCATTTTTGCTGATCTTAGTGTTGCCCTGTATTTGCAGGCGTGGTTTTTTACATAAACATGAATGCCACCAATATTTAAGCCACTCACTCTATATCGTTTCGTTTTTTTTAATTAATATTTTGAATAATCAAATCTTCATTGCTTTTTAAAGTGCTATTATATCTTTAAATGGCTTATTCTGTGCTATTGGTCGAGGAAATTTGCATGTCACACTTTATCAAACTCAAACGTTTGGCTCCATCTGGGTGTTCAACAATTGAATCAGTCTCAGTGGTTAATTCCATTGAAATCATTGGGATTCCATTTTCAAATTCTCAGACTAAACTCTACCATGACCTCAGCTTAAGACGGAAGACTCCCAGTAGCCAGTATTATTGATTATAATATGTTATTGTATTATAATCAATAACGTAATTATGACAGAATTAGACTAACATCCAGATGTAAATATTCTCAATAACATTTTCCTGTTGAGAATTATTTGTATTTATTTATTTATCGACATAATTTGTTGTTACCCCGCTCCACTGGCGATCTCCTGACCTTTCGTCCTTCTACATTCACAGACACACGGCTGATCGTGCTTCTTTCACCCCTGAGCTTTCTAGGACTTATTCAGAATGAAGGTGGGACCTGGGAGAGCTCATAAAGTCAGAGAACTTGTATTGTTTCCAGGCGGATGCAGCTCGCTGTGCCCTGGGAGACTGGGAGAACCGAGCGGCGTTATTAGCCTAGAAGAGGTAATCATTAGATAGGGCTCATCTACCCCAGCAGCCCTCAAAATGTTAAACAGCCTTGACATGGGAGTCTTTCAGGGCTGGAGAGCGCAGCAGCCATTCTCTCGGCTCGTCAGAGAAGCGAGATGCAGGCTACAGATAAAGCCCCGGCCGGAGAGACGCAGAGCGGGAGGTGGAGACGGAGGGTGGGGTTAGACCAGGTTATGTGTTTGACGCTAGCAAACAATGAAATCTTCCACCTGGCCCTTAGCTCTGAGAGCGCTGACCCAGTAAATACGGCAAGGGCCTCGCTGGAGATGAGGACGGCACAGAGCACGGCCGTGCTACTTCTCACAGTTAAACAACAACGGCCATTTTTCACACTGACCACTGGCGATGCATCTGGACGCAGGGGACGGAGGGGGCTCTTTGTTTACACTCGTTTGTACAAGAGATAATCTGTGACTTCGGAGTTTCTAGGAAAGTCATAGGATTCATCGCCAAAGCTCATAATATCAACAAAATGCTGCTAGTATTGAATACATTTATCATTATAGATAAGTATTGTGGGTGTCATCAGCTCTTAAACAACATGCTTCAGTCCAAAGAAAACATAAACAGGGCAGTTATATTGGATTTGGAGCCTTGTATTAATGATGATAAAGTGATCCTCTTTGTGTATTTTGAAATACCATCACTCTCCAAAGAAAACCTCTATCCTCAATGTTTCACTTTACAGAAGAAGGGGAAAAAACCTTCTTAAATCATTTTTTCCCAAGAAATTTATCAGCGTTTCTATTGGTCCATTCATCATGAACTTTTCACACCGTGTGAAGAACTGTGCTGTGTTCAAATGAAGTAGATTTTCTTTGGGACAGAGACGATATGTTTATCTTTTACCCCTTTAATTCCAGAATAAGTGCAATCTTGATGCATTAATACATTTGTAGCTCCATAGCAGAGTGGTTGATGATGGAGGTAAAGCGGTGACAACTGTGTGGTGTGTTACAGGAAGAGGCTGTGGTTAGAGTTCATGACGAGGAAGAGCGAGCACTAAATATAAATATCCGTGTAACAGAGAGAAGTAGCTGTTAATTTGGCTGACGGCACTAAGCCTTGTGCAGGATTCCGTTTTTTTTTATCCCCGATTTGCCTCTTCCCCTCAAATCTTCAAGATCAAGCTCCCCATCTCTTCCCCAGGATCAGGAACTGACTGCAGATTATCTCCAGGTTTTGGGACCTTTCACAAGTCCGTCTTAAACTTCTGAAGTAATGTTGCAGTGTGAGAAAGTCAGAGATTGGTGTCGATCGCTGAGTTTACAGCTGGACAGTTTTCCTGAATCTGATTTTAAATCTTTCCCGTGTCGTGACAGAAGCTGAATACCGGTGTTACATGAGCTTTACCCTCCGAGACTGGTGTGTGTAGTGTTCTCAGCGTCACTGCGCCACTCGGTCGCAGGATTCAGGCGTGAAAACACGTGGTTTAGGGGTTGGCTTTTTTTAAATTGTTTGCCATATTTACTTTGTAAACAAGGATGGAATTGTGAAGCACAACAGCACCCCCTTGGTGAAGCAGCCCTTAAATGTGAGAGAGTATGTGAGAAACATTGCCCATTGTGGTGAAGCAGTGAGTGGAGTGTGTGAATGAGTGATTATGTATGTTTTTATGTATCAGTGGGTGAGTGAATGTATGTATTTCAGTGAGTGAGTGAGTGTTTTATAAACCAGTTCCATGTGGTGCTTCACAGAGAAAATGAAAATGCTGGTCTCGTGTGGCTTTTTCCTGGTTTCGAATGCGGCGGAGTGTCTGCGAGCCCTGGATGAGCCGTGTGGAGCTGTCTTGCAGGAGAAGGGCGTGGCGGTGGGATTCATGCACGTCTCGTTTGGCTCTTGGTTTCGCAGAAAGCTTTGGTGGGAGTGCAGCTGCATTTGTCCTGTGTAGTTGGTGAATGATGTATGATGGCAAACAACGTGCAGCCTTATCAGCGATGCACACTTGTACCAGCCAATGTGGATCCGCATCACTGTCCCATTGTAAGCTACAATTTGTCAGCTATTTGCTGTGTTGGAGCTCTGTAATTTGCCACTGCTTTCAAGTCTGGAGTGGGAACCTGTGGTTTTAGCCTGGTACAGTGCACTCTGAGCAGTGGGAGACTTTCTGTTTTGGAATCACCTGGAGCCGACTTCCACAAAGAGAGTCGGGATTTTCTTCCTGAGCGGACGCAGTGACTCCGAGCAGAAGACGCTCCTCTGTCTTTGAACATCTGGAAGTATTTTTTCATTCAGTGTTTGATTTAATGAGACATATTTTTTCCCCCCTTTGAGCAAACACGCAGTGGCCCGCGTCGTCGTCTCAGTGTCTGAGGCTGTAATCACTTCTCCTGGCGTCTGTGTCCTGAAGCTATATTTTAATCAGCTTTGTGATGAAGCGCGAGCTTCTCCCTCTCTCCAAACAGGTGGCTTTATTGCCTTTCATTGTCTAAACATCACACCTTACACAGTGTGGCCCGAGTTTACGCCGTGGGACGAGTTTGTTGATGTCTGCAGTGCGTGTTTGAACAGTTTATTGACTCCAGTCTTCGGTCCGAGGCGGGTCCGGCAGATGTGCTTCTGTTTAGACGGTTTAGAAGTTAACGTGTGCTTTGTAATTTTTACCTCCGCGGAGCCATCTGCTTCTCGGCGAAGGACGGTTGGGGAGGAGGGCGTCGAGGGATGGCTCTGTGCCGCACTCAGCACATGGAATCCACCTTGTCCTTTTGAAGCGCAGCGGCGCTCTCGCACCCGGAGAATCGCAGCTTTGATACGTGTGTGTCGAACACACACAGAGTGAAAATAGATTTGCTTCCTGCCACAGCACTGTACTGCGGTTTGTTCTGAGCAAACATCGATCTGCTTTGAAGTGTCTCGGTGTTTCTGGGCTGTGGCTTTGTGGCATCCTTGCACCCCCTTTTTCACGCCACACATACGTATGCACACACACACACACACACACACACACACACATATATATGCATGCATTTTGTCAGAAATTGTCTAGTGTAGATAGGAAGCCTGTGCTGCAGCATTTCCAGGCATCCACATGCCCCCCAGGGGGCCACACACACACACAAAAAAAAAAATTGAGATTTTAGCATTTCTTACTTTATACAGAGTTCTGTGCAAAAGTTTTAGACACAAAATGACATTTCAAAAGCTGTTTATCTGAGCAGTAAGGACTGGTTTTACAGACAGGGATTAAGCCTAGTCCTGGATTATATCCTCCTTAAATGGACTAGGCTTAATCCCTGTCTAAGAACCACACCTAAGAGTTAATTTTCTCAAAAATATACAAAAACAAACAAACACAGAATATAAGAATAAACCCAATCCCGTTATTCCCATGATTCCTTATTCTAACTTATTTTAAATAATAATAAGAATCAACTGCTACTGCTTCTGCTGCTAAATGAGGGTGCTATATTTATATTAGGGGTCTAGGTTTACATTTCTGGTCCCTTTAAACATTCATTCATTCATTCATTCATTCATTCATTATCTGTAACCCTTATCCAATTCAGGGTCACGGTGTGTCCAGAGCCTACCTGGAATTACTGGGCGCAAGGCAGGAAAACACCCTGGAGGAGGCGCCAGTCCTTCACGGGGCAACACAAACACTCACACATTCACTCACACTGACGGACACTTTTGAGGAAGGAAACCCACGCAGACACAGAGAGAACACACCACACTCCTCACAGACAGTCACCCGGAGGAAACCCACGCAGACACAGAGAGAACACACAACACTCCTCACAGACAGTCACCCGAAGGAAACCCACGCAGACACAGGGAGAACACACCACACTCCTCACAGACAGTCACCCGGAGGAAACCCACGCAGACACAGGGAGAACACACCACACTCCTCACAGACAGTCACCCGGAGGAAACCCACGCGGACACCGAGAGAACACACCACACTCCTCACAGACAGTCACCCGGAGGAAACCCATGCAGACACAGAGAGAACACAGCACACTCCTCACAGACAGTCACCCGGAGGAAACCCATGCAGACACAGGGAGAACAGACCACACTCCTCACAGACAGTCACCCGGAGGAAAGTCATGCAGACACAGGGTGAACACACCACACTCCTCACAGACAGTCACCCGGAGGAAACCCACGCAGACACCGAGAGAACACACCACACTCCTCACAGACAGTCACCCGGAGGAAACCCATGCGGACACCGAGAGAACACCACACACTCCTCACAGACAGTCACCCCCTTTAAACATACTTCACTTACATTACTCCCAGTGTAAAATGTGACTGCTCAAAACCGTATTTGTAGTTTGTTACTGTTCTTGTATTGTTGCACATTTTCACTCATACACTATGTATTCTCGTGTAGAATCATTTTCTGTAGCACCATGGCCCTGGAGGAGCTCTGTCTTGTTTCAGTGTGTACCGTACACACTGTATATGGATGAATCAACAGTAATGCATAAATAAATAAAAAAAACACTTGAAGAGAACAGGGATGGAGTGATCTCTCTCTCTCTCTCTCTCTCTCTCTCTCTCTCTCTCTCTCTCTTTCTCTCTCTCTCTCTCTCTGTTGTCATCCCCTTGCCCCAAGAAAAACACGACAAGCTGCTGCCCCTCTGTAGATCACTGACATGACGTCCTTCTCCACTGCTGCTGCTTTTAGTGCACACTTTCCCTGCTGTATTTCAGCACACGGCCTCAGAAATGACTGGTTTATGAACTTCTCTTTTACCAAAACAACAGGAATCGGCGGTTTCCTTGATCATGATTAATGTCTAAAGTACCCTACTGTTTTCTCTCTTATACTTTGGGAAGAAAAAGAGGGTTCTTCAAGGGTTTTCTATTGTTGGTGTCCAGCTTGTTACAACAGAACAGACATTTTTGGTGCTGTTTGCACTATTTTCATGGTGAGCTGGTTCTTCAGACTGATGGAGAAAGTAATATGTGGGAGTCATCGTTGCCTTTATTGAAGAGCACCTGAAGAGCCCTCTTTTTTAAGTGTGGAAAACAAAATACAGCTTCAAAGGCCTAAACGATTTGGGGGAAATTTCTAATTGCGATATTTCTGATCAATTTTTCAATTTCAATTATTAATTTTTATAAATGAAGTTCCCCGGGGACCATGAAGCTCTGGCTTTAAATCTGAGCATGGAGCGCCAGGTCCACATGGGTGTGGTCATGTCCAAGCTCAGTGTCTGGCTGCCTGTGATTGGTCTAAATCTGTTATAGAAGCTAAATTATTCCCTTTAAATCAATAACTTGATTTATGAAAAGAAATTGTGCCAATGGGCCTGGCTGTGTCACCTGAGCCTGTGTCTTCCTTCCTCATGCACCTACATCACTCATCTTAAGCCTGAGGGAGGGTGGGAGGGGGGTAGCAGTGATTAGCTGCTCCTGCCTTTAACACGCTGGCATCTTCTCTGTGTGAGCTCAACTGTTCATTCACAGGATCAGGGATTCACTCTCTCTGCAGCCGCTTGGTACAGAGCCAACGTATGTGTGTGTGGATGAGAGAGAGAGAGAGAGAGAGAGAGAGAGAGAGAGAGAGAGAAAGAGACCATCTTACGATTTAAACAGGGAGCCTCTAGTCTGAGCGAGATTTTCCTCGCTGATAAATCCAGGGTGTGATTGAGGATGTGTTGGTCCTAGGTATTAGAGCCGGAGTCATTCTTTGTCCTTGAGCAGAGGTGTAGCTTCTAACTTTTTCATCCACCGCCAGCCCCCTCTCTCTACACCCCCCCAATGCTATATTAACCACTGCTATATATTGCTTTTTGCAGATCATTTTTTTAATATTGTTGTATAGATAAGACGTCGCCTTGTGCCTTTTTCTCTCTCTCTGCTGTGACCTTGGCTGGGACTATTTTTTATCAAGATACGAGGTACAGAAGAGCTGTGTTTTTAGGGGGGGGGCGCCGGTGTGTGCAGTGGGTAGGGGGCTAGCGGGGTTATTTATAGAGCTGTCGATGATAAGGAAGTGAGATGAGACTTCACCGACACCAGTCTGGAGACTTCCAGCAGGTTCATGTACCACTCTCACTATCTATCTACGTGGAACATGTCTCTGGACCTATTTCTTAAGCTGGCCGGGTCCCAGAAATGCCCCCAGGCTGTGCTGAACTACCCACACTGTAAACCACACTAGGAGGTTAGTGAGGGGTGGGGGAGTGAGGGGGGTGGGGGGGTTGGTAAAGCTAAATGTGGGAGATTACCCTGACGTGAAGGTTGTTTGTCATGCCTGGTGGCAGCCAGGGTGGGCTGCGTTAGACAGCAGTTGGGGTGTGTCTGTGGCTGTGATGCTATGTTAGCAGCCCTGCTGTGCCAGCTGTCACTGCCTCCACCTGTCCATCTGTCGCAGACTCTGAGGATCTGATGGTGGTCTTCAGAGCTTCGGACTCTCCTGATAAAACACGCAAGAGCGGCAGAGTCTTTATCCCACACTCGTCTTGGAGCGATGCTGTAGAAGAACAATGTTAGGTTCCGTACAGAACCAGGTTTGTTTTAAAGGTTTAATAAAATCACCACTCGAACACACATTTGAAATTTATCAGCAAAAATGGTTCTTTATGGAACCAACATAAAGGTTCTTCTATGATATCGCTCACAGAACCCGTGAGCATCTTTATTTTTATCTTCTGACCACAGAGGAGCACTTTGTAGTTCTACAATAACAACGTGTAGTCCATCTGTTGCTCCACAAACCGTGTTAGCTTCCTTTCCCCTGTTCTTCTGTGGTCACCTGTTGAAGTGGATCAGACACAGCAGTGCTGCTGGAGTTTTAAACCCTGCGTGCACTTACTGTCAACTCTGTTAGAAACATATTGGTCATTGGTTCGCTGCTGAGAAGCTTTCATCCAAAGCTCTGTATTGGTCCTGGGCCCTGCTAGGGTATGTGTGTGTGTGTGTGTGTGTGTGTGTGTGTGTGTGTGTGTGTGCTATAAAAAACAGCCAAGGACAGCTTACAATTTCTTTCTCTTTCTTAAAAATAACATTATACAACATATATACACTGCTGTAAAGGCTAATTCCAGCATAAATAATTTGCCATTAATGCTGCACTTGTCCATTTTGGGGTCACTTGCCCTCTGCAGGTGTAATAACAACTGATGCTTGTTGACATAGGCTCTAAAGATAGATAAACAGGTTGGTCGGAGCTCAGGAACAGCTTGCGTAGGTGTGGTGTGGCTTGGACCACTGTTTTTTTTACTTCACGTTACCGTTAAAATTTAACGTTTGAAACTGGATTTACAGCGACAGACGACAGATTTCAAAACTCTTAACTTTGGCAGGAGCTTGAACTCCTTGGAAAGGTCAAGCAGATGGATTCGCCTTCACTTCCACATGCTTGTTTTGATGCTGGGCTATTTCTGGATCACCGTGATTTTAACGCAGCTCATCAGATGTAATTAGGAAGGTCGCAGCGTGCATTTTTTTTTGTTCCTCGTCGGCCGAGATGTTCCTGGAGGTAGTTGTGATGTTTTGACAGTACGTTGAGAAAGGGAAGTCACCTCGTCTGAGAAATTGCCTGGGAAGGCTTTTTAAGGCGCAGTTCTTCAAGAAGGTTTAAGGATATTATTCGAAGCTCTCGTTTTGAGATGACCGCCAGGATCTCCATATTCCCCGGGGCGGTCGTTTAGTTATTTCAAGAAGCATTTGGACGAGTGGCAAAGCGGCGGAGCTTTTAAATCTACTAAGCCCAGGCTACCGCCTGGATGTAGCTGTTCTTATTTGTCTGCTCAGGCCTCATCCGCCCGATCCCAGCTCGTTTTCCTTAATCATTTCCAGTGTCCTAATCTGGCCGAGATGTCCGACTCTGTAACAGCATCCCCTTAATAAGCACCCCGGAGAGTCAGGTCTGGACCAGAATGTAAAGGTTTCTAATTTTAGTCAAATGTAATTATCCCTGATACCTACAGATTCCAAGGGGTTTAACAATAATTGCATTTCTCCCTTGCCGCTGTATTAATAGACACACACACACACACACACCCAGTGTTGCAGTGATATAATTACAGAGATCTGAAGAGGCTCGACAGAGGAACATAGCCAAGCCCCACGTGAGCTGTAGCTCTTCAGAAAAGAGCTGACGACTGAGTTTACACAACTCTAATCAAAGTGGACATGTGTTCCACTGTGTTTGGGAAGAAATGCCTTTCCCAGGATTGTTTCCCCATGGCTTATTCAGCTTTGCCCTGATTTAAAAATGCCATGCTAGGCCTTCAAGTGCTTCCACGGCCCTTTTTGTTCTAATGAACATTCTTACGACTAGATCTCTATTCCTAATTCCGGGTTATGGGTTGGCTATTGTGTTTCAGTCGTTTCTAACCAGCTTAGTGTCCATGAATGCTGTGAAGGAATGTGTTGGTTTGAAGCAGTTTCAACCTAATCTGTTTGGAGATGAGCTTTTTAACGTTTGCTTTAGCCCACGGGTGCGTCTTTGTAACACAAGATCTCAGGAGTCTGTGTAACTAACCATGGGAGAGTAAAAGCTTCCCATTGTTTCCGGTATGCGTGAGGGTTCAAGGTGGCTGCCACACCCCTTACTTCAGTATCAGCATTACCGCCAGGGCTCTTGGTTCATGTTTGCTCTACAGGCATGTGTGGACCTGCATGTTTGCAAGGGCACTTTCAATTTAAACCGGACTGGGTGTGATTTTTCCGGCCCATGCTGTTTTCACCCTGCAGAGTCCATTCATATTTGTTGTTTCTGTGTGTTATTTCTTCATGGGATTTGGGTATTTGGTGCTCACACACTGTTCAGCTTCCTGTTTCATCTCACAAGCACCAAGGTGAGGTCACATGTTCAGGATTTGCTTGGTGAGACATGACACATACTGCCATATGTGCAGCTCCAGTCTGTAATGAAAGCTTCTCAGCTTCTTAAAGGCGACATACTCACACTGAAACAACCACCCAATCAGCTCGCAGAATACTGACCAAGTCACAATATATGGGATGAAACAAGCCGTTCTGACTCTGCTCCGCCTTCAAGGGCAGAGACCTTAGAATCGCCCCGCCCTCTGGTCTGAGTCTGTCCAATCACAGCGCTGGACCAGTGTTTTTGTGAGAGCGCAAAGATGAGCTCAAACGCAGCAAAACCAGCACACCTAGTCCAGAGAAATAAGTGCTCCTCACTGCTGTGCGCTCGGGGTCGGGGTGAACAGCCAGCGGCTCATTATCATTTAAAGGAACAGGTGCTGAAAGCGGGCGTTCTGAACAGTTTACACAGGAGGAGAACACTGCTGTGGGGCTTTGACCAAAGCAGGTCACAGACATTTCATTAAGAAACAGAACTGTGTTCCACTGTGGCAATAGAGGTCCCCTTTAAACACTGAAAAAATGTGTTTGTTCAACACTGTTTTGCAATGAAACTATGTAAAGTTTCTCCAATAAAGCAAACCAGAGAAAGCCAGGACACACAACTTGTCTCACAGCAGATATTTTGATTCTGCTGTTGCCAGGCTGTTGGAGCTCATCCTGTCAAGAATGCAACCGTTTTAGCCGCCTATCTCCTCTTCTCTTGGTGCCATGTCATTACCATTAATAGAATCATCAGTGGCGTCTGCAGGGGCAGAAGCAGTGAAGGCCAACTGTGGCTCAGAAGAAACCAAGGCATCTCATTGGCTGCCAGAGTTGTTCCAGGGCGGTGAACATCCGGGGCACAGCGTATGCACGATCTCTGCACAGTTAACAGGTCGGTCAGAGCCATTAATCACTGTCTAGCTCTGTTCCAGCACTAAAGCTGCTCAGTTTCACACTTGCCAAATTAGGAGTGAGTTGACAACCCCTGACCCTGCGAAGGGTGCTGCCCAGGTTTGGGAAGAGACGGTCAGCAGGGAAGAAAAGCAGTGGTTTCTATAACTGTGGTGTTGTCAGCAAAGACCTGCCCCTGCATCTTTAACGCTTCACAGCACCTTCTTTATTCCACATCGTGGCTCGTGGATGCCTGCAGTGGAAGGCTCTGGACTCCAGAGGGGAGGGGGGAACATGGCTGACAACCTGACACTTGATGAAGTAGGAGGAGTCACTGCTGATGAATATTGACCTCTCTTGAATGCTGCATCTTAGGAAAGAATCTCAGGCCACGCATTTTTCCATGGCACTTGTGTTTTTCAAAAGAGAGAGACATTGTTAGTAAAAATGACGTTTAGTTCTTGTTTGGTTTAAGAGGAGGTCATGGACCAAGCTGAGGGCTGGTATCCTTTTGAGACAAGAGATTGCTCCCTTGGGGCTAGTATAGGACAATAGTCTTCAGACAACAGTTGTTAAAGCCTAGTGTAGAAGCAGGGTTTAGTCTCGTTAATGTGTGTGTGTGTGTGTGTGTGTGTGGCGGTAGGTTTCATAGAGTGTGTCTTTATGTTTTTGTAAATAATAATTTTCTTTATTTGTTTCTAAAAAGGTTTGGTATTTGACTGTATTTGTGAAAGGCACTTGTGTATTGTGAGGGGGACTTTTATTTTAAAGGATATTATGTGGAGGTAAGACACTCCATGTTTGTGTGGGAGGTCCCTAGTGGAACCTCTTCTTATTGGACGATTCCTTATCTTGTTTTTAGTTGGATGGAAACTATAACACTGTAGGTGTTCTGTTGTTTTCCCTGCTACAGCATGTATTTAAACAGAGGTGGTGTTTTTTGGCCTAAGTGCTGAAAACTTATTGAAAGAAATTCTACTTTATTTTATCTGTAGTCAAGTGTAGTCAAAGTTTTAATCTTTCCTTTTCTAACGTCTGGCACCTACTGTCCTCTACATTCAAAGAAAACAGCGACATTTCCTCAAAGTTATTCCATTTCTTTTTGGCGCTGTCCTTTTTAATAAATGGTGTGCTGATGCAGTTCAGATAAAATTAACTTTTAATAATTGGTTTTAGGTCACCGTAATGTCCTAAGTGTTAAGTGGGTCCCTGCCCAGTTTTATCAGCCCTTTTCACATTTTCAGCATTTTTTTTTAAAGCTGTTTCATTAATTAGAAAAAATGTAAAATATGGACAGAGCAGAGGGGATGTCTGTCCTAATGTTCCTCGCTTGGGATTATGCTTTTAAAGTAACCTGTGGGTTTACTGAAAAGACTGGTGTGTGTGTGAGAGAGAGAGAACGATAAACCATACACCGTTTAATCATTTCCTATGAGAGAAGGTGATTCGAGACTGATTGGTGACAGCAGGTGAAAAAAAACTAATTTGAGATTCTCTTTATTTTATGCAAATGATTAAAACACAAAGGTGTCACCAAAGAGGCCTTGTTTTTGACCGTTCTGACCAATCACGTCAGTGCTAGGTCTCCACATCTAATCTCACAGGGTGATTCGTTTTTTTTTATCCTATGTACATAGTGCAGTTTCTGCAGTGCTGAGCCTAGATTAGCAATAATCTCCCTATTACAACACAGTGGAGCGTTACACTGATGTAGAATCTAGTGTTGCTTTAACGTCATCTAAACGAATGTATTTGAATTGGCTCTGGGCTGTGATCTGATCTAAGTGTTGTTTATAAACGCCGTTTTACAATTTGATCATTCAAATGAGGTGTTGGTTATGAGTGTGTTTGAGGGAGATGATGTAAAAGTGGTCAGACGTGTGTGTGGCGACCATATTTATTTAACACCATTCTTAGAGGAAGGATGCAGCACTTCTAGCACAAGCCTGATTTGGCTATTTCTGTGCTAACACTCTGTTTGCTGCAATTTAGTCCAAGATTAAACATTGTTCCTCTCCAATTACTGATGCTGCTGCTGTTGCATGTTTAACAAGTCTAGAAATAATGATGAATTAAGAGGCGGAGCACTTTTCTTTTCCTCAGGACCAGCTAATGGGGAGCGAGTGCGCCCGGATTTGTTCAACAAGGCATTTCTTGCTCGCCTCCATTTTCCTGAAACGAAGGCTCTGGGCTTCACTGGTCCACTGACTCTCCCTGAGTGGAATGCGTTTGTAGACAGCGACAGTGATTCACTCTGTGCCTTTTATAATCCCGTCCAATGGTGTGAGCCCTCCCTAAAGCATTACGGACAAAGGGTGTCGCAGCAGTGCCAGGGGGAACGAGTCCGTTCCCTGCCAGAGCTTCTGTTTGCAGCAGCCGTCTTTCCAGACCGTGCCCCCTAAAATCTTCCTTCCTCCCTCTTAAATCTTAATCTCCCAGCGGACGGGCTTCGGTCCCCGAACACAATGGCCCTCTGTAGTAACACGCAGCGCCGGACCTGCTTCGGGCCTCCTTATTCCTTCAGTGTTTTTGATGAAATGACTTTCTCCTCTCCTGAGCGCGGAAGGTATCAGACGGCACTCTTCAGAGGCAGATTGGGTTGTGTTTGACTACTGAAAGGCTGCCAGCGAGCCCAGCGGCACTACTCTTCTGACTGGCTACAGCCCCTTGTGCCAGGCTGATCAAGAGAGGAATGTAGTGATGGGTGCTTTTTTCTTCCCTCTGCCTTTTGTGAGTAGCCCTCACTTCTTGAGTGCTGAATGGATGTCTTTATCCGCAACCGGAGATGGGTTTAAACTCCTTTCATGTATTTCCAATTCCATCAGGCTTATTGTTAATGCTGGAAACTACAGCTGTGGGGGGTTAGGTGAAAAGGGGCGAAGGCTGTCAAAGCTGTTACTGTACAACTACCCGACCCTGTCAGTCTCAATGTTTGATAAGACTCAGATGGAGAAAGGAGAGGCAACCGTAGTTTTAGACAAAGATGTCACCTCCTTTTAAGGACAGGACAGTAATTAAGTATCAATATCACAACACAAACTGTTCCAATGAACGGTGCAATATTTCAGTATAAAATTAGCATCCGTCATTAAGTGGTGTTCATTACACGACACTGTTTTTGGTTCATTCCAGTCCATTTTATTATTTCATTATTAATTAATATTGACAAAGCCCAGAGGTTTATGTTTGACAGCGATGTCAAGTTTCTTCTTTGATTTTGGCAGCTTTTCTGTGGCTTTTCTATTGTTCACATCGACTGAAATTTAGAAATATATTGTGACATACATTTTGGCCGTATTGTCCAGTCCTATTTCTCTCTCTCTCTCTCTCTCAGACTCTCACACACACACACACACACACACACACACACACAAGACTTCTGTTGCTGCAATTCAGTGTTATTTGTTAATCAATAAGGCTCTGCTGGTGACTGACAATGGTGTTTGTAGAATTTAAGCTAATGCTTTGAATTGATCGAACTGTCTTGTTTTCTTTGGTGTGGAATGTTTCTGACTGGACTTTGACTGAACCATTTCACTTTCCATTGCCCAAATCATCCATTCCTCCCTTGTACTCCACAGTGGAAAACAGTTCTGGTTCTTTTACCCGCTTTGGTCCAAACCCCACGAGCCCCACAGCAGTGTTCTCCCCCTGTGTAAACAGCCCTGTTCAGAACGCCCGCTTTCAGCACCTGTTCCTTTAAATGATAATGAGCCGCTCGCTGTTCACCCCAACCCCGAGTGCACAGCAGTGAGGAGCGAGGAGCAGAAGCTCTGGTTTTCTCCATTCTTACTCAGTTCTCGTTGTGTCTGTTTTGCTGTTTAACCTCGTCTTTGTCCAATCACAGCCCTGGACCAGCGTTTATGTGAGTGCGCAGACTCAGACGAGGGGGCGGGGCAATTCTAAAGTCTCTGCACTTGACTCAGGTGTGAAGCAGAATCAGAACGACTCGTTTTATCCCAGGATTAGTCCACAGAATATTGACCGGGTGGACACCAGATCCCCACATCAATGTGACCATACACTGAACCCTGAGGTCAATTCTAAGTGTAGTGTCTTTTGCTGCTGAAAATAAAACCCAGAAATAGACTACAAGCCTGTGGTGAAATTCTCAATACAATACCAGCACAAGGAAGACCGTGCAAAGGAGGAACCTGTACTATTTGAATGCAAAAATGTTTCAGTTCCTTGTTACTTGTGGCTCAGCGTGATATTCTGGATATCCAGGTTGACAAATAGCTGACCAGTTTCACTGGTCTGTTTGTCATATTTGTGATTGCAGTGATATAAATTAGTGCAGCACCCTCAACGATCTGCCACTCTGACATGAGATGAATGGCTTGGCATCAGTCAGTGAGGTTAAATTCTGAAGAGGAATGCACTACAGGGAGAGTGGATGATGGACCTTGGCTCCGAGTCCTGTTACGTAACTCTGTCATATTGTTTTTCGCTCAGGCACGTTCCGGCAGCTCTTAATCTGGAACCTCCACAGGGATCCTTAAGCAGAAAAGCACTGTTGTTGTTCTGCACGGTCCTCTCCTGGTAGTAATCCTGTTTTTCTTCCATTCATATCTCTCTGTATGTTGTGGAATCAAAGTCCTGCCTTGTGCAGGTGGTTGCAGGGCTAACAAGAACCAGACTTCAAAGATGGACAAATTGATTATTTTATCTCGGTTAGGACTAACAGGCTTTCTAGTGTTGGGAATGAAACACTACAAGGTATCAGCGGGGTGAGCTAGACGTCCTGGACTGTTGTTTTTTCGCTTAAGGAGCTCTCCTCTGTTCTCATCAGGGATGAACATCTCCGAGAGCGTGAGAGCCAGCTCCTCTCTCTGCCTCGCCCGTTCACAGGCTGATCCCCAGCCTGAGTGGCACTGAGGGGAGGGCCTCTGGGGAAATCAGCTGTATTGTTAGGAGCTGTAACACCCCCCTCCGCCCCCCCCCCCCCCCCCCAACCCCATCCACACCACCCTTCAAACACATAAACCCTACCCCCATCCTTTTATACCAGACTCTCTCTGCTTTTTTTTCTCTCCCCACTACTCTTCTGAAAAGACTTGTATGAATAACAAACTCCCAGAGTTCAGCGGTCTCCCTCTGCCCCCACCATGAGACAATGGAGGGGAAAAAGCATGCATTCATCCTCACCACCCCCTCAGAAGTGCTTCACTCACTTGGTCACTGTGGAGTGACCCCCTGTCTCAACACATTTCTCTCTGCACTTTGGAAGCCTGTGCAAAGGGTGCATTTTCTAGGGACTTGTTTGGTAACGGCTGGGTGAGTTTGCTGGACCAGAGAGAGAGCTGCGAATGCTAATCAGATTACGTTTATCCACCTGTGTGTGTGTGTGTGTGTGTGTGTGTGTGTGCAGTCGGGAGGTGGGGTGGGCTGGTATAAGGACTAGGCCAGACTGTTAACTGTATGCAAGTCTCGGCGCCATTTGAGGTTTGCGGTTCTTTGCTTCCTAGATTTCTCTACAAGACATTTGTGGTGTCTTCTTTGGTATTGAAATGCACACTAATGAATTCCCTTCTCTTTCAACAGGTCTCAGAGGCAACGGCTGACAATGGGATTTCAGAGCTACTGAAGAGCTTGCCACAAAAGACGAGGGAAGAGGGCAAGCAAGGAGAACAAAAGGAGAGGGTTACAGGGCAGCTGGAGGCGATTTTGAAAAGGGAATCTGTTCTTTTGGACCCGGCGGGGGGTGTGCATGCTGCCCCCTCAACTGGACATCCTCTTTTGTGCCAGCGGGAGAAAACAAAAGCAAGTATGCCCAATAAACTGAGAGATTTCCGGGGTGCGGGCTGCTGCCCCATGCCGAGGTTCGGAGGCAGGACTACGGCGCTGCTCCTGCTGACTGTAATGCTAGCAGGGGCCCAGGCGAACTGGCCTCAGGGGGCCATGGAGATTCTGGGGGACGTTGGGCAGTTGGAGGCTTCCATGAACTCGGCAGTGCTCTCCAGCTTCCAGGAAGCAGAAGCAGTGGCAGCGCAACCCAGCAGTGGCTTCCCAGACTCGTCTGCGGTGGTGGGCCGGGTGTTCCAGATGCAGGTCCCCACCAAAGCCAAGGACTCCAGTAGCACAGTTAAGGTGAGACCACTCCCTTCACACAATTATACAGCCACCTCGGAAATGGCTTGCAAATGTATGCAAGGGAATTTATCCAGCGGTATTCATCCCCTTTCCCGTTTTGCATATCAGACGCTTTTGCATTAGGCTGCGTTTCCCCAGCCAGCGCACTTAGTGGGAGAAGTGACATTGCCTCTAGCGCTGCACCCTGAAACTTATTCCACGCTTCCCTTTCTGAGTGATGGCCCATAAAAGACAGCGTTCCCTGTAATAACAGAACACCACTTATAAACCCCACGAGTCTTGCGTGCACCACGGGCCAGGGATCTCAAAGAATTGACTGGATGTGCACCCACCCTGCATGCAGATCAGGTGTCAGGCAGGATATTTCCATAAAGCTAACTCAAGCCCAAAGTAAAGATTGACCAAAAAGGCTGTGCAATATCTCTATGCGTATTAGATGAAGTTGACTTTTGGGTAACTGAGAAATCCTGTTTTGTAAAATGTCCTCCAGGGCTTTGTTTTGCTCATGTTTAATCTGCAGACACACACACACAAACAGTTTGTTTACAGTGTGTTCTTGGTTGCTGATAGGACTTGATGTTCTTTTCAGCACCAGGAGCGACAGTCTGTCTACAGCCTTGGTGGGTGGGTTTATCTGTAGGAAATTCCTTGGTTGTCCAAAACCTCACTTTGCTAAGTCAGTGTGAGGTTGATATCCCGTGTTGCGCACACACAGAAGCTGAAAATATGACACTAACCTTTTGACACTATTCCATCACATGGTATGCACTTGAATCCACCACAACTGCGGCAGTAACGTAAAGCGGTGTTTACTCATGGTGTATTGGCGTGTTGTTGTTGTTTGGGACTGAACACAGCTCCGTCATCAGTTCAGACAGATCAGTAGAGTTTGTTCCTTCCTTGTTGCAGCGTCCAGCTCTCGCTGGATTCTTTCGTCGGCCACCGATCCAAGGAGCGTTTGAACCTCTTCAAAAGACCACGGCGTAATTTTACGAGCTGCCGTCGCGAGTCGGATAAAAACAAACGTGATCTCTGCTGCAGCTGGAGATTTTACAGATGGAGCGTTGGTGCTGGTCGTCTGCGTTGCGTGGCGTAGAGTGACGACTCTCTCTGGACAATCAGCGCTCTGCAAGGTTTACACGCCATGGTTTAGTCCTTACTCGACTCGTTCTGAACCATGAGAACCACAGGGACTAAAAAAGAGCCCAGTTCCAGGGACCTGATTTGACTAGTAGAAAGCAATAAAGCCAAGCTGATCCATGCCGAGAAAAAGTGCAAATTGCTGGATCGTTGTGTCTTTTTTTTTTTTCTTGTCCTGTCAACAGTTGTAAAAGCATGACCCCGGCACATATCTCATCATTGTGTTCTTCTGTCCCATGTCAATGCTGGGAGACTCTCCCATGCCTGCTGTGTAATCCTATATTCACAGGATCATTTCTGCCCTGTCAAGCGCATTTTTAAGTTGGAACCACAAGCCCCTATGGGCACATTTGGGAAATCTCCCCTGACAGCTGTGCCAAAGAATGCTAAGATCCAACCATTTGTGCAGGGTACAGCTGTTGTCTCTACGACTCAAACTAATTTTGCGCTGCCGTTCTCACCTCAGAAAATGTGAGTTAGGCTTCTGTAGGGAGTGAATGCTGTGCTAAGCATGAAAGACTTTCATACCTTGAAATGTGAAAAAAGAAGTGAGTAGGCTAAACAAAAGACAGTTTAATGAAAGCTGCTGTGATTGACAGTGTTGGAGCATATTCCGGCCTCAGCAGATATGAGTAACTATTTAATTCAACCCTTTGTTGAGGCTCAAATTACGAGCCATGAGGAAGGTTGTGTACCTCAAAGGCATGATGGGATTTAATAAGGCAGGTGTCTAGTTTCCAGTCGTTCTGGCGCTTGTCAAGTCGAACAGAGGTGGAGAACGAATCAACCAGCCTGTCGTCCCAAGTACGAGGCGCAAATCTTAGGAGAAAAAGAAGTGTCCCCCTGTGATTAGGATATTATTGAAGATACTGACCTACGTCAAGCTTCATCGCCTGCTTTATATCTATCTTGCCATAGCAGATCAGAAAGCATAAACCCTGCAGAGCTTCACAAATGAACAACATTAGTATTGTGATCTTTCTTTATTGTGTTTCATACAGTAAAACAGCAGCAACAGAATGGCAAAATTGACAGGTACATCAGTCATCACAATCTCAATCTCAAGGGCTCTGATAAATAATGACAGATGGTTCTGCTGTTACTGCTGTCGTCCCTGTTTCTTATTCCTGAAAGAAATGCACAGAGAATCTCTTGTGCCCCTCATCCACCCACTTTCCCTGCGTCTGAATTCCGCTCCTCCTGTGCCTCCATATTCACCAGTGACGGCAGGATCCTTCTTCATTCCCCAGCCCCTCCCTTTTTTCAACACAAAGCCAGGCGCTGAAATCTAATTAGCCGCGGCCGCACAGTAGTGGAAAGCTCCTCCGTATTCCAGCAGCCCCGGAAATGTGAGCCGTCCTATGTTTATGGTCAAAAAACACATCATCTAAATCACGGCGAGTCAGACCAAGTTAAGTTAAGGGGTTCTTCCCTGTGTTTGTGTTGATACCCTGTGCATAGCAACCAGCTCTGTGGTGCCGGTGTCATATGGCAGGCTAGCATTACCCTTATGCTCCAGTGCCCTTTTGAAGAATATTTCTGTACTCCTGACATGGCTGTTATTTTGGGAACTGGTTTCATGGACAACCCTTTTAGACAGAGACAGAAAGTGTAGAAATGGTAAAGGGGGTGAATTATTACCCCACATATTGTATGAGGAGTCACCAGTACATGTGCTTTTTTTGTATCCTCCATGTCCACAAGAGTGCACTGCTCAGAGTTAACTCACGGCCAACCCCCTCGTTTTTTCGCATATTATGTTGCCGTTCTTCAGACGACCCCTTTTTTGCATTATTTCTATTTACCCCAGATAATTCTTGTAATCAGTGGGTCCCTGTGTTCAACTGTGACATCATACATCAGCAGAATGAAATGGTAATTAGGCCAATGCTACTAGATAACATCAGACACTGCCCATGATACATACGCTGTATTTGTATTAGTTGTAAATCAGGATTTAAAGGCTGTATTTGAGCAGAGCTAAAGTAGGGCAGGGTGCAAAAATTGTTGCTATTTTCTCCAGCAGAGCAAACAAGAGAGTGATAATTGACCAATTTGCTACAGTGTGACCTGTGACAGACCAGTCCTCTCTGCTTGTTAGTTAGGAAAATTAAAACCAGGACTTCGCTAATTTGAGTGTAATACATAAAATATATTTCTACAAATTTGCACTTATTTTTGTCGCCATTACACTATAGCATCATCTTATACAGTTTCAGTTTGGGGATCTGCCCTAATAACAGAACAAATCAAAAAGGTTTTATTAATTAAGGTGACCCCCGGGACGCCCCCATATTAAGCACGTTGTTCCGAGCCGATTTAAGAAAGAAATTTATTGGTATTCAGTCTTTATCCCCCCTCCTTATTCCAACATCTCATGGTACGCAGCGTGACTAAGGGGCTGAGTGTCGAATCCGAGCGCTGATGTTAGTTTAGTGTCATGCCGTGGTTTGAACAGAGCTTACCAGTCATCCGGCCTGTCCCACGGCTGGCAGAGCGTATGTTTTCCTTTACCTCTTTATGCCCCGTCTCTTGCTTAAACTTGCCTTTTTCACAACTGGCAACAAAGACTGACATTCTCTCCCGGCTGAATACAAATTTAACGGCACATAAACTGCATTTCTCTCCTAGAGATGCTTTATTGCTTTCCCTTTGTCGGAGAATGTTGGCACTCAGAAGTGACAGTGATTGGACGACCAGGGTTTAGCTCTTATAAAGTTAACACAAATATTCAGGTGGAAGGCATTTTAAAGCCAGGATTTCTGCTATTAAAGGGACTACATGCCTTTTTGAGAGGATGCTTGGGTGACCCTAGGAGACCCCATTTTAACGTCTCGTCTTGAATAGAACTTTAGATTTTCAGAGTTAGAAATAAAAAGTAGCTGAAACCCTGCAGCTCTAGCTTCCAGATGTGTTTTATTATTTATTGGTATTCCTTTTCTGAGTGTAGCTACAGAGAGTGAGTTGTATATAGATTTGTAGTGCTAGAAACCTCCCTATAAACAGCTTCTTGTCCAAACCAAGGGGTCCAGCCTCCTGAAATTTTCCACTGGAAACTCTTTGCTCTGCTAATTCCCCTCGTGTCTTCTTGGTCTCTATTTCGCCCTCATATCTCGAAGACATGCCTGAGCCTACTCCTTCAAAACTCTGAATCTTATCTTTTCAGCCGTCTTCACACCACAACAATGGGGCCTTTTTTCTGGCGGGCTCCTCCACAAGCACACGCTAACAATGAGCTCCTTTCTTCATCTTTCACGGAGGAGTTTTCATTTCTTTCCTTTTAATTCCTTCATGTCGGGGGAGCGTTCTATTCTTCAGTCTTCACTCGATGGAGATATGGAAGCCTCTCAGGAGAACACAGGCATGTCCTCTGGTTTAGCTTAAAGATGTGTATGCCTCTATGCGGGAGGACAGAGTGTGGGGACATATTACGCCTTTGGATCATCATGGCAAGCTTGTCACAGCTGCCACAATGGTGAAAAATGGAGCCCAGAAGCCTCATGTTGGGGCTTTGTTGCTTTTTCTGTATTATTTTCTCTTTCCCCACTTTTCCTTATTCTTTTAATTCAAATAAAACTTGCCTTTGGCAGAGGATTCACTTTCTTTACAGCGGGTTGCATGAATCATCAGTATGGAAACTATGGCTGCTTAAATGTCAGTGAGTTTAGGGATTTGGCAGTGGGTTTTATGCTGATGTCTTGGTTTCAGGAGCCACAGTATGGGCTAACGCTAAAATTAGGACATGTTTAAATTTAAGGACACATGAGAGAAGAGCTCCTTTCTACAAACTTTAAATATTATCTACCCCAGATGGAGAAGCTACTCCTTTTTCCCCCAAACCAGGCGTCCTTGATATTAGTGAGAAAACTGAATGAATATCATCTCAATCTACATTTGTTTTGTAATGGACCCAGAACAAAAACTCCCCGTATCCCTGGGTTTAATGTAATTCTCTAATTGATAGCTGTGTCTCTGTTCTATATTTAATCCTGGTAAATAACACCTGTGCAGGGTTCTAACCTTTTTCATTGCTGCAATGTTGGTGTTTTAAGCACACTATTCATCAACTGGATTATGGATCAGCCTATAATTAGACTCCCACCTGAATTATTAACATCTTTCTAAGTGAACAAATTGGTAGGTAGACACTGGAATGCACTGAAGGGAAAACAGCTTTTAGGAGCACAGCACGTGACGAAAACTGACCTGTAAAATCAAGGTTCTGAAAAGATGTGGCTTGCTTCTCAGAGCTTAAAAGAGACACGGATATATATATATATATATATATATATATATATATATATATATATATATATATAAAGAACCCAGCTCGCTCCCCCAGCGACTGCAGGGTTGAAGCATTAATGACCTGTCTCTGGAACATCTCTACATTATTTATCAGCCAGGATTTATTAGCCACCAGATTAAGGGGCGGTAGAATATGCATTTTTATATTTGTAGTGCAGTTTGTTTATTTAATGTACCATTGCATTCCATTGATTCATTATTACACATTTCTGACTGTGAGGGCTCATTGAACATCTCTCCTCCAGCTGTGTGACCAGGGATTGCTGCCCTACTGGAGAGAGCACTCATATTTGAGGAACAAACCATTAACTTGTATTTCAAAACTAGTGTTCATTAATATTAGATGTAACTTGAGCACTGCACCGCTTTGACTAATGCATTGTGTCATTACGCCAAGCATTTAACTCCAGCAGACAGCAACCGTACTTTGGGTTGGATCTGGATATTTCTGTATATTTCTTATCAAGTGTGTGTATGTTTCATCATTTGATTATTAATTTTTTTTATGCTAGTTCTGTTAATCGTATTAGTAGTTGTACAGATACATATAGCGCTGATGGTGGTGCTAGTAGTAGTGGTTGCAATTGTATTAGTGGTGTTGGTAATGATGTAAGGTGGTGCTAGAAGTTGTAATAATAGTGGTAGTGGAGATGGTGGTATGGATATTAGTGGTTGTATTACTAATGTTAGTGCTAGTAATGGCGGTTGTAGTAGTAACGATCGAGGTTTTGTTACCAGTGTTAGTGGGAGTAATGGATGTGGTAAATGTGGCAGTAATAATGGGTTGGAAGTAGTAGTATTGTTGGTGCTTGTAATACTGGTGGTGGTAGTAGGAGCAACAGTAGTAGTACATCTAATTGTATTATTAGCTAACATGCAACTGCTATCAGATCAACGCCTAATTTAAGAAATTTGAATGTAAATATCAATAAAGTCTACCGTATTAATTTATTTGTCTTTCTGTTCTTGCCAGGTCACTGAGGCAGGCAAAGAGACACTACCAGCTTGGCTGCACTGGGAACCAATGAGCAACACCCTTCAAGGACTTCCACTGGAGGTAGACAAGGGTGTCCATTACATATCCATCTCTATTACAAACTCAAGCAATGTGTCCCAGAGCCCTGATGTGTTCTCCATCGAGGTTCATCCAGAGGAACATGCCGAACCTGATCCCATTCAGTTAGCCATCCAGTCAGACAACAGTGATTCTCAACCTTTCGTTTGTGGCAGCGAAGAGCCCGTAACTGTGCTCACGGTCATTTTGGACGCAGATCTTACGAAGATGAGCTCTAAACAGAGAGTGGAACTTTTGGGGAAAATGAAAAAGTTCTCTGGCGTGGGGCTCCAGCACATGAGGATCCTACCTGTTGTCAACAATCGCTTGTTTGATATGTCCGCTTTTATGGCTGGCCCAGGAAATGCCAAAAAGGTTGTGGAAAATGGTGCTCTTTTGTCATGGAAACTAGGCTGTGCCCTGGATCAAAGCAACATTCCCAACATAAGCAGTGTTCAGATTCCAGCAAAGGAAGGGACAATGTCTGCACAGTTGGGATACCCTGTTGTTGGATGGCACATTGCCAACAAGAAACCTCATGTACCTAAAAGGGTGCGGCGGCAGCTTAACAACACCCCTACACCCGTGCCCTCTTTGCTTCCTCCAACAACATACCCTGAACCAGCCAGCCGCATTGTGCCTACACCTACGTCACCATCATTTGGACCAACCTCAGACACCTCTGCACCACCTGTATGGGTACCTGTACCATTGCCTGTGAGACCCACCCAACGTACCAGAGATCCCATTGCCCACACTCCCACGATAGGGCCCCCTCAACCCACAAGAATTATGGACACCACCAGCACAGTTGCTATCCATCCTACAGTAACTAGACCAGTGTATGTTGGCCCTTCTGTAACTCCATCGACACCCACCACAAGAAAACCAACAAAGAAGCCCAAGAGGCCCAAGACCACGCCAGTGCCAAAAGAGACCACAACCAAGATTCCCACAACCAAGTCTCCTAGACGCACCACTCCCTCAGTTCCTTTCCCTGATGGCAACATAAGACCAGAGCTGCGCAACCCTATCGATCAGGTGAAGGCACACATCGGCACATACTTTGAGGTGAAGATTCCTTCCGACACGTTCTTCGACAAGGAGGATGGTACAACAGACAAATTGAGGCTAACCTTGAGGAAAAACAATGAAGTTGTGGGTGAAGACTCTTGGATTCAGTTCAATACCACCAGCCAGTTGCTTTATGGATTACCAGACTGGCAGCATGAGGGTAAACATGAGTACTTCATGCAGGCAACTGACAAAGGTGGGCTCTACACAACAGATGCCTTTGAGGTCCGTGTCTTTCGCTTCAGGGATAACGTCAAGCATCCAGTCCTGTTTGCAGCACGATTCGTTGGAGAACCTCACTCTGTTAACAGTGATATCCATAAGAAGATCCTTCTAGTGAAGAAGCTGGCATATGCGTTTGGTGACCGCAACTCGAGTACTATAACCCTGAGAAATATCACCAAGGGATCTATTGTAGTGCAGTGGACAAACAACAGCCTCCAGCAACATCCGTGCCCCAAGGAGCAGATACAGGCAATGAGTCGAAGGATTTCTGATGCTACAGGCAAACCTTCGGGGACCTTCAACAATGCCATGGAGCCAGAATTCCAACCTATTAACATCACCATCAAAGGAACAGGAAGCTGTCGGAACTACATGTTCGTGCCACCAGGAGAGTTCCCAGACCCAGTTCCTCCTGCAGGTACTCCCGCTGTGGGAGCAGGACGACAGAGCCATGATGATGTTTATCTCCACACGGTCATACCAGCTGTTGTTGTTGCAGCGATTCTGCTGATTGCAGGCATTATTGCCATGATTTGCTATCGCAAGAAGCGCAAGGGCAAGCTTACCATTGAAGACCAGGCAACTTTCATCAAAAAAGGAGTGCCCATTATTTTTGCTGATGAACTTGACGATTCTAAGCCACCTCCTTCATCTAGCATGCCCCTCATCCTTCAAGAGGAGAAACCTCCTCTTCCACCACCAGAGTATCCCAACATGGCCAGTCCAGAGACAACACCTCTGAACCAGGACCTTTTGGGCGAGTACACAGGCCTACAAGATGAGGACCCTAATGCCCCTCCTTACCAGCCTCCACCTCCCTTCTCTACCCCCATGGAGGGTAAAGGGTCTCGTCCCAAGAACATGACCCCCTACAGATCCCCACCCCCATACGTGCCGCCCTAATGTTTGCTGATCCCTCCACTTTTGGAGGAAGGGGAACTTTTGCGGTTCCAGCTCCATTGTTGTCTCTTTGCATTTTTGGATGTTTGGAGGGGCTCTGCAGTTTGGGACATTGCGTCGGGAGGGTTGGGAGGATTTAGTTTAAAAAGAAACTGGACTTTTGAGGGAGGGGAGTGGGCAGGGATGGGGATGGGGATGAGGATGGGGAGTGTAACTAGGTAGTCTGAAAAGACACCAAGAGCAACCTCAGCCTCTGACTACTCTGGCTACTGCTGAACAGTTGGGAGATGTGCCCTCCAATCCTAGCGCTTTTGTGTCTAGATGGGCTTTTATTTTGTTGATTTATCATTTCTGTTTCTTTTTGACTGACTTCAGAATCAAACTACTTGCCTAACAGCACTCTTTTTATCCTCCGAACTCTTTGTTTTCGAATAATACGTAAAGACAATAAGTAAACTGACTGCAGGTGTGAGTGATTAATAGGGACATTCTATGAATGAGGATAAAACATGACCTAGAAAAACTTGATCAGCCATGCAGAAAATTCCAGGCTGTTTTGATTCAGTATGGTTTGCCTTTTAACATTAATTATACTCTTTTTATCTTTATTCACATGTCTAGTTAAGATGAGCGTAACAACAGGTAGCCAAAAAGCTTGAGTGAGATAGAACCTTTTTGTATATTAGGTTTGTTCTGCTAGAATCTCTTTTTTCGTTGTTGTTGTTCTCTCTCTCTTTTTTTTCTTTCTTTTTTTAAATAACCTGCAGTTACATCTCTGCCCCAAAAACTACAGTCATACTTTGGGTAAGTTCTGGCTGATCGCTTGTGGACCTTTGACTCTGTCCTAGGCCTTGACAGATAATCACAGATATGAAGATGTCTTCTTGTTCCGTCTACTTTTTGATATGCATTACTGTTAACTGTTTGTAGTGAAGACGCCTTGTGATCAAATTTGAGGGAAATGTGTGGCCTAAGCCCCTTTTAAGGAAGCGTTTCTAGCAAGCACAGGCAGGATAAATGCATCTCGCAGCAGGCGTTCAGCCCCGGTCAGAACCAATCCCGAAAACGTCAGTCAGCGCCGATGATTTGAGAGACTCAAGTTTTGTTTTTTGTTTTTTTGTGTTTATTTTTATTTTACTTTATTTAATTTTTTGTTTTGTTTTTTACTTTTCAATAATGATCATGTATGCCTTGGATTGACTCGAAATAACTGAAAATAAAGACTGAAGTTTTTGATAACGAACCATCCTCTAAACATTTATTAACTGTAATGGTCACACTGTAATCACAGTTGAATGCCATTTTTTGCCTTGGTGGTAATGCAGCAAGTGTCTTCTGTAAATAATATTCCTGCCTGTGGATATAACTGTATTTATAGTTCAAGATGTGTGTACATCAGATACCGGGAGTGGGCTCGGGTGGGTGGGCGGCGTTTGAGACGAATCCTGCAGTTTGTTTTAGATGAGGGGTAATTATTTTTTTAAGTAGTGACTCTATTGATCTTGCATTAACGGAGGGGAAATTCTATTATTTCTATTATTAATAAATACATGTGATTATAGCGGTATTCACATCCCAGAGGTTACCGTCGCTTTAAGCGAAGGGAATGAGGCGTTGAGAGCAAGTGTTGGTGTCATTAATCACAATCATCCGAAAACAAACAATGGTTGATAAAATCTAATTTTTATAAAGTTTTTGATACAGTCTCAATTGTTTTATTAAAGGAAATAAATAAATAGTGTATTGCAATTTCTAAAAGTTTAGCCTAGGTCATTTATTCATCAACGTATTTGTCCACATGGGTCTCTTGGGTGGTTTTTGGTTTGTTGTTTTTTAATATATACTTTTTAAGGGGCAGGAAATGGAGGGCGTGTCTAAATCAAACATCACCCTGTTGTAATCATTGCCATTTTAGATTTTAATTTTATTGTTCTTATTTTTTTTATATATATATTTAATATCAGTTAATATTTAGTTCAGCTTTTGAGTTTAAGTTTTGACCCATTGCAATAAATCATTAAAGTTCGGCACAGTAAAAACCGTGTTCACATGAGCAATGTATTAGTGACTTTTTGGGGACCGTTGTAATATAAACCCCAGTAAAGTCTACAGCAGACAAGTCCTCAGATTTCCTTGCTGTGTGAGAGATTTCAGTTCAGAAGCTTTAACGACGTGTTCATACGTAGCCTAGATTTGATTTTTTTTTTTTTTTTTTTGTGCATTTGCTTTTGTTGTAACAGACTTTTATGAATGCTTCCATTTTCGCATCATGTTCCATCACTGATTTTTGTTTTCCCTTTGTATTTTATGTTAAACAATATGAGCTGGTAAATGTGTTCCTGTTAGGATCTGCCAGTGGGGCCTACTGACTTACAATGGAATGAATTATATTTAGCACCTTTTGCTTTGATCATTAAAAAATCAGAAATATAAAAATATATATAGAGAGTTTTCGTGTATTGGGTTTGATTCTGTATTTTGATTTAAGGATGCAATGCAGTCAATTGTTGTCTTGCAAACATTATTATGATCATCGTCATGGTTATCTCTACCTCCTTGGGCTAATCAGTAAGTTACAAACTTTGCCCAAGAATGTGAGTTACTCTCGCTGCGTTAATCTATTAATAATAAAAAGAAAAGAAAGTAGATGAGATTTAGAGATTAGTGACTTTATTTTTGCCTTCATTTTTGGCCTTTTGTTTATGTTTTAATGTAAAGCATTTCATGAAATCCTGCTGTACATGAGTCTGGTGTTGTCCAGCTGTTTATCAAACGGCATAAACGTAACCTGGGGAATTGTTAGAAAAACCAAAGATGCAAAATATTAAATGGTTGTCATTAGAAAATATATAATTATCTTTAGTTTGTACATGCTTCACGAGGGATAGCACAACTCATATTCAACCAACACCATACTACATTGTATTTCCTTTCAGTGTGAACCGTACATGTGTATTCTCCATTTTATGACTTGTACCCAGCATCGATTTTTCACTCTGTTGGCTTTGGGATCATGTTTATTTGGTTTTGGCTTAAAATGCACAGAACTGTCTAATCAACCTGATGATTGCAGCTGAAGGGTTTTAACCATCACAGCAGGTTGATGCTATAATGTGTGCATGCATTGCAATGCATTCAGGGATAGAAATGACTGCTATTGCATATGTTTTCCTGCTTCTTCTCATTTTCTTTGATTGTTTTCCCTTATTTTGCCCCACTATTTTTCCCCCCTTTTGCATAAAACGTTTCTTCCACTGCTCCGAGATGAGTTAGCTTAATTTTAACACCTGGGTTGTGTGGGAGGCTTGGACCTAGTACACATCTAAACACCAGAGATAATGGAGAACAATAATGGTGGAAGTAGAAAGCAGAACTGCAGAGCTTGTTCACACTTTTTATGAAGCCTGACAATTACAGCTAATTACCGCAGCTTACAATCGAGATGAGAGGGTTGCATACAGGCTCAAGTACAGAGTAATACTGAGAACGCATACAGAGTGCATTTGTTTTTCTTTCTGTGTTCAATAGCATTGATTAATTTATGCCACTAGACACTGTACGTTGGAATCTTGTATTAAAAACAAAGTGTTTTCACCAAAGAAGTGTGTCTTCATTGCTTCCTGTAGCTTAAAACAACAATATATTTATTGGGTTTTATGAACATATTCCTTATGGCAATAATGACTACTCTGAATGCCATCAAATCCTCACAGAAATGTTCCAATATTTAGTGTAAAGCCTTTATAGAACGGTGCACTTTCAGAGGAATTAAGTGTACACAGGTTTTAAAGCATTAAAATGTAATGTACAACTGGAATTCAGAATTCAAACAAACATTCTCCTCCTCTTTTGTCATTTCATGGTAACAGTGGTGTATTAAAAAAATCACAATTATCATTTGATTCAACAAAAACTTACTTAAAAATGAAGTAGTGTGAAAAGTTTATTGGGTGCTGCATTCATTATGAGCTCCATCAGGAGAAAGCGCTGCAGAAAACGGATTTGTTCTGTTCTTGAGGATAATATTGTGTGCAGATGTACGTGTGAGTGTGGGTTTAGACGATTTACAGATGGGGATCTCGGCGTTAGAGATCGGAACGGAGCTTTGTTTTTGTTGGATAAAACGACAATTGTCATTTTTAATACTAAACAGCAGTTACCATAAAACAAGCAGAGAATGTTTGAATTACAATTATGTCTTACATAATAAGGCTTTAAAACATTTGAACATTGAGTAAATGGAAAAAAACGTTTGCATAAAGAGTGTATGGGAACAAGTAGCTCCCAAGCAACTGCAAGGTTTCTTTCATCCATTTAAATTGCATTAAAACTCAGCCAGTGTCCTGACCCCTGACGTTAAAGAAATAACACTGTACATGTGTTTATTAAACTGTACATAAGTAATTTAAAAAGGCCTAATACAGCTTTATAAATATTTTTTTATTATAAAATGGTTGCCGTTTGTTTGTGTCCATCATAGCTACAGTTCGTTACTTGATTGCGAGCCTCAGTCTAAATGTAATACATTTATGTAGCATTGCTTTATATACATCAATCAGCCATAACATTATGAACACCTCCTTGTTTCTACAGTCTTGTGCTGGTGTAGAGTGGATCAGACACAGCAGTGCTGCTGGAGTTTTTAAACCCCTCAGTGTCTGCACTGAGAACAGTCCACCGACCAAAAACATCCAGCCGACAGCGTCCTGTGTCACTGATGAAGGACTAGAGGACGAGCGACACACACTGTGCAGCGACAGATGAGCTACTGTCTCTGACTTTACATCTACAAGGTGGACCAACGAGGGAGGAGTGTCTCACAGAGTGGATAGAGAGTGGACACAGGGTTTAAAAACTCCAGCAGCACTGCTGTGTCTGATCCACTCTACACTCTAGCACAACACACACTAACACACCACCACCACGTCAGTGTCACTGCAGCGCTGAGAATGATCCACCACCACATCACACCTGCTCTGTGGGGGTCCTGAGCGTAATTATACAGAGCAACATATGGACTACAGTCTGTAATTGTACAACTACAGAGTGACCTGTGTGTGTCAGCGGAACTGAGAGAATGAACACAGTGCAGAAACAAGGAGGTGATTTGAAATGACTCTCCTTGAAAAGGTTCTTCTTTGCTGTGAATCAGAACAGACTTTCCGTACAGTAACCTTTTCTCTCGGACTATCTAACATCAACTTTTCCTTTTGGAAAGTGCTCGGATCCCCCAGACGAGATCAAAACTTCAGCACAGCTGTCTCTAAACCCCTAAACAGTGGGGAAGCTTGGGATGGGCCTTGTCTATCTTTCACTTTCATACACTGCAAACAAGATCCCCTCTCTTCACCCCTCAAAGGAGCTGATTAACATTTATACCTGTGTGTTTCCTTTCTCCAGACGGAGAAGTAAAGGAGCCGACCGGGTGTCTCTTTTTTGACAAACAGAGCAGAGATAAAAGCTGCTGCCGCTCTTTGTTGTGAACATGATTGTAGTGTTTTTTTCAGTCCTCCCTTTCCGGCCAGTATCATAGGAGTTAAGAAGCGACTGTCAAGCAGTCCTTGCTTTTACTTCAGAGGCATTTGAAGCCGAGATGTGTGAGTTGATGTACAGAGCTCTCTGCGACTCTGGAGATTTCCCAAACTCAAAGCTGGAATCATGGGGCCAAACTTAATTGAGCTGCTTCCTCAGCAGTTTTCAGATTGTTGGCTGTTGGGAGTAGCGCGAGTTAATCGAGGTGACTTAAGGCAAATGTAAGATTGAAATCACTCCATCATTCACAATTTTTCTCAGTGGCTTGCTGTGAGCCTCTCGCCCAGTTTCAATGTTCTTGCAGTAGTTTACAGATCATCACACGAGGCCTCAATGCATATGATGATTAAAAGTGAGCTGTCTTACAGAGGGCCCCCACTGGAACTCACAGATGGCCCTCTTTCCTGAGTCTAGTGTTTATTTAGCTGCAAGTATTAGGATGAATGAGCTTTACTTCCAAGCTTTACACACAACAGGGGGTCATGGAGAGAACTGGCAGTGCTGTGTATAAAAATGTCTATTTTTCCCCTCATTTTTCCACTCTTTATAGATCCATTCGCATGGTGGAGTGGTTCTGCGGATGGATGAAGGATGTATGTCTATGGTTCTGTATTTTGAAAATGATTATCTTAAAAAGTGGTATGTAAGAAGTAGGACTTCGTAACCATAGAACAATTTTTGGTTCTGTATGGAACTACATCTAATAGATTGTTAGATCTCCATCACTCTGGAGAACCAATATGCCATGTAAAGAACTACATACCATGCAAACGTGTCTATATAGACCTCATGAGTCTATTGCCCTTACTAAAGAATGCTTGAAGAACCCTCTTTTTGAATAGTGTGTTTTAAACCAAGGGGTTCCCACTTGGGAATCTACGATCCTGCAGGATTTCTTGAGTTGGTTTAAGCTTTGGAAACTCCACCAAGTTCAATTCAAAGCAAAACGTTTTTTAAAAGTCTCTGAAATTCATGCTGTAAAACAGTTCATGTCCTAAAAGTGACAACCTCAATAGGAGAGAGTTAAACAAATGAAGAAATAACGTTCCTTTCTTCTCCACTTTCTTTGTTCCTCTGAAGTTTGAAAGCTAAATAAAAAAATAGCAGTGCTTTACATTTGATGTGGCTCTGCCGAGTACACAGCTGTCAACATCAAGCAGAGCATTGTTGGCGCCACTCGATGGCGGGGGTGGGATTTATTCCAAAACGCCACTGGTGCAACACGCTTGAAATCCAGATCGGGGTTCCTCAGGGCTCAAGTGTGGGACTACTTCCGATGGTTCTGCTGATATTTCACATGGATGACAGACACGTTTCCACATCTACTGCAGCTTCTTCAGTAGCAGAGAGTCTGTAGACCATCTGTGCCTTGTGAATGGCTTGTGGCTTGTGTAAATTATCGCCCTGGAGTTATGACAGTGCATGCTGAAGACGTGGCGGTGCTTCTTCCAAAGTGTGTGATAATCTGAAAACACTGAAATGCTGCATGGCATATGTGCCCAGCCTTGCTTCTGGAGATTGAGAATGATAAAGAGTGCATATTCCAACCTAAATCTAAGCCTCCAGATGTTGTCTCATCAAGGTGTGTAATCCTATAACAAGAAGACACATCTGGGGAGAAGTTGTTAACTTGGTTGACAGGATGAATTGGATACTTTTAAAAATTTCACACTCAGTTAAATCCCACAATAATGCATTCTACACCCACAATTTAGTTTAACATTACTCATGTGTGCCTTCCATTGTTCTCACTTTTAGCTCTTGTCTGGAGGACAACAGATTATGTAAGATATGAGCCCTTAAACATTGGTTAGTGTTTGTGAAAAATAGTTTTGTTGTTCTCCCACATTGGAAATAATTTTTGTTAAATGGTTTTCAAAAGATGGTGGCACGGTGGTGCTACAGACAGAGTCACAGCCTCACAACTCCAGGCATGTGTGATTGTGTCTTGCCCTGTGAAGGACTAGCGCCCCTTCCAGGGGGTGTTTTCGTCTTGCAGCCAATGATTCTGGGTAGGCTTTGGACCCACCTGGGCCTTGAACTGGATAACAGTTCATTGCTACAGACAATGAATGAATGTTATCAAATGTTCATCGACAAACCGTACGATGAGTTTGAGGTCACCATGCTCAGTGCCAAGGATCAGACAGAGGGGTATAAAGACAAGTTAAGTTTACTGCTGAAAATAAATGATTTTATAGTTCTACATCCCTGCATGCAGAATAGGTTATTTTATTATCTACACTGTGCACTACATAGGGTGGAGCATTACATTTAAGATTGATCTTGACCTTGAGGTGCAGTAGTAAAAGTCAGCTGGATTTTTTTTTCACTTTCTAACAGCGGCGATTGCTCTAAGCCTGCAAGGAAAGCTCAGCTTCCCCTAAAATGTAAAAAAAGAAAAAAAGTGATCAAATATATACTGTTGTGTGTGCATGTCATTGAATAAATATGCACTACAACGCACTCAACTTTTGTTCAAAATCAGCTTCTTATCACTGGTAAAGACGCGGCTTTCCTCTCAATCATTCCCGCAGCTTCACATTGCTTTAAACAGTGAGAATGCTGAGCGTCCACAGAGTTCAATAGTGAAGCAGCAAAGTGCAGCGAAACGAGACGAGTCATTGGATAAATGCTGGGCTTTGTCCTGCCCATCGGACGCTCAGCGTCTCTGGGGGTCTATGGGGCAGTGGGCTGGCTTCGGCTGGCCCGGACGCTCAGCTTCTGCATGATGATTGGATGATCTGTCCTTTTTGATTGACAGCGAAATGAGCAAATCAGCGATCCTTTGGTGTAAAGATCCGTGGGAGCACTAGCTCTGCTGGCCATTGAGAGGACACTAGTCAAGTCCTTGGAAAAGACGTCTTGTTGGTACGACAGGGTTAAAGATCATTTTCTTAAAACGGAACGGAGGGTAGAATTTACGTATAAATAAACACATTTTATGATGTACGCTGAAACTGAGCATCCCCTCCTTGAAAGACCAGCATCCGCCACTGCTTTCTAATCATCCTAATCATGATGTCCATGAGCTGCTTGCAGTATTCCCAAGCAACATGTGATGCCATTAACACCCCAGTTTTTCCAGTTATAATACAATGAGTCGTCTAACAAATTTAATGATTTTGTTGTGTCAGGGACAGATTCACATTTTACAGATGAATGTGAACCATTTGAGTTCTGCCAAATCCGATCTGAACAAAAAAATCCCTAATTGACGACTGAGGCTTATAGTGTGAATGTAACATAAAATCAGTATCTCATGAAAGCTGCCATCAGATCCTGGCAAGGATGTTCAACATTAAATCAGAAGCTGTTCCTTCAGCAAAGAGGATGATACTCACTGCTAATACCCTTGAAATGGCGGATGAGGATATGTCCAAAAATGTTACTCAAAGGGAATCACTGATGCTAATCACTGGCTTTGATGTATTGATCCACTATTGGATCAAAGGAGATACAACAGGGAAAGACGTTAATGGACTCTGAATGTTGTGTGTGATATCTTGAACATACATGTCTCCATACGTCTTGCACCATCAGTAAAGTAGGCGAATGCAAATCACCTTCCTGTTTGATGAAGCCGAGGTTTATAGCCAATGCGTTTGATTTAGGGACATGATCTCTGTAAAGGCCCCTCGCCACATGAAGAGGCAGAGGAAATGTGGGGTGATTTAAAAAGGAATTAAGAGGCTCATGGTCCTTTCCCAGCACTCACTCATTCCTTTTGATATGTGGATTCTAACCAAGCTCCAATTTCTTAATGGCTGAGAATTGCTTTCAACTCTCCCCTGAAATTGTGTTCGCCATGGCGAGAGTGCTTGGCCCTGATTTTCCTGCTGAAAAGAAAGAAAGGACAAGTGTTTTCCCACTCTGGGCTCTGACATTTAAAGACGAGTATTTTTGGGTGATCATACCCTGAGATATCAACTTAATAAAAGTCTTTGTGAGATTCTGGCCTTGTCCCACATTCCTGGCGAGGAGACATGACTGAGAAGGAGCATTAACTTGGACATGGGAGGTTGAGCTCAGAGCCCAGCTCCAAGGCTGTTACCTGTTGGTGGGCTCTTGGTGAGAAACACCTGGTGGGGATGCACTGGCAGGTATGAAAAGGAGGCAGAGGGATGTAGAGACATCTGCTTTTGGGTTACTCATCACTGGAAGAATTAAATTCTTCCTGCCCGGGGTGGCGTGTGAAGACCTTAGAAGTCATGCCCATATTAGGAAATCCAGGACTTTTTCTCTGAGAAGGAAAATGAATAAATGAAAGTAAACTTTGAGGGCAGCCACGGCCTACTGCTTAGAGAAGAGGGCTTGTGACGACAGAGGTCACTGATTTCATCCCCACGACTGACAGGAAAATTGGGGGCAGGGACAGTCCTGAGGGAACAGGACTGTCTTCTCCCTCAACGTCCACAGCCAGGATGCCACTGTGGAAACCCATACTGCCCCTACAGAATCATCTGTGGAATAACTAAGAGGCAATTGAGAGTAGTGGGTCATCATTTTATCATTTATTCAGAAGATTCTGCTCCCTTCTCAGGTAAGCATACCACTCTACACCAATTATAGTTCTTGGGCAAGACCCCTAACCCTACTTTCACCCATAGAAGAAAAAGATTAAAAAAATTAAAGATTAAAAAAAAAGATTTCCAATTACAGGCATGACTCAATCTACAGAGTGACTACAGTTTAAACCCATAGCTCCTTATATGGTAAAGATTCACAGCTTCAAACCTTTATAGACACATGATGGAATTCCAAAATCACACCACACCGAAGAAATACGTTGTTCTGCACTGTTTGACGTCCTCCCTGAGCCTCAACTCCAGTCCCAGTGCCCATTTCCTGGTGTAGACTGGAACAGCATGTGCTCAAGTGCCAAATTTCGGGATGGTGTTATGTGCATGATGAAATTCTTTCTCGAAGTCGTGTCACTAATTCTCCAGATCCATTATTGTGTATTTGTTGAGCACAGACTGTTATTTCTGGCCCATTACCCGGCCACAAGGGATGATTCTGCAACAACAGATGTGTCTCACCGTTCACATCGCTCTCAAAAGTGGAGAAGAAAGGCTTGGTCGTTCTAAGGTGTGGCGTCTTACAAAGTCAGAAGATGGTAAAGAGTGAGCCAAAGCAGAACTGCGAGTGATCCAGATCCACCAACCCGCCATTTCAGCCCTCCTCCAAATGTTTGCACTCACACCAATCGGCAGAAGCACCTCTTCTGGACTTAATAAGAAGGCGAACGGCGGCGTAAATCTGGGCGGCCGTGTGGGGAATTAATGCAGTGTTGATAACCTCATAATGGCCCTTCAGCGTGATCATGGCTATTAGAGGCAGCTTTTCGCCAGGCTGCTTAACACATACTGTATTATTGGATCATTGCAGTCGCCGGCTGGATGACACTCTATCTTTTTCATTAACGCGGCCACATAAATCCTGCCGTGCTCTTGTCAGACTCTCACAAAAAGCCCTCCACGACGTGATTCCCTCCTAATGAAGCCTTTTCATGTAAATACTCGCCCATTTTTTGTTTCGCCGCCTTTCCAACCTACACTCCTGTGATGGAGAGGGAAATGACTGCCTGGAAATAAAAAAGCTCCCCAAAACATAAAAGAGCGTCTGCCGGGATGGGAAATGTATCCGTCAGGATAACGGATTTGGGGTGTCGCCGCCTAATGTGGCTCGTTCTCTAAACAAATTGCTCCACGCAGACTGAGGGTCGAACCATTAAACACCGTTTTATTGAGGCTCTGTCCGTCTCCTGCCGCATCCCTCTATTATTTAGGGCTCTGGGGGATGGAGACCTAACACAGACATCACGAGGAGGACGTGAAATTTTAATTGACATGTCAAGCTTACGCAAGACCCTCGCGAGATCCAGCAATACCTGCATCCAGTCAACATTAATCACAACACTTAGACACTAATGACCTCCATGTTTCTGCACTCACTGTCCATTCTCTCAACTCCACTGACCACTCCGGTCACTGTATATTTCTACCATTACAGACTGTAGTCCATGTGTTGCTCTGCATACTTTGTCACCTCCCTTTCCCCCTGTTCCTCAGCGCTCAGGTTTGTTAGTGTGTGTTGTGCTGGTGCGAGTGGATCAGACACGGCATGCGCTGCTGGACTGAGAAGAGTCCACCAATCAATAACATCCAGATGACAGCTTCCTGTGGGTGACGTCAGCAGTGAGGATTTGCTAGCAGCCAATACAGTGTTAGAGAAGTCGGTCCTGATGTTGTAAGATTAGTTCTGGCACTACAGTCATCCCATGTATTTGGATGATGCTCAAGTGCTCCGGAGAATGCAGTTCCACTGCTCCACAACTTCAACTTCAATCACTTTTTAAACACAGCTGGTGTGGATGTGTTTTGCTCTCCATGAAGTTTTGTGTGGTGTCCACATGGCAGGAACTTGGTGATGATGTTGCTAAGGAGATGTGTGTGTGTGTATAGGTGCTAGAGAGACCTTGACAGTATGCTCAACACTTCAGAATGCCATGCTTGCTCTTAGAGCTCTCGCTCTCCTTTTTTTCTTTCTCCCTCCCACTCTCTCTCTCTCTCTCTTTCTCTGTCCCTCCCACTCTCCTCTTATTGCTCTGTCTATCTGACTTTCTCCATCTCTCTTTCCACCTCTCTCCTTCCTCTCTCTCTCTGTCATTATTTCACCTTGGAATTTGCGAAGGACAGGGTCACGTGGTCCATCAGTCACTCATCATTTTCTCTACAGCAGGTAATTTGGAGGGAGGCTTTTCACCATGAACCCATCCATGCAAGGAGAGATGAGAATTCTCTCTCTCTCTCTGTCTCTCCATTTCTCTCTCTCTGTCTTGAGTATCTGGCAGGAGAAGGAAGGAAGGAAGGAAGGAAGGATTGAGGAGGCTGAGAGCGAGGAAAAGCCCTGAGGAGCTGCCGCTCTTCTACAGTTCTTGACAGACACCGTTTTTGTGCCTTGACACACAGTGGAGCATTCGACTGCCACCTTCATACATCCCCGGCCTCACACACCTCACGAATCCTGACACCGTGTTCCCCATGATTGACTCCACACTCCTGCCAGACGCCTGCTTTATGTAAATGTGTAAATTCAAAGCTTATATAATCTACAGTCCTGAGAAAACTGTACTTCCAAAACGGAGACATGCCCTTCATTTCTGTTGAATTCATCACCGTTGCATCCAACCCTTCAACTCCTACACTTCTGGTTTCATGGGAGAAAGCACTTTCACTAATAACGCTCTTTTTGGAGAATTTCAGTTGGTTTACTTGTGGTGAAATTTACAACCAGTGTAAAAGGAAATATGCAAAAATAATTTAATTTACAAAATGGAGAACATATTTGCAGTGGGGGGCATGGTGGTGCAGCAGGTAGTGTCTCTGTCACAGCTCCAGGGTCCTGGAGGTTGTGGGTTCTAGTCCCACTCCGGGTGACTGTCTGTGAGGAACATGGTGTGTTCTCTCTGTGTCTGCGTGGGTTTCCTCCGGGTGACTGTCTGTGAGGAACATGGTGTGTTCTCCCTGTGTCTGCGTGGGTTTCCTCCGGGTGACTGTCTGTGAGGAGTGTGGTGTGTTCTCCCCGTGTCTGCGTGGGTTTCCTCCTGGTGACTGTCTGTGAGGAGTGTGGTGTGTTCTCCCCGTGTCTGCGTGGGTTTCCTCCGGGTGCCCCAGTCTCCTCCCACGCTCCAAAAACAAACGTTGGTAGATGGATTGGAGACTCAAAAGTGTCCGTAGCTCTGAGTGTGTGAGTGAATGTGTGAGTGTGTGTGTTGCCTTGTGAAGGATTGGCGCCCCCTCCAGGGTGTATTCACGCCTTGCGCCCAATGATTCCAGGTAGGCATTGGACCCACGGTGACCCTGAACTGGATAGATAATGAATGAATGAATGAATGAAAGAATGTATTTGCACATAGCCATGACATATAGGAAATAGTCTGAGAAATGAATGGTAGCTTTATAAATAGTCAGTGTTACATTCACTTAGACAACAGAGGTCAACAAATATAATTACTAGATGCATCACATTTTTCTTTTGATGTTATGAAGCGCAAAATGTGATGCGGTTTTTTTGGACACACGAGTCAGACATTTCTAATAAAGTAGTCAGTGAAAATAGTGACCATAGTGTGAAAATACAAGGCTGGTGTTTCCAATAAAGTGGCCAGTGAGTGTCAGTAGAAGAGGGCTGTTTCTGATAAAAAATGGCCAATGAGTGTCAGTAGAAGGTGTGTGGGTGGGGGTGTTTCTGACAAACTGGCCACGGAGTGAATGTGGAAGGTAGGTGTTTCAAATTAAGTGGCCAGTAAATGTGCCATTGACGTGTACAAACCACAGAGCTGATTCCCAGCTGCTCTGCTCCTGCGTAATGACACCATCCTCCCTCCTGCAGGCGCTCAGGTTTATTTTTGAGCCGTGTCCACTAAGAGAAACACAATTAGGCGTTTTGCTTTGTTTATGAGCCGCATCTGAGGCTGTAATCTGGAGATGCTGTGGTCTGATAAGGCTCCTGGGCCCCCAGCCTGCCAAGATGAGGCTTTTAGGGGAACTCTGCTTCAAGACGCAGCTGAAGGGGAAGTGGATTTACTGCAGCTTTGACTTCGTAGTAAAGAAATACCTAAGATAAAACTTATATACAGTTTCCCCCTTGAACTTAAAGTCGCGTTCGAATCCCAGGCGTTTCTTACTGCAGACCCCTAGGGACCACGTCACTAATCACTCATTCATCTTCTGTAATTGCTTCATTCCTGAATAATGGCATGTGGCAGGAAAACATCCAGGACACCAGTGGACAGCTTCACACACTCACACGTGTGTGACAAAGTGTGTTTGGACAGTGGGAGGGAAGCACTCAGAGGAAACCCACACAGACACAGGGATAACACACCACACTCCGCTCACCCACAACCCCACGGTCCTGTATTATGGGACTAACCAGGTCACTGTTGGCTCTGTGTGTGTGAGAGAGTACTCATAGGAACGCAGTGACCCTGTGTTGTGCTGCTAGTGAGCAATGAGTGTTGAAGGCACAGTGTGGGTTGTGGTGACATTGAGAGAGTGTTGTGTAGTGCTGATAAAAGATGCAGTGTATTGTGAGGTGAGAATCTACCGTGGCTCAGATTAGGATTCGGAGAAAAGGTGACCGCTCCAAACGACCGATTTCAATCTGGACCCTCGTCTAACGAAACCAAATTGCGGAGAAAGAGTAGAGTGCTGGGTTGATTAGGACAGAGGAGCGGCAGCAGATTACATTTGACTCTGCCGCTCTCTCACTTTGATTCTGTTTTCTTTTTTTCCGATTGGATCCTGTCCTCTCGTTCGTGGCACGCCGCCGCATCAAAGCTTGATTGAGCGAATCTCCCCGCACATGTCGGCCTTGATTAACATTCCACGGCTGACATTACACGAGGTGGTGGAAATATCACATGCTGTTCATTTGCGCGTGGATAAATCCGAGTCTCTCGGCACCTGACCGTGTTTGTAAATGCTGTCCTTTTGACATTTTCCGAATGCCAGACGACCATTCCTCCCCATCCAACTTCGGGGCTCTCGCTGGGGTTCGTTCACACTTTCTGATAAGATGCTGATGCTCTGCCTCATGATTAGAGCTTGTTGTATTTCTGCCAGGAGTTTGACATTGTAGCTAAAAGAGTTAAAAAAAGAGTTACTTTGAAAATGTGAAAATAATAGGGTGATGTAAGTAGAAGCTCACAGTTTGGACACAGTTAACAGCATGTGGTGGTGTCAGATCATGAAAGTTAAACCATCCCTGTCATTCTTGATTAATCGGGTTTGTGTGTATCATTTTCTGTGAAGTTAAAGGTAACATTAGTTCTACATTTTAGTCAAGAACTTGGTCGTTCACCCTCAAAATCCTCTGGTTTTAAATGGATGCAGATGAGATGGGAATGTAACAAGCAAGTAGTTAAAGTCCTGCTGATTTTTAATGAAAACATATCTTTAAAGCCACTGTTAAGCCGTTTTGAACAGTTTCTAGAGTGTGAAGAGCAGCTGGTGGCATCGGATGAAGCTAGAAAACTATAAAAGTTTAAATAAAATTGGGGTCTAAAAGCAGTTGTGATGTATGTTCCTGTGGTGTCCCCCCAGAGGATTGTGGGACTGTTTGATGAAGACGCTGAGAAACTACAGAGGTGAGGGGTTACTCCATCCCCTTGGCATTCTGCCTCGCCATCCTGGATGTACCAGAGCATTATTTCCATTCTCAGAAAAGTTTAAAAATTCTATACAAAAAGACCTCATTTTTCAGATGTTCCTGAAATCTCTGGCCATGGGCCTGAAAAGCTATCTTCTCAGTTCCTAATTCTCAATGCGTTTCTTGAAGCTGAGATCACCGAGAAACAACTGCTCTGGTCCGTCTGTAGGTGCCTCTTGCTTATTTGGACATTCACAAAGCTCGACGACAAACAGCAGCTGAAAAAGAATCTGGGTTGCAGTCGGATCTTTGTTGGTTTCGCCTCCTTGTGGTAATCCTCTGCTATGTTCCAGGGGACTGAAAGGTCAGAGATACCCCAGAAAAGCATCCTCTCCTCCGATGCAGTGCAGTCAAACACTTCGCGTGACCCTTATCATGTCGTTTCATCTTGATTGTCAATCTGCATAAAGTTGCTGATAGGATGGCGGGATAATTGCGAGCTGTCCCTGCTGTCAGTGCAGAACTAATTGACGCTGATGAGTTCGCTGCCTGTTATCAAGACGTGACGCCATGAGAGGAGCGGAGAAACAGAGAAGCGGAGGAACTCAGGAACTGTGGGGGAAGTTCAGGACAACTGCAGCTTTGCTGAACAATCAGCATACGCCAAGACACTCAAAAAATCTCAAGAAAATCAAACTGATTATAAATCACAAGGCTTCTGTAAAGTGGGTTTATTGACTTGTGTTTTTAACAGAGTTAAACATGCCTTTGTTGTTGTACATTATTGAACATATATACTATATTGCAACTGTTTTGACAAAACCTTGTATCTCCATTCTCCATCTAATGTCATATGATTTGAGATTAATTCAGGACTAATTTAAACATGCAATCTGCCCTTAGCATTATACCATTTTATTTAGTGCACACCTTTTATACATAAAGGCAATTTAAAGTGCTTTACAGATTTACCTAATCATTCATTCAGTGTCTGTAACCCTTATCCAGTTCAGGGCGGATGTGGGTCTGAATCACTGGGTGCAAGGAAGGAACACCCTGGAGGGGGCGCCAGTCCTTCACAGGGCGACACACACTCACACCTACGGACACTTTTGAGTTGCCAATCCACCTACCAACATTTGTCATGGTTAAGTGATGTATTGATTGTTTAGGCTGTGATGAAATCATACAACAATGCTCACTATGACATCATGGCTGACTTGTGTTCACTCTCCACTCTGTCCCTGGGAGAACAGTATGAGACAGATACAGAGGAGAGGAGCGGTGTTGTCCCCGTCTCTGCATTGAGCCTCTCGCAGGGTCACGACCAGAGGATTGCATTAGACGCCGCACGCTGCGAGACTCACTCCACTGATCAGACACTGGACAAACTCCCGCTCATCCAGCTGTTTTATCATGCAGCAGCACACACCAGCTGTCAATCAAAAGGCCAGGGGTCAGCGGCAGCCACCTGAAGAGAATGCGTCGACACAGATCTGTGTGGAATTTGCTGTTTGCTCTGAAAAGGTAGTGGCCTGTGAAACATGGAGGTGGGGGGAGGATGGGATGGAGATGGAGGGAGAAAAACAATACTTTGTAATAAGTGAAGTGACAGATGTGGTGGCAGAACCCTGGCTGGTGTGAGACTCATTAGGACGACGCCAAGCGAAAAGTCAGGGGAGCATGGCGATTGTTTTCGAGCAAATTAGCACTGATAAATATGGCCTCGGCACTAAACGGGGCCCGGGAAGTGTTTGGCTAATTAAGAAATTGATATTTGCAAAGTCGGGCCCTCGCTTTTTCCACCGCAAACTTGGGGGCAGTTCAAGTGATCGCCGAGAAGAGGCCCAGAGGAAAGACGCGGGCAATTAACGTCTGGACAACCGCGGGCCATTAATTGCCAGCTAAAGGCCGGACGACTCCAGGCTAGCCCTGGCCTCGGCTCGCTCTCCGGACGGTCAAGGGGAGTCTATCAATAGCTGAAAGATCCAATCTGTGCCTCTGGGCTTGAGGAATATCGAGCATGTGCGAGTGCATTTCAGCATTCAATTGGTCACTGTCACCAGCTGGGCAGGCCTGGGCAGCACATCGCAAAAGCATTGATTTATCTGAATTCCCTTTGTTTCTGTCGTCCAGATAAACGAGTTTCGAGGGCTAAAAGGCAGAGGGAAACCCATCGAAGGTCTTCAGCTCAGTGCTTTTGTCGTCCAGAACATTCATCAGCGCTTTACCAATCTGAGAGAAGGACATTATCTTCTTATCGTCCACAAATATAGAATCTCCATCCTTCAGCCTTTCTTCTGAAATTAAGGATATCGACACTAACAGCCTCTGCTCCTCTGCGAAGGCCTCACACTAGATTTCGGATCATTGCTGTGAGGATTTCAGTTAGGCCATGGTGTTGGGCGATTAGTTCTGGATCACAAACACCACTCCAGCTTGTCCCAGTTGGATAATGCAGTTCCATTTTCCACTGGCCAGTTTTAGGAGAGGTTAATTCTGCTTTAGCCAATTATTGGCACTGGGCATGATGTCCTTAGATTAATGCTTCACAGCGTCCTATTCGACTGATCAGTGCTTTTCTGTGGAGATGATTGAGCTGTAAGCTTATGTGGATGATTTCTGGAACTAAAGGGTCAGGATGTGTGTATATCTACACTACCCTTACACAAAAAGAATAAGGTTGACTTAGTTAATTTTATTAAGAAAATATAAGCAAAATTGAAGTACACACTCATGCAAAAAAGTGCTGTAAAAACACTGTCATTAAATGGTACAACATTTCATCTAGAGTCTGGTTGTGTTCTATGAAACTTTACTGAATTCTCCAGAATGAGTGGTGAATATTTGTAAGATTTCATTATAGAACTGTGTTAAATAAATGATACAATCACGTTCCCTAGTTAAAGGTACTAAATAAGTTCCCTTGAGGGTACCACCACAGAGACAGTTTTTCTGAAAGTGTACATTTCCCAAGAATACTTTATGTACATTAATGTACTACAGGGGGTCCTCGGGTTGCGTCAGTCCCGAGTTACGATGTTTTGTGGTTACGACACATCTCCCATTTATTGTATAAAGCCTTGTTTAGACTTTGCGTGCGCAGCGGAAGAATACACGGTTACGCGGCTCGGGACCGAGGAGGATAGGTGTAAGGACATGATAAGTGCTTACAGTATGTGATTTACGTACAGTATGTACATATGTTCCGACTTACACCGAAAATCGGTTTACGACGCGACGTAGGAACGGATCAATGGTGTAAGTCGAGGACCCCCTGTATTAGTATAGTTAAGTGTAGTATTTCAATAATTTTGAGACTAAATTGGCCCACTTTTAAATGTATGAATCTTTATGTATATTTCAAGTGTAAGATCAGTAAACTTTGAAATACATAAGTAGCTTATATCTACGTTTAAATTTTTACTAGAACTTATAATATTTTACCACTTATAAATGGTAAAGGATTATATGACTTAAGACAGTCACAATACACAATACTCTCAAACCTTGTGAGAATATTGTCAGTACACTCAGAATTTTTAAATGTATTGTTGAATAATAACACTATGTACATAATCTGGTTAAGTTCCAGCCACGCTATTCCATCCCAATTTACAAGACATATATATTTTATATTTTAACTTTATATACAAACAAACAAACATAATATTTCAAGATGTACTTAATTATACTTTTCATAAGTGTAAGAAAAAGGCAAAAATGTAGTTCTGTATTCTTGATCGCTGATAAGTGCTTAAAAAGTGAACTGAATTATGCTCAATCATACTCAATTATTTTTATTTTAAAAGAAGTATACTAACAGTGCACTTGAATAAATTTCTGTTTTATAAGAGTTTACATACTACTTTTGTTGTAGTGGAACAGATCCAGAAATAAGAAGCTAGAACACATCCAAACTAGAACAATCCAGTAATAACAACAGGTCGCCTGCTCGGGAGAGTACACAAGCTCGTGGTTCACTCTGTTCCAACCACTAAAGTTTCCATCGCTGAATAGATTTTTACTCAGTTCAGTCAGTGACAGTTTAATGGCTTTCTGCAGCCCGTTGGACTTCTGAAGCAGCAGTTGTGGCAGAAAGGTCAGCGCAAAGTGACTCCTTTACCTCAGCCGAGCCTTTCTCGCGCCTCAAGGTCGCAGGGAGTCGTCTTTGTCTGAAAATGCAACAAATGACAAAAACACTCATGAAACTCACAGAACACCAAAGCGCTCGAGCTCCTCTGGATGTGGCACAAAAGAGGTCTGCGTGAAAGGTACCCTCATGGAGGGCAGATTCCCCGCCATTCAAGAAGATGACAGGAAAGAGACGTGTCTTCTCAAGGTCGCTTGTCAGATTGTTCCTGTCTCGGTGAGAGCTGTTGTAAACACTTTTTGGGTGATGGATGATGAATGAGATGATGGATTTTTTTTTCTTTTTTTGGGCTTTTTAGTCAAAACACAAATGTCAGTTATTATTAGACTCAACGACACCCTGTCGCCCATCAAACTCCAGCCAACAGGAAGGCAATTAGCAGCAAACTGAACTTCAGAAACCTCTGAGTTTTGAGTTCTTCATAGATGAGGGCTCGTTTGTGCTCAGCGTTAACTCTGTAACATGCCGTATACTTGTATGGATGAAGCCTTCTGTCCTTCCTCTGTGGTCATTTCCTCCATGTTGGTTTTCTGAAAGCCTACAGATGCATTTATAATGAGGCAAGACCACTGGAATCCATGGGGGCAATGAAGCTGAAAGATGAGAGGCTGTGGCTGAAGGAAAGGGGGAACAAACTCGTATGCTAAGAAAGTAAATTATTGTAGTAGGCTACTTCTATACAGACTTAGACTTTTATGATTGTGTAGGGATTAAAGTTTGTTGAAGGAATTGAGCGGACTGGTAGAACCAGACTACTAGCTTTGGACGTGAGAGACCTTGAAGAAAACAATGCTGCAAGAAACCCGACTACATCAATATGTTTACCATGTTCTTCGTCTCTAAGCTCGAGGCTTATCTCAGGCTTTCTGACTGAGATTCTGTTTGGACGCTTCAAGTGAGGTCCAGATCTTCTGTCGCTGGTTCGTCATACTAATGGGATTTTACTTTACTTATTTCTCAAGGACATTTGGTAGGACTCCAGACATATTATAAAAACATTCACTTGTTCAATGCATGTTGAAATTAATGTAGAGATCTAAAGCGCACCAACCCAAACACTGTGAAACAAGAAAACACGCTCAGATTTCTGTGCGCTGCCTTGGTCAGAAAACGGGATTAAAACTTTCTGATTCTGCTCAGAGCACAGAGTAAAAACAGAGAAGAAAGAGAACCCAGTGAAAATGGATAAAAACCAGAGCTTCTGCTCCTCGCTACTCAGTGCTGTGCGCTCGGCGTCAGTGTGAACAGCGAGTGGCTCGTTATCATTTAATAGAACATTATTAATCCATAATTAAACTAAATTATTAAATTAACACTTAAAGGACAATTAAAGCAGGCATTCAGAACAGAACTGTTTATACAGGGGGAGAACACTGCTGTGGGGTTTGGACCAAAGCAGGTCACAGATGTTTCTTTAAGAAACAAAACTGTGTTCCACTTTGGAGAATGTGGCAGGGGGTATGTTCTCTTTAAGTGTCTCTAAAAACTATTAACAATGCATGGTCCAGTGATGCAGTTAAACAAGCAACTTGAGTTTAATTTACATAGTTTTATTAATGTATCTTAGCAAAAGATCATATGTAGTTACCTGAGGAAAGACTAAAGCTGATATAGAAGCTGTACTACTGTAATCCACCTGTAATAGTGACTATTTTACCAGTGTTGCTAATCTGCAACTACGCAGTCAATATTACATTACAATAATGTAATATTTACAGAGATATTATCTGCTTGTTTCTTGTATTAAAGACCACCATTTGCACTCAGCATGAGGTCTCAGACCACTCTCTCTGAGTGGCAGAAAATATTTATAGTGGTCCCAAACTTAACACGTCCTCAGGGGACATCTCAAAACAGTGCTAATCCATGCTACTGTCGTCTTGCTGGTGATTAATTACAAAGCTGATTACAATTATGTTGTTGTTGTTGTGCCAAAACCACCCTCATTTTAACCTGCATCCCTCCATCACTTTGCTTCAGAAAAAGGTGATGCAACCCAATCTGACTGTCAGGAGGATGTGCCCTTCTTGTCTTTTAATGAGCGAATGTTGAGGGAAAGACTAATTAGCCTCAGTTTGCCGGACAGCAGCTTTTGCCGAATGTTCCCCAGCTTTGCCTCGGCCTTCCCTCTACCTTTGCCCTGAGAAATGTCACTGGCTGCTGTGCTAAGCAAGGCTGGCATCTAATCAACCCTAGTTGGCATGTGTCTGTGCAAATGCTCGTCATTAGCCCCCTGGTTCTGCAGCTTGGCCCAGTTTATTTTTGAGGAGAAGTGGCATTAGGACTCCACCATGACCTTGTGTGATGTAACAAGGTTCAGAAGATGGATGGAGCTTTCCAGGATGAAATTATGCAGAGCACTGGCATAACTAGGTGTCACAGAGGGTAAGACTGGTCCAGCCCCAAGGACTCTGAAGAACTCCTGAATATTGGAAAATGTAATGGTGGGAACCTTGCCGTGGAGCATGAGGACATCTCCCTTCCTGTGGAGATTCTCCAGAGGCAGTATATGAACCAAGTTTGCTCAGTTGGTAGAACATCGGTCTCAGCCTCTGCTAATAGGATAGTGGTCTGTGCATTCAGGTTCTACACATTGCGAAGTGCTTCCTCACTCAAGTGCAGGGCTGCCTTGTTCCTTTGAGTTGGGGTTTCTCCTCATGAGAGCTGCCCAGCTTTTGAGTTTCGGGAATTCAGAACTTCCTCAAGAGTCTAAGGGGCTGATTCGGTGGGAGCAGATCAATAAAATAATAATAATCTTGCTATTGTTATGTCTCAAAATAAGCCAGTGCTCTAAAGACACTCCATTTCCATGGAGTTTTTATCCATAACCCAAGTTCTAGTTTTGTTTTTCCACTAATCACTGTAGATATAAAATGCCATTGCTAAAGTGAATTGTTTTTTGTTTTCCTGATTTATGGGTTTGGTGTGGGTTATTGGGATATTAAAATGTGTTGTTGTTTCATTATTAATGGTGGTATGCTCAGGCCACACCCCCCCTGGGAGGTGCTTACAGGTCATAGATCTCACCTGGAGTAGTGCTTGGAGATAAAATTGTTACAAACCATATGGTGGAAAGAACAAAAGACAAAAATTGATGTTTTGTTGTTGCTCTTGTAATACTTCCTTGGAAATTGGTGTTATGTGGGGGTCCTGTGGGGGTCCTCTTGTTGTCCTGAGCTTTGAAGAACAGTGTGAAAGGAGGCTAAAAATATGCAGCGGAGGAAACTGACTACAGTCTGTAATCTTAGAACTACAAAGTGCTCCTTTATGGTCAGTGGAGCTGATAAAATTGACAGTGAATGTAGAAACAAGGTCATTTTAATGCTATGACTTATCTGTTTTACTAAATATATTTTAGAAAATGTGTAATTGAGGCCTTTAAACAGTTTTTGTTTTTCTCTGCTCACCAACAGAGCTGTAACACATTGAGACGTCAACACAATTTCCTTCAATAGCTCATCCCTGCCGTTCCTGAGTCCACTGTACATTTCTCTTCCATTTTTTCCCTCATGAATTTCCAAGTGTGTGTATCTCTCTCCCTGAAGCCATTTACAGTCACTGCACCAAGCGCATACAGTGTGCTTTGATTGAATCGAATGGCATATAGAATTCAGACCTATCTAAATTCATGCCTTTCCAGCCCTCGTCCCCGGTCCTCCAGCCGCGGAGTGAGGGAAATGTGTGCTTCACAGGCCGTCACACAGCGGAATGGCTAAGAAGTCTCATTTTTAGTTGCTGGTTTATTCGTTCTTGGCGCATTAAACAGAAACGGCCAGAAGGGGTATGTCTGGACATCTGTGTGTGTACAACGCTGTCCAAAAGATGGTATCCAATACTATTTGGTATGTAATTAGAAATGTTATAAACTAGACACCAAATATAAAACATTTTTTATTTTGTTTACATATTTAGCACATTTCCTAATGCTTTTCTAATCTGAGGCTTTGCAAATATTAATTCTGGTTTCATACTCAGTGTTATACATTGTTCTCAGTATGAATTGATTGTTTATATACGATGAAAGATATTCTGACTGGTTAATGATTGATTGTTATTTCATGGCTCTTTGTTAAGAACCTGAAGAGGAGTCGTAGAAACAGTGCTGTAACCTGCTGTGGGAGAATGTTACACAGGTGATGTCAGGGTAATAATATTTATAATAACAATAACTATCATCATCAATTTACTTTTTTATTATTCTATCCCCTGTGTCTACTGCCCTGTCCTGTATGAATCTATGAGGGTAGATGAAGTTGACTATACTCTTAACTCTGAAGCATCAGTTTATCCAGTGTAAAAATGCAGTGTGTGTTCAGGAAAGAACAGCTGATGAATATTCAACTGCACATAAATCCAGAAGAATAACTTGTGGACTGGATTTAAAGATCCACCACACACACGCACAGCTGAAACAAAACAGGGTCCGAATTGTTTAAAAACCTCTGTATTTGTGTTTGAAAACTGAACTCTGTTTGAAGTCATTGTTCGAGGGATGTTCAGAAATCTGTGGGAGACAAATCTCCAATAAAAAAGCAACAAAATCTCCAAAAATTAGCACATATTTAACAACAAACAGCACTTCAGAAAATAATTGTAAGTTTATTATCATCATTTTTTTTTTTTTGTGATTATCTTATGTTCAGAGTTATGTCAGGGTTCAGTTAGGAGTTGTTTTTAAGATTATGTTTAGGATTATGGTTAAAGTTTACAGGTTTAGGTTCAGGGTTATATTAGGGTTAGGCTAAGGTTAGTGTAAAGTGTAATATTATGTTTAAGACAGACCAAATCAGCGCTGTAAACAGTCCTCCATTTTGGTTCAGCAGTTTTACATCTGTAGAGCTACTTCTAATGTGACTCTAATGTGGCTTTTGTTGTGTTTTGTAACCCACAGGAAAGAGTGTAATATCTCCAGTTTTGAAACTGCAGTAGCCAGCGTTGCGTCAGTGTGAGCAGAGTACGTCAGAGGTCACAGTCAAGGTAGCGACACTATTGGTTGGAGTTGCATATTTGCATATTGGAGATCACTAGCTTGGATCTAACTCAAATTAATGGAATTACGCATGTGAAAATTCAACCACAAAGGTTTAGGTTTAAGGTTAAGTTTGAGTTTAGGGGACATTTAAAGGTTATTCTCTTTAACACTGGGTTAGAAAATCAGAAAATTACAAACAAACTGTTGGAAACGGCAGTTATAGTTTGTCTTTTAGTCAAATCGAGACCAGGCTGCTCAAAAAAAAACATGCCGAGGCCTCAGGAAGCGTCTGCTCCTTTTCCCTGGGAAATGGCTCTGGATAAAGAAGGTGGAAGTGATCCATATGGAAATACGTCCTCCCCTCCCCCCTAATCTGAGTTATTCATGAGGCTCAGCACAGGAGAGCCTGGATTTGCTTGTAGATACATCTGTATATTTATGTGTATGATAATGGCAGGTCAGATAGGGTGATAAATAGCAGCTCATTGGGAATGGATGGAGGCTTTTTTTTCCCTTCGTCTTCATACTTTCCTTATCGCGCTCGGCTGCTCTATCTCTGCTGACACATCAGATCAGGACCAGGCGTGATACGGCCGCAATTTGTTTCCTGCGTTACAGACGTCGGCTCCAGAGGAAACTGGTTTTATTTGACTAATGACTCCACTGTCTTCTACCTCTCTCTCTCTCTCGTTTCCTTCTCCCCGTCACCCTCAGTTCAGAATAGCTTTATTAGCATGACTGTGCAAGGTGCAGCCTCATCTCTATCACCTTCTCTCTCTCTCTCTTCCTTTCTTTCACTCCCATTTCCCTCTCTCTCTCTCTCTCTCTCTCTCTCCTGCTCTGCTGTCTCTGTTCTTTCTCTCTACTGTATTCATCTCTCTGTTCTCATTCTCTCTTATCCCCTCTCTGTTCTTTTTCTCTCATCCTCTCTCTCTCTCTCTCTCTCTCTCTCTCTCTCTCTCTCTCTCTCTCTTTCTCTTTCTCTCTCCCTCTCTAACTTTTCTGTCCTCTCTTTCCCCACCTTATCTTTCTGGGCACACTGCCCATCCCCTGATCATTTTCCCCCCTGTTCCATGCCAGTGTTTTTCGCTTTTTCTTTCTTAGTGGAAATCTTTAATTAAAGCCCTGTCCAAAAGCATCAGGATATTTCCGAGGGTGCAGTGTTCCTCTGTCTGTGTTTTTTGAACTCCCGTCCGCACCAGAACAGTGCAATGACTCACTGAAAAAAGTTATTTCTGAAGCACACTGAAAAGTTCTCATGCACTTACTCTTTACTCTGCTCTTATTTACTGAGCTTTCAAAACTCTGTTTGTAACACAGCAGATGATTGTGAGTGTGTGATATGCTGCAATGGACTGTGTTCTGTTCACTCTGTGTTCCTGCCTTACTCAGTGATTCTGTGTTGGCTCTGGACCCAATGAGTGAATGAGTAAATGTATTTGTCTGAAGTCTGATCTTCACTGGTTCTAAAGATGAGTTCAGACGTGGGAAAAAAAAAAAAAACACAGCTCTATAGCTGTGAAGAAGTTTGAAGAGCTAGGAAACCAACATTCAGAAATGGTGGAGATGTAAACAACCCCACGGCAGACAGCTGTAGGCTTTTTGATGTTTTTTTTTAACCATCTCCTGACTGAAATTAGATTGTGTATCTGTAGGATTAAAAAATAAATAATTTAAAAAATAAATAAATATCTGGGTTCAGGAGAATGCAGCTTCTCACAATTCCTCACCCACTCACATTCTCAGCAGAACAGTCACTGCATTCCTCTTTCCCTGCCCCACACTGGACTGGCATATGGCCCCCGTACCCCAGCTGTCTGGATAGATTGGCATGTGCGATTCTAACCCGCCTCTCTCCAAAACAGCTCTTCTTACTACCTCAGCTTCTGGAGACCCTCCTCAGCTGTTTAAGTGCTGATCGCTTCCCATGGAGGATCTCCGGAGTTGGCACTGAGCCTCTGGCATCTGATAGCATCTCACTCTCTGGAGCTCGCGCAACATTAAGCCCATAAAACTGGGTTTGGTCTCGCAGCCTCCTAGCCGCGGCTTCCCTGGAGATGGTGCAGGTGGAGCTGTAATGGGATTACATGGCCCTCAGCTTGCACACTGGCTGCTGGTGTTACAGGCCTGTGGAGGTGCTGAGCGGCTTGTATGTGCCACTGTTCCACTCACAAACTCTCCCTTCTTAAAGCTGCAGTGGTGTCCTGATTGTTACTATGCTGGAATCTCACCAACAGATTAAATAAAAAAAAACCTTTCTATAAAATGCGACAATGGAAAATATGAAAAGTATTTGCGTAATGCAGATTTGAAGCAGTATAATATTTATAAATAATTCACATTAGCATTTTTGACTACGCTCTTTCCACAGGCCCCCTAGTGGCCATACCACTGGCAGCATATAGACTGATACTAAGCTTTTACTCCTGGTGTAACTCTGCTGACAGAGGACTGTGCAGAATGCTCAATGTCTCTGTATCACTGTAAAAATGATGCACTAGGCTTGCTGTCCTGTTGGAGGCGTTGTGTTTGTTTTGGGGTGAACATGAGAACTTATTCAGAAGAAAAACACTGAAGCAAGCCATTCTTCACACACACACACACAACGTCTGAGCTCTGTGGTGGCCATTATGTATGTGCATCATGAGCTACTTAGCTCTTCTTTTGTGTCTATTTCCTTTTTTCTGTTGGAATAGGATTTTTGCAGCTACATTTAATACTGAAAAAATACAATATTCGGTTTAGCTTTAGCGAGTTCTATCGGTCTCTGACTTTTGCACAGTACTGTGTGGGCCCCGCTTCACTTCCCTTAGTCTTTGGTTCCAGTCACTGAAGAATTCATGGAAGTTACACTATAAAATGACAAGGTTTAAGCGATATTTCTCCCAGTTTGAATTTCTGAATATGATGTCTGGAGCCTTAAAGGACTCCAAATGGCCAAATAAAAACATAAACAAAAACGCAAATAAAAATGGAAACAATAATCGTACTTTTCCTGGACCTCTACGCCACCAATGAGGGACATTAAATGGTGGAACAGGTGGACAGTTATGACCCACCGTTAAACCATGGCTTGCACTTTATGACTCTGGAACACAGCTCCAGACCCAAACAGAGGCGTTTTTCTGAGAGGGAAAGGACTGGACGGCACCCTTGTCATATTTCAGATCGATTAGGTTCGCATCACAAGATTACACGAGCGGCGCTGTGTCAGGGGCTGCTGAGTGATTTGATTTTGCACAGACATGTTGCCGTATTTCGTTACCTGATTTGGACAGTGGCTATTCCCGCTCGTTTCAACACTTGCTGTTCATTCTCTCAGCATCCACTGTCCACACCAGTCAGCTCTGCATACTTTGTTACCATAAACACTCTGTTTTTCGCTCAGGACCCCCACAGAGCAGGTGTGATGTGGTGGTGGATCATTCTCAGCGCTGCAGTGACACTGACGTGGTGGTGGTGTGTTAGTGTGTGTTGTGCTGGTGCGAGTGGATCAGTCACAGCAGTGTCTCCTGGAGTTTTTAAACCTGGTGTCCACTCACTGTCCACCTTGTAGATGTAAAGTCAGAGACAGTAGCTCATCTGTCATTGCACAGATTGTGTTGGTCATTCTCTAGTCCTTCTTCAGTGACACAGGACGCTGTCGGCTAGATTCACTCGATCCTACCCTCTCCCAAAAGTTACATAGTGCAGTTTCTGCACTGCTGAGCCCGGAGGAACAATGACAGAGGCTCTATTCTTCCTATTACAGCTCAGTGGAGGATCAGAATAATTTTGAAGCTGTAATTTCAAGGTAAACATCCATTCCGTTGTAAAGGTTATGGCTGCTTTTCTTTCCTTTCTACTTTACCACTTGTCATGACTAAAGCAGATTTCCTAGCTTTCCCATGTTAGCATGCTAGTCTGGCTCTCATTAGAGTTGAGAAAACATGACAACTGTGCTGGTGCGATAGTGATTTGTCTCTCAAAGGCAGAAGTCTCTCTCTCTGACTAAATGAGAAGGGGGTAATCAGGCCAGCTCAAACAATTCCTCGCAGCTTGTTCAGCCTGCATTATTAACAGCAACGACACACTGTGGAATCATGGGATAAAAGGAGCAGGATGTCATAGATTCAGTGGAGATGTTCTCCCGGCTTCTTGTTTCATTACTGTATTAATTCCCTGTCTTCTATTCAGTGACTTCTGCAGCTGCTCCTGAGCCCAAGATAATCCTCAGTGCCAAGGTCACACATTTTTGAGGAAGAGATTTTCACATGGACGCTCACATCCTTGTGGGCTCAGTTGTCAATGATGGTCAGACCAGTTACTCCGCTACGCCACTGACCCAAATAGCATCTGCCGGAGCCGGTTAGCCCATGGGCTCGCTGTGAGAAATGATAAACGAGGTCAAAGGGAGGTGACTGTAGTGGAAATGGACTCACAATGGATAAAAAAAACCCTTTGGAAATGACCTTATCCTCTTGGTACAAGCTGCACCTGCCACCTGCCACTAAACCTCGTCTTGCTTCTTCATTCTCTGATGGAAATAGGAGCTTAAACTTCACTCTCTACTTTACGTATTTGGACCACATCTACACTCTCATAATTACTGTCACTGTGGAGTTACCTGCAAGGGAACTTTAGGGGAACACAAATTGTATAATATAATATATATATAGTGTTGATTTCATTCGCCCCGTTTCATCTCCAGGACTTTTATTGTGTTCTTTTATTCTCCACAGTTGTATAATTAAAGATTACAGAGATCCCCCTCTCCTTCTGGAGAAGAGAATGTAATGAACCTTTAGGGAACACAACTGGACTCTAACACCACTGCTGTACCTTTAAAGATACGCTACACTGTTTGTAGCTTTAGTGTCCAATTATGTACCTCTACAGAACCTTTATTTCTGAGAGTGTAGAATAAAGCCTACAGTGTTTTGTCTGGAGAATGCACTTCATTGAAATTAAAAACTATAACGAGAAAGGTGTCTAGATGGAGACAAGCAGAATATTACAACTTTCAACATCCAAAGTTCAGTCTTGAAATTTGGTTGCAGTAAACCAAAGGAGGGACATATCATTTGACGTGTTTTCATGCTCCTGAGGAAACTGGGTGGCACCAGGGGCTGCAGGCTCTCCTCGGGCCACTGTCTGTGGGATGTGTGGAGTGTTCTCCATGTGTCTGTGTGGGTTTCCTCCGGGTTTCCTCCACCACAGTCTAAATACATTGTCTACAGAAGTGAGTGTATGATGTCCTGTGATGGAGTGGCATTCCCCCCCAAGGTGTATTCCTGCCTTGTGCTCAGTGATTCAGGGTAGGCTCTGGCCCCATCATGATGCATGAGAAAATTCTGTGGAAAAATACTGTATATACCATTCAAAAGTTTGGACACACCTCCTCATCAGTGATTGGTGGAGTAGAGCTAGTCACTGTATAGAGCTGTGTACCAGCCCCTACCTCTGTACAACCCCAGTTACAGTCTCAGACACATTCAGAAGGGAGCGGTTCTACAGATTAACTCTCGACGAGGCCACAGCTGTTCACTGAAAACCGTTCCAGGTGACGACCTCATGAAGCCGACTGAGAGAACGGAGAGAGTGTGTGAAGCTGTCATCAAAGCAACAGGGGGCTACTGTGAAGAGTCTAAAGTATAAAACATAGTCTGTTTGTTTACTACATAATTCCACGTGTTCCTTCATAGTTTTCATGTCTTCCACATTCATTTACAATGTAGAAAATAATTAAAAATCATTGAATGAGAAGATGTGTCCAAACTTTGACCTGGTGCTGTCTGTTCTGCATTTTTAAATCTGAAAACGAAAAATGTATGTTGTTTCCAATGGGACTCAAAAGTGTCCGCAGGTGTGAGTGTGTGTGTGTGTGTGTGTGTGTGTGTGTTGCCCTGTGAAGGACTGGCGCCCACTCCAGGGTGTTTTCCCGCCTTGCGTCCAATGATTCCAGGTAGGCTCTGGACCCACCGCGACCCTGAACTGGATAAGGGTTACAGATAATGAATGAATGAATGAATGAATGTTTCCAATGGCTGTGAATAAAATCGAAGGCTAGGGCTGGTAGACGTTTTTGTGTTTGATGATGATGCACCATAGTCACGTGGCACAGCTGCGTGTTACTGTTGGTGCTATTCCTGATGATGCCCTTGTGTGTGTTTTTAATGTCCGCCCTTAGAGTGTGAAAGGGGAATGTGACTGTTCTGACAAACTGCTTCATCCAGCAGTTTATCTTTGAGAAGTGTTTCCTTTTCCCTATCAATTCCAGCTTTAAATTCATTTATAAATTGACCGCCCGTCTGTTGATGTGCCCTTAAGGACTCCAGTCTCCTTGCTGAGTGACTTAACACGATTGAATTAGCTTGCGTAATTGATTTAACCACAGCTCGGTGTCGGCTACGAGGAGAAATAAAGGCGCACATTGTGGAGTTAGCACGCCTTTAAACAATGCCATAATCCTCTGTGAAATTGCTCCAAATGGAAGAGATGCGAACGATATGGATATAAGGGGGCACTAGATGTGAATTCCTGTTTCTTTTTAAATCTACAATTTCAGACAGAACCATCCAGGCCCTAACGCTGATCAGGTTCTGAGGGAAGAAGGGGCCCTAAAGCCTCCAGATCCACACCTCCCTTTACGGTCTGGAATCTGGGGCGCAACCCTACGCAAAGTACAGGCACTCTTATCTGGGGTATCTGAGCTGTCTGAGCCATTTCTCCTTACCCCACCCCCTACTCCTCACCCCTCTCAAATAAAGCCTGGGAGATAAGACTGACTGATTATGTTAATCAACACTTTCGCTTATAATATAGAGCCTCAACCCCATGAGTGAGAGAATAAGATTTGCTGCTCTCATGCTTTGATGGTGATTATCCCATGGGCTTTTTATTTTGCCTTGGGTTCTACACATCGGGGGAAACTCCAGAATCAAAAGGAACACCTCAGTCCTGTTCTGTTTCTTCTCAAACACCTTGCGTTGAAACAAAATCGAAACATCCATGAAAAATAACCTGCAAAAGAGGTTTTCACCACAGCTCATGCCTGAAACACAGCTTGGGGCAGGGTCAGGGGAGCTCTGAGGAGGCTGCGGAGGAGCTCTGGGTGGCTTTGCAGTGAACATAAAGGCTGGACCCCTGCTGTTTAGTAGTAGAAGGCGGCGAGGTGGGATATAAAGTTTTTATCACAGGATACAGAAGGGGACAGGAGGATTTATAGAGAGTGGAATGTGTAGGAGGAGTTTCACCTAAACTTACAGTACTGTGCACATAAGATTGAGATTATTTAATTCATATTTTTCTTTTTTTGATAAATGTGGTGCTTATATAAAAATATATAAAATTACAATAAAAATTAAAACAAACAGTAAAAGTAGAATGATTTTTTATTCACAAAAGCAGTCACTGTGTTGTGAGCGAGTGAAGAACACAGTGTGTTTCCAGACGTTCTTCTGATTCTGATTTAACAAGTATTTATTAACCTCTAAAACTATAACACTGGACTGTCATGAGATTTGGAAAGGGTTAAATAGGGGTTAATATCTTAGAGGTGTCACATTTGGGTCAGGGCAGCCGTGGCCTAATGGTTAGAGGCCGGGCTTGGTACCGGAATGTTGGCTGACAGGCCCTTGAGAAAGGCACCGAGCCCACAACTGTTCAGGGATGACTGCTCGCTGCTCTGGGTGTGTGTTCGTGTGTGTGTGTGTGTCAGTGCATTTGTGTTTGTGTGTGTACTGGGCATTTGAATATTTTTTGCCTCCACCAACGTACCACGACTCTAGAAACGAACCCGAGCCTCCTCCGAGCCGGTGACTGGAAATGTCCACTGACTCCAATAGGAGAGTCTCCCAGCGCACCCAGACTTGAGTGAGCTTTTAAGATTAGCACATTGTAGCTTTAGCAATTTAGCATTAGCGTAAATAGCAGACATTGAAATTTGTGCTAAGTTAAACCGTATCTACGCTTCGTCTCCCCACATTCACCGCCTACTCTCCGTTATCCCCCCCCCCCCCCACCTCCCGTCATACAGCCAGTGCCTGTGTTACTCCTCCAGCCAGTCGTCACGTCTTCAAGGTAGCGATGTGTAACCACTTACAACTTTATTATTTCTTTTTTATTACTGTTTCCACTGTATTTCTCTTTATTTTTAGTAACGCTACATGCATTTTTTTTACTAATTTGAGAGTGTTGTAAACATATATCAGTGCAAAAAGTGGGACTTTCGGGGTGGGGGCTGGAACACAGTAATTGCTTTTCCGTTATTTTAAATGGGGAAAATAGACTCGAGAAATGAACTTTTCCACTTACGAACCAGGTCACGGAACAAATCAAGTTCGTAGGTAGAGGTTCCACTGTATAGCTGCCTAAATAAAACAGTTGGTAGGGTATTTTATATAGAAAATGCTCCCAAGAGAAGTATAAGCAGGAGATATGCACAGCCTCCATCTCAGTTTGAAGGAAAATGTAATTGCAAGTTTATTATTCAATCAATTACAGTGATAATAATGTTTTTTATAGTTTTTGTTTCTTTCAAATTTAATTATCTCAATACAATTTTGAAACACTCACAAATAACAGTAAGCTTAGAGACTGTCTCCGAAAAAAAAAAGATACAGTGTAATGTACCTTTAAAAAGGTACAGCAGTGATGTTAAAGACCAGTTGTGTTCTTTAAAGCTTCATTGCATTCTCTTCTCCAGGAGGAGAGGGGGATCGCTGTAATCTTTCTTTGGAGATGAAACGGGGCGAATGGAATCAACAGCACTTAAAAAATGGCAATTAACTGATTGTGTACCCTTTAGGGGACCACCAGAGTGACAGTTCTTCTGAAAGTGTATAATACACTGTGGAAAATAGATTTCTAATAAAAAAAATACATGAAAACATCACAAATTGTGGGTCTTAGCATGCACAGGGCTGCTAAGTAGGACATATCCATGGGTAGCACAAATGCTCAGGACACCAGCACCACACTCAGCCATGACTAGCACATCTATGCTGCTATATTTTGTTTCCCTGCTAACTTTGCTGCCCATGCATGTTATTTCCTCCATTCCTGACGCGACGGTCATCAAGCCAAGGCGCCGTATGACCTGGACTTTTCCATTTTCGACCACCTCGCACGCTGGCTTTGGCTGACCCCTTGCATTAATTCAAACCCTGCCGACAGCCTGGGCTTTGTCACCTGTTGAAATCGTGTTTTAAATGATCTCAGGGAGGGAGGGGTCAGATTGGGCCATGGATCCGGCCAGATCTGATTTGCTTGGGGAAAGAAGAAAAAAAAAAAAATCTCCTGACTTCCCCTGGCCTCTCCCGCAGCAGGGGAAAGTAATAACGCCTCCGATATGGCGAAGACACTCTGCTTTTTTTTGCTCTCCTCCTATTATCGCCTCCCGAGCCCTCGCGGGGCTCCCCACTGAACAAACTTGTCATGAATCATTTGGCCCGATGCTGCTGTTCTGCCGGCTATGCTTCCCTCCCTCCCTCCTCCTTCCCTTTTCTGTTCGGCGTGGGCCGACGTTAGAGTGCAGGGGCTGGGAGATGGCTTTGGTTTACTTAATTTTTTTTTTACAATTCTGATCAATTAGGAGCTTGTGTTATCACTGTAAATTATTCTTTTTTCTCTTTGCGCTCACTAACCGTCAAAGCCACTGCCTTAGGGCCATGGGAGATGTTTTGAAAGCTTTTAAGTGGAGATAGAGGCAGCTTAGAAGTGGCCAGTGGCTACGCTTAAATTGTTCACGCTTAGTGAACCCAGACAGACGCTGCTAAATAATTTAGGAGATGGAAAAAAAAATAAATAAGCAGCAGGTCACGTGAGGGCACTTGAACATTCAGCCTCAGAAAACATTAGTCGGAAATGGATTTCCAGCTGTTTTTCTCCTGTTCCCTTTAAACCACCTACACGACTTCACTGGATCAGTCCAGCCCTTTGTTCGTCTCATTCCTGGGCTCTCCATGGAGGCATCATCTGGCTCTGGAAGTGTCTCATCCCAAATCCATCCTCAGTGGGCTGTAAAGCCTCTGCCCTCTCGTGCTCTGCTCTCAGCTGGAAAGAGACAAGCTTTGCTTCAGCTATAATTGAGTGGCCATCTAGCCACCCCTGAGTAGATGAAGGGGATCTGAGGGGGGCTTAAGACCACCACATTGCAAACCTCATCCCGAGACTCTGGTAGAGACGTGAGCAGGAGGAGGGCTTGGACAGATGGTGGCTCTCTCTTTGTGATTCTGTAGACGAGGCCCCCCCACACACACACAGAGCGACAGCCTGGGCCTTGATCAGCAGCGGACACTGACACCTTCCTCTGTCCAGTCCACACTCCACGAATCTGGTCTCTCACATCTCCCGTCTCCCGTCTCATCTCAGGCTCGCTATGTTCTCGTCTGAAAGGCTTTTTCATTCACTTGCATGTTTCTGAGATTTGCTTTTCAGGTCGCACTGTGCCTTCGAGGGATGGGGCAGTTTGCCAGTGAAAGCAGTGTTGTGTTTTAAGCCTTAGTTTATATCAGAGACAACTCTGTGTGAAACTGTGCATGAATAAGTGCATGGCTATAGTTTTTAAAGTTTACATTACATTTATAAATGCATGTTTTGCTCAGAGCAACTCCAAAACGGCCGTGGTTAGAACAATCCAAAATGGTTGCCCTTTCATGTTTATTCATTCATTCATCATTCGTAAGCATTTATCCAGTTCAGGGTCACGGTGTGTTTGGAGCCTTCCTGGAATCACTGGGTGCAAAGTGGGATCACACCCTGAAGGGGGACGCCAGTCTTACGCAGGGATCTTTCCTATTTATTTATTCATTCATTGTCTGTAACCCTTATGCAGTTCTGGGTCGCGGTGGGTCCAGAGTCTACCTGGAATCATTGGGCACAAGGCGGGAATACACCCTGGAGGGGGCGCCAGTCCTTCACAGGGCAACACACACACACACACACACACACGGACACTTTAGAGTCGCCAATCCACCTACCAACGTGTGTTTTTGGACTGTGGGAGGAAACCGGAGCACCCGGGGGAAACCCACGCAGACACAGAGAGAACACACCACACTCCTCTCAAACAGTCACCCGGAGCGGGACTCAAACCCACAACCTCCAGGCCCCTGGAGCTGTGTGACTGCGACACCTACCTGCTGCGCCACGGTGCCGCCCTCTTTCCTATTTAATCATATTTAATTTAAAGAATCTCTGTAAAGCAGTTTGAGCTGCATTTATGCATTAAAATGAAACACAAATAAAATTACTACATTATTAAATTATCACAAACAGAAGCAGACCAGATGTTCATGACATTTCTATGTTCTGATTGGTAGTTATCATTAAATGAGGTCCCGTCCACTGGTGGCGCTGTTTCACTGAACCCACATAGACTCTCTGTTATGAACCTGAAGCAGAATCAAAGAGACGGTGCTGTAAACTGTTCTGGAAGAATGTTACACAGGAGACTATCCTTCAGCTGCTTACCTTATGGAGATTAGAGCTAGGAATAGGGTTGAATAGATTAAAGGTCGCCGTTAACGTAAAGCAGGTATTATTCAGGTATTAATGCTGATCAGAGCCTGAGAAATATTTAAGAAATTATTTTACAACTTGTTGAAAAGCCAACGTGAATCATCCCCATGGGTTTGGACTGATATTTCAAGGTCTGTTCCATCTGTCTACCCTTCCATCCATCCGTCCATCCGTCCACAGTGCACACAGGTAGACACACCTGATGTCAGATATCCACATTGTTCCCTCGTACCCACACATCCTCACACACTGGTGACTGTTATCGAGCAGGACCCACACTCCACATGAAGAGAGAGGGCCATCTGTCTCCAGTCATTAACTATTAAAGCCCCTTCAGATCAATAATCCAAGCCCACCGTGTCAAACTGGAGGCCCATCCGCAGAGAGCCAGAACATCTCCGCATCCCGCCGCTTCCCGAGCCTCGATCCAGCACTGGAAACCTCGCCTGAGCCAAACATGTCTGCCTAAAACTCCAGCACAAACCAGGCTAATAAACCGACCAATAAATAAATAAAAGAAGAACTAAATATTCATATAACACCATCTGCCCGGGACTGGACCCCAGGCCTCCACCATGTCGCCCCACAGGGTCCGCTGTCTGTAAACAATCCCAGAATTCAGCCCTCTCTCTCCCTCTCTTCTGCCCTCTGTTTCTATTAGTTACCCTCTCTCCCTTCATCCCTGTCTTTTCTCATGTCTCTTCCTTCTCTCACTGTACTTTTTCTCCCCTACATCCTTTTTTCTCCCTTTCTTCCCCTCCTCACCTAATCCCCTCTCTCTTTTTATTTATCCTCTTTCTATACATTTACTCACAGCCTCTCTCTCACTCTACCCCTCTATCCATACCTTCTGTCTATTTCTATTTTCTCTTACTTTTATCAGTCATATTCTCTCTCTTCCCTTTACTAGTCCATTATTGCCTTCTGTTTTGCCCATTCATTCATTCTCTCTCTCTCTCTCTCTCTCTCTCTCTCTCTCTCTCTCTGTTAAATGATTGCTGGACAGTCTGATATGTTTACGTGCCTGAGCCCTGACGACCAGGAATAATCTGCAGTGTGTGGACCCTGATTAAAAATTAACAGCGGTCCTGCGGTGCTCAGTAAACCTGTCACTGAAGGGGAGGGACGCGGTCGCGGGCAGAGGCTGAAGCTTTAGAGCTGAAGTGCTGGTCTCTGGGGTTTTATCTGGGAGGAAATGGCAAGTTTCTGTGCTCCCAGTCACTCAGTAATGCTTCTCCATCAGAAGCTGCTCTTTCGTGTGTGTGGTGAATGGACCAATAGAAAAAATTTAATTTGACCAAACGTTGTGGTTGTGTTTTTGGACTGTGGGAGGAAACCGGAGCACCCGGAGGAAACCCACGTGGACAACACACCAACTCCTCACAGACAGTCACCCGGAGGAAACCCACGCAGACACAGAGAGAACACACCACACTCCTCACAGACAGTCACCCGGAGGAAACCCACGCAGACACAGAGAGAACACACCACACTCCTCACAGACAGTCACCCGGAGGAAACCCACGCAGACACAGAGAGAACACACCACACTCCTCACAGACAGTCACCCGGAGGAAACCCACGCAGACACAGGGAGAACACACCACACTCCTCATAGACAGTCACCCGGAGGAAACCCACGCAGACACAGGGAGAACACACCACACTCCTCACAGACAGTCACCCGGAGGAAACCCACGCAGACACAGGGAGAACACACCACACTCCTCACAGACAGTCACTCGGAGCGGGAATCGAACCCACAACCTCCAGGCCCCTGGAACTGTGTGACTGCGACACCTACCTACTGCACCACCGTGCCACTAGTAGGTGGATTGGCGACTCAAAAGTGTCCATAGGTGTGAGTGTGTGTGTGCCTGTGTTGCCCTGTGAAGGACTGGCGCCCCCTCCAGGGTGTATTCCCACCTTGCGCCCAATGATTCCAGGTAGGCTCTGGACCCACCGCGACCCTGAACTGGATAATGCTTACAGATAATGAATGAATGAATGAACGGATGAACAAACGTTGTGATTATTTTTAAACTAAATGTTCTGCTGAAACAAAGAATCAAGGTACACCCCCCCACACACACACACCCCTCGCAGGGCATCCAGAAAAATGCTCAGTACTAACTCTGTAACTCAGAAACTTTAATAAGTCAACACTTAAACATCCTCAAAAGAGAGGGAATGCTAACATGACATCGCTTGCCTCAGCACTAGCGCTAGGAGAACATTAACTGCCAGATTTACAACAGGATAAAACCACTGTCTGTGTCTGAAATGGCTCCCTATTTGTTTATTATGGCACTATTGAGAATGTTGGCTATTTTTCTCTGAATCTTAAAGTCAAACCCAAGCAGGATATTGATACACTACAATCTTGAGATTTAAGTAAACATCAAAGTTCACTACGTGAGCTGAACGTGGACCAAAATGCATTGCGAGTTACTAAGCATCGGACAGTGGAACTGTTCAAACTCAATTGTGTTTCCAGTGCCTCACTATACAGCACAGTTATGAAGTAATTTCATTCACAACCTCTAAACTGTGACTCTTCTTCAGGTTCTTAACACAGAGTTTGTGTGTATTTAGTGAAACAGTGCCACCGGTGGATGGGAGCTCATGTAGTGACTGCAATTTTGCTTTTGCACTGCATGGAAATTACACAACTCAACTGGACTCACTGGACAAATCTGGTCCTGGTCCTGGATCCGGGTACTTCTTACGGTTTAACGTGTACACCCTGCAGAGCGCTGATTGGCCAGAGAAATGTCAACTACCATGAAATGCAGACTTCTGGGGGCTGATAGCCAACAAAAAGTCTCCAGCGAAAGACAAATGTATGACAAAGAAAACTGGGGAGCGGAGCCAGATCCATTCCAAACAACAACAAAAACACCACACCAATACAAAGTGAGTAAACAGCACCTGACTTTACCACCACTGTTGTTGTGGTTTGCGAATCGCGCGGTTAGAGACAGGCTTTTGCAAAATCACTGGCTCCATTTCGCAGGGAGCTGTGCAAGTGGAAAAGCACCATACAATAACTACCAAAATATATGAATATTAGGATTTTTTGTCATATTTGGACAAATTTTTTAATATGGTGCCAAGAGGTCAGCAAAAACAAAGCATTATATAAGGTCTATTCTGACTAATCTTTTTGGAACTTTAACTGTAGGTGACTAAACCAGAATTTCACTAAGATTCAGACTAAACGTGGTCAGTTTTAACAGATTTTTTTGATCTACAGCAGCTACAAGCCAAATTTGATCAGCTTATCATCAGACTGGGATCAGCATTTGTCAGACTACTGTAGAACTAGGACAGAAACTGTTTGTGTTGTATTTAGGATTGGACCCAAATGCTGTCCCTGTTGAAGCAGTGAGAAGAGCAGACAGACAGGAGGACTGAGCAGACGGCCTGAGTGATGGAAAATCCTCCTGCTACAACAAACCCTAACTGGAGAGCGGAGGGCTTTAGTCAGCAAATTGTTATCTCTGAAATATTGCCAGGCCTCAAGCAGTGGAAAATAAACCTATTACATTCTTCAGTGAATTTCTCTGCCGGAACGTGACCCGTGAAGGACGTTCCCGAGATACGACGTAGCTTGTCGCATCTTCCGGGACAACGTTATCTCACTCAAACCTTTCGCAGCAAAGAAAACATTAACCAGCTTTTTATCCAGAGAGCTGTTGCGTGCGGAGGAGCCTATAGAAGCCGCAGAGAGCTGTTCATTATACAAGCTTTTCATGGTTGGTGATTAAGGCCCATTATTTCAGAGCCCTCCCTGGGCCCCCTCTCTAAACTAAGAGGCTCCTAGTAAGGTAGCCTGGATGACTACAATGGGAGGCTTTTAAAACATTTCGGTTCCAGGCACCCACCCATTGTGGGGTTTTTTTTAGATGGAGGCAGATATTCCTTCATGGCTCCCCCTTTCCCGAGGTCATGAACTGTCATTCCATTGTGCCGTCTTTTTCTCGCTAGTCCGACTTCATTTCCTGTTGCTTTTCAGGGTCAGCGCTTTCTTTCTGCCTGTGGATCATTGGGTCTATTAAACCACAAGCTACAGACACTGATTAGGTGGACCTTAATTACTTCAGCAATGCCCTATTCTCACACCCACTACTTTTCAAGGCTTCCTCTCTTCGTCTTTAGGTTGCTTTCCACCCTAAAATGTCAGCCGGAGACAGCTGGGCAGCTGCTTTCTTCAAAGGCCTGCCGTAAGAGTCAAAGTTGCAAGTAATAAAAAAGTTGGAAAAGACAGACTCGCTGCAGATGCTGTCATCCGTGTTGTCTTCATCCCGCTTTGTTAGACTCTCTGTCTCTCTCCTTCATTTTCCCCAGCTTCCTATGACAGCAGACTCAGGAAAGCCTAGGGTGGGATTTCTTAGCGCTAACTGGACCCTGAGGCTTGCTGCTTCATCTCGAACTCTGCTGATGGACCTTGTTTTTACAAGATGTTTATTTGTCGGTAAAGTACAGCACACTGCAAGATGTTCAGATTTGTGCAGCTGTTGACACTTTTGATTCAGAACGTTCCCGGGATTTGTTCGATGCGTACAGAATGTAGTTCACCCGTCATGAATGTACATTTAAAATTACTGGTGCCATCCCAGCACCAAAATTCAGCCTTTACCCTGACACCATAGACTTAACTTAACTTTAGCCATAAACAAGAAGCTAAGCCTAACTCTAATGCTACATTGCTGTAATTCTCTGAATACCGTTCCAGGTGATGACCTCATGAAGCTAACTGAGAGGACGGAGTGTGGAAAACTGTCAAAGCAACAGGGGGCTACTGTGAAGAGTCTAAAGTATAAAACATATTCAGCTTTGTTTAACACTTCTCTGTTTACTACATAATTCCATATGTGTTCCTTCATAGTTTTAATGACTTCCACATTAATTTACAATGGAAAAAAAAAAAAAAAAAAAAAAAAAAAAAATAATAATAATAATAATAATAATAATAGTGGCACGGTGGCACAGCAGGTAGTGTCGCAGTCACACAGCTCTTGGGGCCTGGAGGTTGTGGGTTCGATTCCTGCTCCGGGTGACTGTCTGTGAGGAGTGTGGTGTGTTCTCTCAGTGTCTGCGTGGGTTTCCTCCGGGTGACTGTCTGTGAGGAGTGTGGTGTGTTCTCTCAGTGTCTGCGTGGGTTTCCTCCGGGTGACTGTCTGAGGAGTGTGGTGTGTTCTCCCTGTGTCTGTGTGGGTTTCCTCCGGGTGACTGTCTGTGAGGAGTGTGGTGTGTTCTCTCTGTGTCTGCATGGGTTTCAAAAACACACGTTGGTAGGTGGATTGGCGACTCAAAAGTGTCCGTAGGTGTGAGTGTGTGAGTGAATGTGTGTGTCGGTGTTGCCCTGTGAAGGACTGGCGCCCCCTCCAGGGTGTATTCCCACCTTGTGCCCAATGATTCCAGGTAGGCTCTGGACCCACCGCGACCCTGAATTGGATAAGGGTTACAGATAATGAATGAATGAATGAATGAATAATAATAATAATAATAATAATAATAAGTCCAAATTTTTGACTGGTGCTGTACATTTACAACACGTGGAAAATGGCCCCAACACTCCCTGATTGAGTGTGCCCAAACATCTGACTGGTACTGTATGTTAAAATCAAGATGTTCTTAGACCCCAAAGGGTTAAGTCTAATTATAATACAGTGAAATTTGTGATGAAAGCAATAAAACATTGTATTGTTCATGAGCTTTGGTTCAGGAAGCAGAAGCATTTTCTTTCCTTCACACGAGGATATCATCCTAAACTTAACCTGTTCCACGAGGTATAAAACGAGCCAATCAGAAGGAGTTATGTACATATGTCAGTTGCCATATTGCATTAATCACAATATTCCGTGATTAAACATGATTAAGTTAAAATGCTAATACTTCCTTGTTTAGTTTTAGCAGGGACATAAAACAAATGGTAAGAATGACAAACAGTTGAGAAGAAACCACGGCTCACAGTGCAGACAACAAAACGTCTCCCACCATTTACAAGATAATTTAGTAGATAATATGGAGTTAGAGTTGAGAAAATTTCGAAATTGTTGCAGAATCTATTTGTGAATGAAATGAAGTGTTAAGAGTGAGAGTTTTAACACATATTTGTGCAAAAATTAAATGTAATCTGTCTCGTGTAGAGACACTGTTTACATCGCTGACTAAAATCGCTAACGCGTCAATACGCTCTGAAACAAATTGGTAAAAGGATTCATTTGCATAAAAAAATTGATGCATTAAAATGTAAGATTAAGTGGGGGGTGTTAACCGCTTAACGCTGGTTAGAACCAAACTTTCTAAACTGAAACTGTGCTCCCATTAATGGCAGTCTGAACCAGGATCAGTTGTAAGCGAGACTATTCAGGTCCATTGTTATTCCAGCATTTGCTGGACACAGGGTTTAGAAAGTAGCACCTCACTGCATGGAAAGTTGTTTTTTTTTTTTTTGTGTCCAAGTATTGACCTCCACATGCACTCCCTTACTGCAGTAGGAATTGTGCCGTATTTTCAATCCTCCTGTTCCAGACCATGTAGCACTACCTCGGGCTACTTCTGTCTCTCTCTGACTTCACTGTACCACCATCATCCACATTATTGGACACCCACCCTTTAGCCCCATTGTGTCTTACAACTGCACACACTGCAAGGAATGGTCTCTCAGCAAGTGAAATCTTACAGCTTATTCTCTACGTCTAAAACTGCTTATCATTTAATAGTTTTAGGCATTTTTTCTGACTATTCAACATACACAAGTACCTGTTATCGCTTGTTTTAAGGTTGTTAGAGTCTAGAAAAGAAATCAATGATTTTATAATATCTACTCAATCTCTATTTAAATTGGGGGCTAGATTTAAAATGTGTGATTAAACATGAAATCATATTTTACAGTGTACTGCTACACTGCACATACATTAACTTTATTACTTATATTATCTCATATCAGTTGCACACCATTGTGCTGCACAGCGTCCTGAGACCAGCAAACCCATCTTTTTCTCATACCCTACATAACATGACACTAAACCTGAATGGAATTGAGTTCATTTGAATTGAATTTGCCTCCTCCTGTGCGTCCCGGGCTCATAAATACAAATACAGTTATTTGTGAGGTATAATGAAATGGCTGTTTTCCAGGCTTGTTGTACGCTATCTGCGACGGCTTGTTATTTTGACTTTATGCTGTTGATCTTTGTCCTGACAGCCAAATGTCAAAATGCAGCTAAAAATATCGCTGACCTTAAAAGCGAGGCCCGAGCTCTTAGCGCAGCTGCTAGTGGCTAATTAAAAGAAGCTTGTTCTGCTTTTTGGCAGCAGAGCCTAGCCTCGCTAGCCCCCGAAAGCAGCTTGCTGAGTGGGAGTTGTATTTTTAATGCCGTTCTGAGGTCAGTTTTGTTATTTCCCCTCGTTCAGACTGAGGCTAAAGTTGAAGAGGCTGGAGCTGATCCTAAATCAGCAACTTCAGGAATGGGCAGACATTAGCAAGCTGGGTTTTCTTGACATGAATGTTTTTCCATGTAAATAAGTTAGGTCCCGGTTATTCCCTGGGGGACGATCTAAGATCTTATACTGTTATTACATTATCACATGAAAAAAGAGACACATTTATTGAGATGCACTGGTCTCACAAAAACAACACTTGGAGCTATAACACCACTGGAGGGCAGCCATGAGTCATGTTTGTTTATTTGAGCTCCAGTAAAGTGTCGGTAGCTGACCAATTATAGTTATTCAGCTTTCATAGCCACCTAACTCAAACTACACTGCATCAGAGCAACAGATGACCAGTCATTTCCTGTGATAGCGGGTAATTTCTTTCCTCGATAAAGAGACATAAGTGAAATGACAAGTAACAAAGCAACAAAACGAGTTGAGAATTATCTAATTCATGCAAATGAGTTACAACACAACAAACTGAAACTGGGTCTGAACACCCCGGACCAATCAGAGCTGCACTGTCTGATGTCCTCAGCCTTTACAGGTTTTAGTATGGCACCAAATCATTGAAGAGGAGCCCATAACTGCTGTTCATCTATTTCTGTTCTGTATGAGGCATCTGTGCATGTGTACAGAGACAATAAAGTGTGGAAGAAAGCAGCAGATGCTGTCGTCGTCTCGGGTGAGTAGGAAGATTCAGACACTGTGCAAACCCACAAGCGGCCCTGAACACGCCCACGAGAGACAAATGTGGAGCATCACGAGCGAGTTGTCGCTGATACTGTGCACATAGGTTTAGACTTGCTCTTAAGTTGCTTCGTATTTTGCACAAAACCAAAATAAATATCTGCAATTAACAATTTAAAGTGGACATTATGAAAAACCCCCTTGTTCAGTGCATGTTCATATTAGTGGATCTGGAGCCCACCAACACGTACACTGTGAAACAAGCCCCCCCACACAGAGGCAGTTTTCTGTCAGAAAACATGAGATAAAACGAGCCGTTCTGATTCAGCTCCGCTTCTGACGTCAAGTGCAGAGACTTTAGAATTGCCCCGCCCCTTGCCTGAGTCTGTCCAATCTCCACGCTGGGACTGCATTTATCTGAGAGCACAAAGAAGGGGTTAAACACAGTAAACAGACACAACGAGCGCTGAGAAATAAGAGCACTGAGCAAAAGCGGTTAGAAATCCAGCGGTTCTGCTCCTCACTGCTGTGAGCTCAGGGTCGGGGTGAACAGTGAGCGGCTCGTTATCATTTAAAGGAACGGGCGCTGTAAGTGGTCGTTCTGAACAGGGCTGTTTAGACAGGGGCAATAACAGGTAAAATTCCAGGCCTAGTTCCACAGAAATTGTTGAAATGACAAGCAGAATTTGTAATGGGAATACAGACCCTGTTTAAGCTTGACTTGTCATATGCAATATGCTACTGAAAGGAATATCTCTCCCAAAATGATAATTTGGATAACAGTTAACATTTAGAAAGCTGTTTGGCAAGGCAGCCTCTTTTCCACCTCATCAAATTCCATGGCAGTGTGGTGCAGTGCTCTGCAAACATGCCAAATTACCTTCCTGACCATATGCACACCTCACTCGCCCGTGTGCCTCATCCAAACCCTGAAATCCATCCACTTCCCGGACGTCTCGTTCCCATCCATCTTCCTTCGCCTCAAATCGCCTGTTGTCAGCATCACCTCCACCAAACAAGTCCTGTTTCCTAGCAACACCTGTCTAAGGAACAGGAAACAGGTGGAGGTCTGTGCCCATCTGCATTGCTCTGGGTCAGTTTGGATGAAATCTGTCCACTCGGTGCAATGTACTGACCAATCATGTGTTACCGCACATTAAGGACATCCAGTGCTTTGTTTATGATTCATTTTGCAGAGCTGATACTCACTGAAACAGCAGGAGGGTTCACTCAGAATGTGAATCTGAGTGAAGTCACTAGTCCCTGGAATGTGAATTCAAGATGAGTCAAGTCACAGAGATGTGAATCCAGGTCAAGTGTCGAGACGAATTTGATGCAAGTCTAAAATCAGTCAAGAGTCACTGGAATCTGAATCAAGTTGTCGGAATACAGCTCTGAGTCAAGTCACAAATCGCTGGAAAGTAAATCCAAGATGAGTTTTAAGTCAGAAATGTGAATCTCGTTCAAGTCTCAAGACAAGGTCAAGTGAGTCAAGAGTCAGGAATGTGAACTGTCAAGTTGCACGTCACCTGAACATGTATCCGAGTCAAATCTCAAGTCACAGGAATATGAATCTTTGACAAGTCTCAAGAAAATGTGAGGTGAGGATAAGTTGAATCATGGGTCACCTGAACGTGCATGCGTGTCAAGTCATGAGTCAGTAGAAAGTGAATCCAAGATGAAGCTTGATGAGTCACTCAAATCTGAGTCAGTTGAGAATGTATCTGAATCAAGTCATGACTCATTCCAGTGACTTGATTCAGATTCACATTCCAGAGACTCTTGGATTCACTCATGACTTGAGAGTCTCAAGTCACACAGATGTAAATCCGAACCAAGTCTCACATCACTGTAGTGTGAGTCCAAGCTGAGCCAGGAGTCACCAGCCCTGAGTCACTGTAGAGTGATTAGTCTAATCTGAATTAACTCAGGTGCTGGTGAATCTATCATTATAATAATAATAATAATAATAATAATAATAATAATAATAATAATAACAACAACAGAAACATGTTGACGACTGACTTGCACAAATATTTCACACCTCATTTTAGACTGGACTTCATGGGATAAATATTATTATTCACCAATTTCTGCTTGTAATAAATATGCAAATGATCGTTTTTGCAAAGGTAATGTGCCACAAATGAGAACCCATCTCTGACAGTGCTATATTATGGATTTATAACTCATACAGAAACGCTGAAGATTCTTCAGAGCACCCTTTGAGTAGCCGTGCAATTTCCATAGACTGTGGTTTTTTAAAAATCCTCCACATCCCGGTCTGCATGCGTGATGACGGACATGTGATTACATTTCATGAAAGGCTCCTTTTAAAAGCCCTTGTGGAGAGTGTCTGGAATACAGAGAGGTTTAATTACCAACCATTAGTGTGTGAGGATCATTGGCAGGGAATCAGATGTAACATTATGTATGAAAGTACATCATGTTCAGTTTAGAAGGAGTCCATAAGTTGCTAATGTTAATGCTCTCGAGGGGCTGGTTTATGTTCTTTATAATGTCATAATAATAATACTATAACACTAACTTTAACTTCAGCAACTGAAATGAAAACCTTAGGGTCTTTAAACGGTATTTTAACGTCAATTTAAATGTCTTTTTTTATTTCTTAATACTGGAGTTTTACCCTGGCATTTTACACACACACACACACACTTGTGGACACTTTCACACAACCTCTCCATTTTCAAGGCTTTTTATTTTATTTATTTTTTTTATTTATTTTTTTTTTTATTTAGCGCCAATCTATTCGTCCATTTTTTTTTCCAAACAAAAGTTGGTGACAGTATAAAAGAGAACTGCTGTATATAAATGTAAATGTAATATGTACATCATGTTATCATTATTCCAGTGTGTGTGTGTGTGTGTGTGTGGGGCCATGTGTCTGGCTGTAGGACTCTGAAGAAAGCCTGTTGTAGTTTTGCTGATTACAGTTTGAGTGACTGGGGCGGCCAAGGGGAAATAATCCCTGAGTTTATCTGAATCCACAGCCTGCTAAATCCTTTCTGAAACCAGCTATTACAGAGCCAGGAGATGCCTTGAAATAATGATAAAAAAACTGCTAGGGACTCGCCTCCGAATGATGGTGCCCACCGAAGGCTGGAAAAGAGCCCGCTGATGAACACTCATCTCGCATGAATCATAAATCTCCGGTCCTTTGCCCGGTAGCGATGAATAAAATAAATCTCCTTAGATGGCCCTTTATGAGTAAATGGACTTCTTTTATAATTCAGATTGGCTGTTGATTGACACCTTTGAATGAGCTGGAGCTCTCCGAGATGCTGATGCTGCTCCTGTTGTATCACACTCAGGTTGATTGTGACTTTATGGCTTTACTGTTACTCTCACATTTGCACAGAGTTTATAAACGATCTAAACACTCCAAAATGATATGCTGCGCAATCAAAGCTTTAGGACACTTTCTCCTTAAAGGGACTGTACAGGATTCTGGGGAACTCACGTTTGTTTTAAACCAGAAGCTACATATCTTTTAAGGTGGAATATGTGTGAGTAAGAAACGACTGTAGCTTGAAGTTTAAAGTTTTTATTCACCAGAGAGAGAGAGATGGAATGAGAGAGAGAGAGAGAAACACCTTAGCCAAATCAGGCTTGTTCCCTATTTACAGAGCCAAGGCTGTGTACAAACACAGGACCTTTTTAAACCACCTACACCGTCAGAAAATGTGTCTCTGTGATGGTAGCCTCAAGGGTACATATTTGTACCTTTAATTATGAAACATAATTGTTCCATATTTGATTATAGTTGTAGATTTTAAAATTGAGTTGATTTCCCGTTTCATCTCCAGGACTTTTATTATTATTATTTTTTTATTTGACACAGTTGTATAACGAAAGATTACAGAGACCCCCCTCTTCTTCTGGAGAAGAGAATGTAATGAACTTTTGAGGAACACCACTGGACTTTTAAACACTGTTGTACCTGTAAAACGATAAATTTACACAGTTTGTACCTCTACTATACCTTCTTTTCTGAGTGTGTACAACATGACTGTTTGGATTGTGGAAGGAAGGTAGAACACCCGGTGGAAACCCACACAGAAAAGGGAGAACACATTCACTCTTCTCTGTGACCTGAAGGGAGGATCCCCCCAGGACCCCGAGACCCTGCAGCACTCCTGAAAACATACTTAAACTGTCTAGGTTTTAGATGTTGCATTTTGACAAGATGTATGTTTTAAAGGCTTTGAAAGTCCAGCAGAGGTGTCATGGTCAGTGATGGCTGGTTTAATGCCATTGTAGAATCTCTAACCCACCACTCAACACACTGACAGCTGTATTGATTTCTTGTGCAGCGTTACACTGAACAATAGTTTTTCATCCTTTGTCAAATGTGGCAAATAGAGGTTTTTTTTTTGGCCAATCCTGCAGTCAGAGAGATTAAAAAAGAAGACCCTTGTGTCTGCTGTGATAGTGAGCCTTGTAAAAAGGCTATCGTTTATATAGCTTTTATTTATTTACATCCATTTCACATTTAAAGTGTTGTAATTAACCCAAAGGTAAGTGTTAGCCAACTGGCTCTCTTTCAGCTGAGGCCGGGGTAGGTTCCACAAAGCAGGACTTCCAGAAGTAGCCACATAAATTAAACTTAGAGTGGGAATGAGTGGGAACACCTGGGGGTTATTCCACAAATCAGGAGCTCAATTAGCTACAAAAAAAATAAGCCCACGTTTGAGGATTGTCCATCAGGAGTTTCTCTATTGATGTGACTTTGGGCCTAATTTGGTTAACCTGAGAAATCCTGTTTTATGGAGTATTCCCCTGGACCAGTGGCATCATTAGATCTGTTTTAGGGGGGCCATAGCATCACCTATCAATGTGTGTTTTTGGACTATGGGTGACTGAGAAGGGTGGGGTGTTCTCTCTGTGTCTGTGTGGGTTTCCTCCGGGTGACTGTCTGTGAGGAGTGTGGTGTGTTCTCCCTGTGTCTGCGTGGGTTTCCTCCGGGTGACTCTCTGTGAGGAGTGTGGTGTGTTCTCCGTGTCTGTGCAGGTTTCCTCCGGGTGACTGTGGTGTGTTCTCCCTGTGTCTTTGTGGGTTTCCTCCCACGCTTGTAGGTGGACTGGAGACTCAAAAGTGTTCGTAGGTGTGAGTGTGTAAGTGAGCGTGTGAGTGTGTCGCCCTGTGAAGGACTGGCGCCCACTCCAGGGTGTATTCCTGCCTTGCGCCCAGTGATTCTGGGTAGACTTTGGACCCACCACCACCCTGAACTGGATAAGGGTTACAGACAATGAATGAATGAATGAATAGGTGTTGCAGTGTAATATCAGGAAAAATAGTTCATATTTTCTATTTATGACCCCCTGGTTGGCATTGCTGCAAGTTTAGTCCCCATTCTTAAATCTATAGTGAAGTCTTTGAACTGGATCAAATCCTCAGAGCAAGACTAGAAATGACTGTACATGCCGCACATACAGTTCCCAGCAAAGACGGTTAAAATACAGGCTCAGTGTATTTTGAGCTACTCCAGGCAGTGCTGCTCTGGCTCTAGAGGAACCCAGGACGCCTGTGGATGGCTCGTGACTCACCGGATTCAATTTAACTCGCTCCAGGAGCAAGTCCAGCTCAAGGGCCCAATGAGTGATGAGAGCACCGTCCTTGATTTGTGCTAATGTGCTAATGGTTTGATTAAAACGGAAAACAATATTCCGCACCATAACAAAGTCCTAATGTGTTCTCAGTGTCTAATGACTTTTTGTAATGGACAATTTGCTTCTTTAATACAGCCAGGGACTCCCAGACGGAGGGAGGGATGGAGGAGGAGGGGTTGAATTTGAGGAAGGACACACACCCATCTAACAGTGAAAGGTCGTCTCCTCCACCGTGTCTCGCCCCTCGTTCGTAAGGGCGGGTTCTTAATGGGTTGCGGTCACAGTGGTTTAAAAATGGAAGGCCCTGGGTTTTTAGGGCTTTCTTTTCTTTGGAGCCGGGGAGAAGATGAAGACGGTGAAATGGATGTTGCCACAGCTAGTGAAACGCTGACTGACTCACAGCCTCCGCAATCCAGAAACACCTGTCATCCCTTCACCTTTTACAGCTCCAATATGTTTTCAAATGACACTTCCATTGACAGATGCATTCAATTACACATTGAGCTCCCACTTTATCTATCGTCTATTTTTACTGCGCGATGTTGGAGGAAGTATGGTGGGAATATTTTAAATATGTAAAAAAGAGAAAAAAAAATACAAAATGTTTGGTTTAATGAAGAACCATTCAAAGCAGAGCTGAATAATACAGAGGTACAAGAAATATCACCCAAACGTTAGCATAACCAGCTGCTTTCTACACACATGGGTGGCGTACTATTCTCAGCACTGCAGTGACGGTGTATTATGGTGCTTTTCCACTGCATGGGATTAGCTTGGCTAATTAGCTGGTAATTTTTCCACTGGCACAGCTCCTGTGAAAATGGAACCAGTGACATCCCAAAACCCCATCTCTAAATGGGAACCACAGGCTTTGAAAACCACAACAATGACGGCTTTAAAGTTAGACACTGTTTACTCGTTGTGTATGTGTTGTTTTTGTAATTTGGACTGAATACGGCACCGTGCATGTTTTGCTCGTTTGGCTTTCGCTGGAGATTTGTTGCTGGCCACCAACCCAAGGAGCGACCACCTGAAATACCATAGCAACCACCTGGAGATACAACTGCAAACCGTAAGCAACACAGTAACGACACTATAGCACTCATTTAGCAACATCTTTGCAACCACCAGCAATACCTAAGCAACAATCTGAAGCACATTAGCAAGTGCCTGAAATAGCATAGCACTCACAATAGCAACCACCTGGAACACAATAGGAAATACCAGAAATACCATATCAACCACTCGGCAACCATCTGGGGCACCTTGGCAGCTACCTCAAATAATATAGCAATCATAATAGCATCAACCTGAAACACCACATAAAAAACCTGAGCTCCCATAGCAACCATCCCAGCTTCTTAGCAACCATTCAAAATACCACAGCATGGTCATAGCAACAACTTTTAAGAAAATAGGAACCACCTGAATTACCATAGCAACCATCTAGGGTCCCTTGGCAACGTTCTAAAATACCATAGCTACTGCCATGTAAACAACCTTGAACCATGTGAACTACAATAGCAACCTTTTAGTGTAACGATTTTCACCTTAGTGACAAAGTAGCAACAGCTACTGCACTGCTTTAGTGACGCCAGGGAACCACAGCTGCACAACATCTGTTTATTCTTCAAATAATTAACTTCTGAACTTATTCTCACAGTATCACACTGTTACAGTGCTGGGTAAAACACTGATATAGATGTGTCTTGGCATCACCCAGCTCCATGTGCTTTCATGCTTAATGTCCTCTCTCTAAGAAAGTGAAGTGTGTTTTAAAGAGGCACGGAGGACACAGTGTGGCTCCCGCTTTATTGCGTCGGAGCAGAATGCCCTCTGCAGTCGTCACGGTGCCGCTGAGCTCACATCTTTATAGCGGATCGCTGCATAGCTCGCCTCATACATCTCTATTAAATAAAAAGCTGGGCTAAACTGGTTTTGCACAGGAATCAATGGAGCAAAGTGAAAGGTGATATTGCTCCCTTAAGAGTTATTCCCTGTTTGGATTCTTGCTCATGTCTTCGCAGCCGCCACAGCATAGTGTAAACAAATCTGTTGTTGCAGAGCTGTGATCTGTTCCACAGCGTTTTAGTGGAAGCTACAGCATGTTCAAACTCTTAATATCACAGTCATTTATTTCCATTTATTTCAGTTCATTTGAGCCTCTGGCTGTGTCCCAATCGTAGGCTAAACAGTAGCACGAAGAGCATATGGATGGAAGAAGATGGAACTTACATACACCATCTTCAACAATCACTAAAGCTTCCACTCATCCAGGAAGGCTTTAGATTACGTTTTTGGACCATTTCTGTGAGGATCTGATGGCATTCTGCTGCAATAACATTAAGAAGCTCAGGTACTGATGTAGGATCTTAACTTCAGGCACTGGAGCTCATCCTGAACTTGCTTGATGCTCCATCCCTCCAAAGAACACAGGCCCAATGTCTGGAGGTATTGTACTCCACAAGCCACCACTTGGCATTGAGCACAGTGGCCTTGGCTCATGTGCAGCTGCTCCAGAGCCTCCCATCGATAATTAATAAAGTCAGTGGTCTTATTTCTCATGTACTAGTTTGAGGTGATCTGCGTATCAACCTACAGGGGTTAGACAATGAAAGTGAAACCCCTGTCATTGTAGTGTGGGAGGTGTCGTGGCTAAATTGGAGCAGCCTGGTGGACAATCTTCATTAACTGCACATTGCACCAGTAAGACCATGTGCATCCAATGGTTCAAACATTGTGTCCTGAAGGAGGTGCCGTGTATCAGGACGACAATGCACCAATACACACAGCAAGACTGGTGAAAGATTGGTTTGATGAACATGAAAGTGAAGTTGAACATCTCCCATGGCCTGCACAGTCACCAGATCTAAATATTATTGAGCCACTTTGGGGTGTTTTGGAGGAACGAGTCAGGAAACGTTTTCCTCCACCAGCATCATGTAGAGACCTGGCCACTAGCAAGAAGAATGGCTTCAAATCTCTCTGACCACTGTGCAGGACTTGTATATGTCATTCCCAAGACGAACTGACGCTGTATCGGCCGCAAAAGGAGGCCCTACACCATACTAATAAATTACTGTGGTCTAAAACCAGGTGTTTCACTTTCATTGTCCAACCCCTGTACATTTATAACTAATATAGATGCTGGAGAATTTCAAAAGACTACAATTTTTTCTTCATAAAAGTTTTCCCCACACATGACTTGGTGAATCTGACCTCAGAGGTTTGATTCATTTCTTAATTCTGTGTCAGATCAGTCTAATAATGGGAGAAAAATAAATAAATAAAATAAAATAAACCACAATTTTCATGACCTCTTTGATCTTTACATGGGGTTTCAGTAGTTCGGGAGGACACCATACACACACACACACACACACACCAGTGTCAGGTCATGTGAGATATAATAACACACATTAACCATATGGTTAACCCTGTGTACATGATTAAGGTTAAACACCCACAATTAAAATTCATGATCGTCAGTGAAGTGAAATTTCATTCCACTGCATTAGTTCACCGCTGCGGAGGAAAACAAGTCTCTTCATTTTCATACAGTGCACCAATTCCCCTCTGTAGTTATAAGTCACGCTGTGAATAACAAATTACCACTGAGCGTTTGATTACTGCTCTTGATTTTGCTGTTGTAAGGGTAATCACTCTTTGGTTTTCTTTCTCTTTCTCTCTTCCTCTTTTTTCTACAATAACTCACTCCAGAACACAATACTGCTTTTGTAAATATTTCACGATACTCCAAGGGTGACTTTTCTTTGTTTTCTTCTTGGTTTGTTTCTTCGTGAAACAATAGCTCCTATTTTCATGATTTAAACAAACAAGCATGTGCACACACACAGTCAAATGGATACATCCTCATTGGAGCACTGCTTTGAGGATCTGATGGCATTGCAGACACAGGAATATTACGTTCTGGATAACAAACATCACTGTCTCTCTGCGAAGTAGCTGCACTGCTCCACGGCCCAGTGTTGGGTGAATTTATACCTCTCCGGGTGACACTTGGCATTGAGCATGGAGACGGAGGTTATACAAGGTGTGGGTTCACAAATGAATGTCGGTATCCACACCTTAAAATGGTTAAATCCATTAAATTTAATGGGTGTAACTTTGCGTTTCTTGTGGCACCTTTTATTTGCTCATCCCCATCGCATCGGTAACGTGTCAAAAAACAGAATACTCCATTTGTAAATATTCCTCAATAGTCTGAGGGTGACTTTTCTTTGTTTTCTGGGAGTCTTTCTTTCTGTTCTTGGACTTCTGCTGAAAAAGCTGTATGAAAAATAGGACATCAGATAACAATAGCCACGACACATGCTTTAAAAAAAAAAAAAAGAAACACATTTGGTGGCACCTTTTCTTTGCCATTATTTATTTGCCCTTTGCTTTAAGGCATCTCTTTTTTGTATTCTCTCCAGGATCGCCACAGCAAACAAATCAGAGACACCGTCGAACAACAAAAAAGGGGCTGAATGAAATGTTAAGGAGTGGTATTTCTGCCGGCAAGTTTTTTTTTTTTGATGGAAGACTCACCTTTATGGAATTTATTTTCCCCCTTTCCAAAGGGAATAGTTGTCTTAGCACGTCTTAGCAGTGTCATGTACTCTGTGGATAAATGGGACTTAAAAGCTCAATAAGTTTTACACCTGTTTCATCCTAATCAACTAATTTGAATGAACTTGGTGTGAACTTGCTGTGTTTTGCTTGGGGTTCAGAAAAAAACAGCCTTCTGGCTTGGATTTCTGCGCTCTTATTTTGAAAAACCGAGCTAGTGTTCAAAAAAGCCACTGAATTTTATTCAAAACAGGCTCTCGAATAGTATAATGAAGTTAATAGGTGGAAACAATGCAATTGGAAAATGTTTACTCTTCTGTGCATTCTGTGTGATATTTAGTATGCGCCTCAATGATGGGCTAAGATACAAATTACCCTCATTTATCAAACCAATTAGCCGAATCAGCGTGAAACGTGTTTATGCTCTAGTAGCACATCCCAAACATGTCCAAATAAAACTAGATGTTCTTCAATTGAATGGTATTATATCATTTTTTAAAGCATTCTCATTGGTCCCCACAAGGTCAGCATGTCTGGCTAATCATTAGCACAATTCAAGAGAACCGAGGAACATGATGCAGAACTCACTATTAAATCATTATTTCTAGGGGACTGTTTTTTTTCCCCCCATGGTGTTCAGACAACGGCCTGTTAAACAGCCTCATTACTTTTCCCTTTGATCACCGTGCTAATCATTATCAGCCAGAAAACTAACACTGACGCCTCCCTGCTAGCGCCGTTTCCATCAAACGCACGAGCTGGACGAGGGCTTGTCAGTGAAATGTCCAGGTGCCTTCAAAAACAGAAAAGAAAAATAAGAGCCCATAAATTTGCCACAAACTCCAAATGCTAGTGGCCTGACGCTAAAGTGCAAGGGCCTAGCGAGCGCCTGGACGGTGTTATTGAATTACAGCAGGAGTTGGGAAACAATTAAGTTCTCATTAAATTCCGCACTCGCCGACAGCCGAGTGGAGACAGACAGCAATTTCCCCTTCCCATAGATTAGATTAGCCCATCATCAGCATGATCCCATTGAAGTTTCAGAGGGCCGAGAGAGAGCCTGCTAGGAGATTAGCTGCTAGTGCCGTGCCAGCCGGGCTCTGAAGTTAGCTGAGCGAGGCGGTCGAGAGATTGATTGAAAGATCTGCGAGTGGAGGGGAAATTTAGGCAAATCCCCGCTCAGTTACGGAGCGTTAGACAATCGGCCGACACCTCTTTTTCATGCCAAACGTGTTCTTGACAGCTGCCTTTGATAGCGCTTGTGCTATTGAGCTCCAACTCGGCTTCATCTCAATCTCAGTGGGATGAGTTGCTAGTGGAGGGCTCCGGCACTTTCAACCGCTTCGTGGCTCCGGGGCTTTGGTGTAATTTGATTAACGTACGACTGATTAGAAAGCAAAACAAAAGGAACCACTGTTTCCACCCACTGTACTTGGGCCTGCTGCTGCTTAGGTGCTAAGTGGCAACCGAATATGAAGATGGTGTTACAAATGTTCATTATGCTTTAATCAAGGTGTAATTGGATTAAATTGATTTGACTGACACTTCACTCAAGCAATGCCTCTACAAAAACAATCAGGGAATACAGATACTGTCATTTTATTGTATCATGCCACTTCAGAAAGAGACACCAAATCACAGGTAATAGTTCTGCAGATACACTTGGGTGATCCGGGCTGCTGCTGCTGCAGAGCTTTCCCACTTTGGAAAATCACATGTAACTGTCAACATATCCCACACAGACCGAAGTGTAGTTAAGAGTGGTGATCCTGGTTTGGTTATAAATGCTCCCTTTAGAATTAATTAATTTCTATTTAACTGGTGCTCTTTAAATAATAATCACAATATATACACATTTATAAAACACTCTAAACACTAAAATATGATACAGCCGGCGCCTGCTACAGAACATATAACGCCAGGTCCTCCAGGTACATCCGATTGACGGTTCCCAAAACAACAATTCTCCTATAAGCTTCTCATCATTCCAGTCATGGAGTCAACTCCAAAAGAATGGGATACACTCCAGCACAAATTAAAATTAAAGACCTTTGCCAGTCTAAGTTTTATCCCCGAAAATGTACATGCACCTGCATTTCTGCCAATTGATTTTTAGCTCTTGTCTATAAATTTTTATTGCTGTACATCTTTAGAAAGGTTTAAGTTTTATCTCCTGTGCATTTTCTATTTTTCCTTCCTTTTCCTCAAGAAACTTTTGCTGCCACTGAATATTAATATGTTCTTAATGACAATAAAATTTTCATTAATTCATTCATTCATTGTCTGTAGCCCTTATCCAGTTCAGGGTCACGGTGGGTCCGGAGTCTACCTGGAATCACTGGGCGCAAGGCAGAAATACACCCTGGAGGGGGCACCAGTCCTTCACAGCGTGGCACACTCCCACGGAGCACCCGGAGGAAACCCAGACAGTCACCTGGAGGAAACCCATGCAGACACAGGGAGAACACACCACACTCCCCCAGAGGAAACCCACGGAGACACAGAGAGAACACACCACACTCCTCACAGACAGTCACCCGGAGGAAACCAAAGCAGACACAGGGAGAACACACCACACTCCTCACAGACAGTCACCCGGAGGAAACCCACGCAGACACAGAGAGAACACACCACACTCCTCACAGACAGTCACCCGGAGGAAACCCACGCAGACACAGGGAGAACACACCACACTCCTCACAGACAGTCACCCAGAGCGGGACTAGAACCCACAACCTCCAGGACCCTGGAGCTGTGACAGAGACACTACCTGCTGCACCACTGTTCCGCCTCTGGTTAAAGATTAAAAAATGAATCATAACTTGTGTTGGTGCACATACCTCCTACGTCTGATACTGAAATATTAAAGTGAGAGGAGGTTCTGTTTAATTTTACGCCTCGTGGTCCTAATACCACCAAATATATTCAATCCTGTTGAGGTATAGACTAGATCTAGTTGGTGTGGGTCTATTTTTTTCCTCAGTGTAAATGTCCCAATGATGTGTGTAAGGCATCCTTGTGAACAAAAAGGACACACTGGATTCTTATAAACAGACAAGGAAATTAAAGTTTCTGTGGGAATTCAAACAGTGAATAAAAACTTAGACGAGTTCGACTTCAGCGGCGTTCAAAGACAGTCTTCTTTTTCCTCAAACGTAGTGAGAACAAAACTTCCGTGGAATCTTTGATGTTGCCTTTAAAACTTGCAAATCACATAAACCAAAGAAAAACACACATGCACAACGTAACATACACACTGTCAGCCCCAGTCTCACCGCTGTGGGCTCCCTCTCAAAACCTCTGGCAGAAAGTATCAATCATAATACTGCAGAGTGTTGCAATTTCTCAAGACTTGGTATTTTTTTTTTTATTGAGATTTATTGGTCTGCTATGGGCAGGTGACAGGTTTCAAACTAGTCCGCTGCACCCCGCCACCCCCCCCCCCCCCCTCCAGAGCCTCACCTGTGCTGGTTCATCCTCGAGGCTATAAAAAGAAGCCAAGCTGATCCCTGGGATACAATACTGCATTATCTCCACCACCAGACAGCCTCTCTACCCCCCTCCGCCATGCCTCCGCTCGGGAAAGACTGAGAGAATAACACTGTCATAATGGTCATAATTGGAATGATCGATGCCATTGGCCACCGGGGAACCTGGAGCGGGCAGAGAGAGAGATGGGCGAAAGGCATTCAGGAGTGGACAGTCGGGAGCGTGTGTTTCCGCCTGATGAACCCGGACCATGCCGCGGCACCGGCTGGAGCTCATGCATGAAGGGGTCTGGGAGATAAAGGATGATGACCTATGGAAATCTCTCCCAGAGTGAAGACCTTAAATACGTTCATGTCCAGCTTTAATAAAAAAGGGGCTCTGATGATCTTCTTTATTACATACTGATACATCTCGATAAATAAATAAACAGGCTATGGTTATTTGTAGGTTGTATCTGAACTGACACTGAAAACTTAAGACACATTGACTCATTGTCAAGGTTATTGTAAACATGTTTTGATCCTTGTTAATTCGGCTGAAAGAACCTGTACCTTAATATATGTCGATCAAGTTATTATTATTATTATTTTTCTCGTTCTACAAATAACAGTCACTATCCAGTGAAAATTGGTGTATCTCCAAATTAGCGGCTTTACAGGAGGATACATGTTGGTCCATTCGTCAATTTCCCACAACGTGAAGATGTTGTTCAAACTAAAAACTGTTAAAGAAATATGTTTTGCACAAAAAAGCAATGAAATGAAGAACCACAACTCAATAGTTTTTATATTTTGTAAATATTAAATATAGTTTTTCACAGCAGTATTAAAAACCCATTTAAAAAACCTGCATTGCGCACCAGAACAGGGGTCTGTTATTGTAGTTCACCTACTTGGCCACTAGAGGTCTAATACAATAGTATATTGTGATTTGGTATGTGGAAGCACTCACCGATATCTTAATAAACTAAAAATACAGACAGGCACACCTCTGAAATCACCTAATGCACCTTTATATAATTATTTTGCCGTCATAAGTGAAGAATGGTTTTTCCCAATTTTCTAAAGTTACCATTCCTTAAAAACACAAACTTTTACCCCCAGCAGTGACGCTGTATGATGCAACGATGTGTATTCCACATTAGTTCTAGTTAGCTTTCTGTGTTATGGCACCAAAACAATAACTTTACCCCCAAAAAGTTAGAAAAGAAGTCTGGTAACTTCCTCCAGTAATGACTCAATGAAGAATCTCCTGGCTCCCTCTGCTAACTGTGCGGTAATGGGGTGCTAGCTAAGAAAAATTCTCCACTAGGCGCCAGTCTTTACCCTAGGCTAGCTTGTTGTGGAGCCAATCTGCTAGAGCAAACAGAGTCCAGCCGAGCTAATAAGGCCCTCCGAGGTGCCTGGAACAAGCTTTTAGATTATGACATGGTCCGTGGATTTCTCTCAATCCGAGTATCTGTAACCCAGCAGCAGCCCAATCCTCAGAGTTAGCGAGCAGCTAATGCTAGTCTCCAGTGGCCCCGGCATCTGTTCGCCTGGACAAAGAGCAGGCTAAAAAACACGGTCCAGTTAAAGGTCAGGGCTAGGGGTAGGAGGAGTCACGCTTCACGAGGGACAGAACAAAGCACCTGTAAGTTTATCCCATTCAAAAGCACGAGGCAATCATGTTCCCAACGTGCCGTGTCAAAGGCTACAGCCGAGGGTCGCTGCTGGAAAGTCTCTGCTCCTAACAGAAATCAATGTCTTTCAGCTTCTGACTCCAGGCTGGTTGCCTGAGTAACAGTGCTAGCACGCCACAGGGAAATATTTCAGTACAGTCAAATTTAGGATGATTTTTTGGGGTTGTTTTTTTGGAGCTGGTGTTTATTTCTGTACCACTGTGGAGACAAAGTCTCACAGCATCAGGCTGATACAAAATACAACAAAAAAAAAGGTCCTCTGAAAAGATACAAATGGTTTTTGTGTTCCTGTATGCTGTGAACACAGCAGCCATGGGTTCCAAAGAATTAAGAAGAAAGCATTTAACATTTACTGGAAAAAAATATATATTCTCTGCTTTTAATAATGGTATTCTTTGCTGAACTTAATGTTGTGTTTAACGCACCTCTTTATTAAAGCAGTCTGGACTCAGTGTGAAGAGGTAGATTTAAAAGGAAAGAAAATGATCTAAAATAAATATTAAATGTTCCAGAGGGAGCCTGGTCTCGGCGAGAATTCACGCACATTTTATTAAAATAGAAAGTACCCAGGATTTATACATTCATGCATTATCTGTAACCCTTATCCAGTTCAGGGTCGCAGTGGGTCCAGAGCCTACCTGGAATCATTGGGCGCAAGGCGGGAACACACCCTGGAGGGGGCGCCAGTCCTTCACTGGGCAACACAGAGACACACACACACACACATTCACTCACACCTACTGACACTTTTGAGTCGTCAATCCACATACCAACGTGTGTTTTTGGACTGTGGAAGGAAACCGGAGCACCCGGAGGAAACCCATGCAGACACAGGGAGAACACACCACACTCCTCACAGACAGTCACCCGGAGGAAACCCACACAGACACAGAGAGAACACACCACACTCCTCACAGACAGTCACCCGGAGCAGGAATCGAACCCACAATCTCCAGGCCCCTGGAGCTGTGTGACTGCGACACTACATGCTGCGCCACCGTGCTGACCAGGATTTATACAATGTGTAAAATTATAGTTTACGTTTCGTGGAGTTGTGTGTTCTCCCTGTGTTTGTGGGTTTCCTCCAGATGCTCCGGTTTTCTCCCACAGTCCAAACACATAGATAGATTGGGATAGAGTGGGTGGGTGTGTGAAACAGTCCACAGACATGGGCGTGTGTGTAAATTAATGCAGTGGGGTGATCTTGTCCAATTATTCCAGGCCACCGTCACCACTGCCCTTATCAGGATGAAGTTTTACAGAAAATGAATGAATGAGCGAGCTGTTTGTTTTCTGAATGACATCCTGTTACAAATATGGTCCACGACCGGTCGGTGGGGATGACGATGTCCTATGTACCGTTTTAGCTGTAGCTACTTCCACTCTCCAGCGTTGGGAACAGAGAGTAGCAGGATATTCTCAGTAGGGCACGCATTGAACACGAACAAAAATAAACATACTTTTGTCTGTGTTGAAATGTTTCACAATATTCCAATCAGCCATGCAGCGTTCCCTGATTGAAAGCGATGAGGCACTTACGGGCGATTTTTCCTTCCCTTTTGCAAAAGTGCGCCCTGATTCACAATATACCCATAAACACATGAGTAATTTTTAGCCATTCTTCACCCAGCAATGCTGTTAATGGAGCTCTTGGTAATAACATCTGGAACATGCACTTGCGCGTTCTTAACCGTGAATCACAAAAGAGAAAAAAAAAACAAAACTGAAAAATATAAAATAATAAAAATAATTCCTTGTTATTAATTTATTTTAAACACGAATAAAGTGAAGCAGCACAGCAGAAGGAATTAAAAAAAAAAGGCCTCATGAAGGTGGAGTAGTCCTGGGCACTCGCTCTTTAAAGCGGCTGCTCCTAAAATGACCCAGATAAATAACTTGAATTTCCTCACTGTAGAAATGGGGGAGAGAGGAAGAAAAAAAAAAAGAAAAAAAAAGCAGAGCTATCAATTATTCATAGCATGGAGGCTCCCAGAGAGTGAGGCGTTTTGGGGCGGAAAGCGCCGTGAATGGCAGGGAAAGTGAGTCGAGGCCGTTATTTACTTATTTATTTATTTAGCTGCTGTGGCCTTTTCTGCTGATACTAAAACAAAACATTTTTTTAAATGACAGATTACCTGCAGAAATCAGGCATGTAAACATCAAGCAGCACCATCCAGCTTTTATATATATGCGCGCACACACACACAATTTCACTCCGCGTGTGTGTGCGAGATAGAGAAAGAATGTGAAAACAAGGATAAAGTGAGACAGCGTTAGAGACAAAGACAAAAAGTGAGAGTGAGACCGAACGTGAGAGATTCAGATATAAAAGTGTGTAAGAGCTGGAGAAAGGGAGCGTGAGTGTGTCTCATCGAGAAAATGAGATGCACTTGATTATGTATCATTTGTGCAGCTTGCAATGGCACATAAAGCCATCCAGATGTTTGATATGAACTGGTCTGCAGTGATTACATACGTCTTCACATAAACTTTTATCGTCACCATTCCACACCGTGAACGCAGACGATGTTGGGTTCATAGCATGTACCATGTGCTCAGGCTCAGAGGGCGACTGGTTAACCAGGCTCAGGCTTGATACAGCATTAGCTCACACAGATTCCATCAAACAAGCATTAATCAGCTCTCATTCATGTCTGGCCAGGACTGAACACAAACTCATGTATGGAGGACAGGGGCAATGAGCCACCAATCCAGTCATGTGATCACAGATTGGCATCACTCCTGAAATCTAGCGGGTGGGTGGGACCCCATGTTAAGCATGGCTGACCCTCAGAGTGACCTGTTGTTTCAGCTCATGCAAGTGCCACTGTAAAAACAGGTAAACCCCAACCATTTACACAAATCAATGCCTCATACTTCCAAACAGAAGCCACAATTCAGTTGTGTGCTCAGGATTCTCCTCATGTCTGTGCACTGAGGTAATAGCAGGTCTATGTCCTGAAAACAAAACACACACAGTCCTTGGATTCAGTCTGGGGATGGCACGGCTGCCCCCGAGGGCGTTTCCATTGGATTGAGCCATCATCACTTGGGGGTTGTGGAGAGGAGAGGGAGGGAGGGAGTGAATGAATGGGGTATTATTTACCTTCTTGGTTAAGAGTAGCAGACCAAGCAAGGAAAACATCAGAAAAATGTTACAGGGCAACTATGTTTAGGAAAGATACAGCCAAGGAGATAAGAGGTAGATGTATAGTATTTTATCTAAAGCATGAGTTCATAGGTTGGTCCACGACACGTTCACTGTTCAAATACATTACGACACAGAGCTTGTGATCCATGATAGCGATGAATCCAATCATGGAAGATGAACACAGTTGGTCCCAAGTCGAAACTAAGGGCGGATTTGCATATTACACAACACACGGTAATCAGATGTCTAACTGAAGTATGAATTAATGTATTTTAAATCTTATCAGGAACGTGAACATAGATTGGTTCCCTGTCAGCAAAGGAATAAGGCAAGGATACACACTCTCACCACTACTATTTTACCTGATAGGAATTGGACTAAGTTACAACCAAGGATTCAAAACCCATTACGAAATATAATTTTTTACATTAGCACATGAGAATAACGTGGCAGTGGAAAACTAGAAAAAAGCCATAGAGAAGAGTTAAAACACTCGAGATGGGCTTAATATAAAGGAAAAAAGCAGCAAGGTGAACAGAGACAGTCAGAGGCATAGTGAAGAAGCTATTAAGTTGTCTGAAGACTGAGATATCTTGGAGAAACTGTCCATATGGTCGCCAGGAGTTGGAATCGACTTGACAGCTCTTAATAGTAATGAAAGCATTTGAACCACTTTGCACCATTCTCTCTTCCAATGGGAAATCAGAGCTGGGAGGTAGTGTGTCTGTATGTGGGAGGGACGTGCTGTTGTGGCCGGATCTCTTGTCTAGCAGTCTGGAATTTATAGTCAAGCTGGCAGATTACGTCTGTTCATATTCACCATATGTTCAGCTTGTGTTAAAGACAGTTCAAGACAATAAATGGCAGCTTTACAGGTCTAATTATACCTTATCTGTGATGAAACGTGCAGATTCTCACTATCAGCGAAACAAAAAACATGGTGCCTCTGAATTGGAACAAGTAAACAACTGACAGATACCATCAAGTGAGTGATACGTCCTGTCAGTGCCTGGTGAATAGTGTGCATCTAGTTCTTACACAAATGAAAAGGTGGTGCTCACAAACCAAACAAAAAAACCCATTCACAGTAGTGAAATTAAATCACCACACACCCCACCCCTGCGTCAAAACGAGGGAGTTTTTGGTGAAGTTTAACTGTGGATTTATCGGTCATTCTTAATTTGTGCAAAAAGAACTGCTGCTACTCAATACGTCTGAATGCATTCATCACACATTCCAATTCACACTGAACACAGCTTTGGAAAAAGCTTGTGCACCAAATGGAAATCAATACAGAGAACGAGAACTTCTCACATTTCTCCACAGAAAGGCATTTTTAAACAGAAATCTCACTCTGTTTCCTGTTTATTGTAATTCAGTACAAACCTGTTCTGTAGAGAAGACACTGATGCATGGTAATGTGCAACTTGTGAATAATTAAGCATGTTTGTCAGCCATGCAGCAAAAGGCTTGTGTACTACCAAGTGTGCCATAGTACACTGGAACAACCTAAATGCATTTATTTAACCAATAAATCCAGATCAGTGTTGGGCAAGTGCTTGTGCCTTTATATTTCTTCTCCACTTTGACAAAGCTGGTTATCCATAGAGCATTCCTGCCCTCTACCTGTGGCCTGTGGTTACATCCCTCCACCCTAGAAATGTCTAGTCTCGTCTTGTTGGTATGCAAAGGCGTATGCATGTGTATGGAAGCTGGTTTTTCTTTCTCCTATACATGTTAAATTTAATTCATTAAATAAATATTCCTCCACTGGAGATCTTCAACATCAGGAAGCACATATGTAAAGTTCTTGGTGAGATCAGAGATGTAAAAGAAATGATGCATGTTAACATTCAAATGTAGAAAAAAATAACATGTTCATTTACACATGAGGACACGCCTTATAATATATATATATATATATTTTAATAAATGAAATGAGAAGTCACATTTGCATGTTCTATAAGACAGATGGTCTAAAACGAAAACACAAGGGAAGGCTAAAGCAAATGCTAAGCAGAATAAAATAGAGAAACTGAAAAGAAAATCAAAATAACAAACCTAAAATTAGCATTTAACGTGATTATTAGTATTCTGCATACGTCACAGCACTCCTCGGCCTCATTAGTTTAAGATAATACCTAATTTTATTTATTTATGTGTGAAATAAACTTAAGTGATATCTTGTGGTGTCTGAGCATGTAAACAATGTTATAGAACGGTTTGATATCCCACTGATTGATACATTTTGGGAAAATGGTGGACTTCCCCTTTAAGGGACGTGTCGCTATGGCTGCAAACATTGTACCCAGAGCTTACCCCTAAAACAAAGGATGCAAGGATTTTATACTCCTTTATTTTTGTTAATACCTGTAAAAATATACTTAAGGTCCGAGTTGATTTAAAGCGTTAGTGAATTACAAACCGACGCCTGCTGCTTTCATTTGGCAGCTACTGCGTTTAGCTCAGACCCCAGTTTAAACATTTCAGGTAAGTGTCTGTTATATTTAAAACAAGAATCAAAATTAACGACAGCTCTCACTGTTATCCGCTGCCCATTTATTCTTTCAGTATAAGGATACTGTTACTGTCCTATATTAACGGAGGCGATTTAGCTTTCTACTGTAATTATCCGTTCCACCTTAAACAGTGCTGCAGTGAGACGCTAGCGCATGCGCAGTTTGAGATTTTAGGCTAAAATTACTGCCCTGTTTAAGGTAGAACGGAAAGTTGTAATGAGAAGGCGACTTAATTTAAAAATTTAAATGAAGACAATTTAAAGCAAATTCAGAGTCCTGTAGTATGTCTGTTTTAGATAAAATAAATAAGTAAATAAATAAATAAATAAATAAATAAAAATAGTAATATTAATTCAATTTAACTGAGCATTTTAAAGCTCTCCTGCTATATTAACATTTAATTATATTTACTAAAAACGTAAACAATGGATTTGCATTACAAAAAAAGGTGTTTATCTTTAAATACATAAGTAAATTTTGAGATGAAAAATTATTATTATTATTATTATTATTATTTTTAAATCAACACATTCCGCAATCTGGAATATTCCACAAATCACATATCCAACAACATACCCTGGATACCAGTCTATTTCACACTCACCCAGCCACACCTGTGGAAAATTGCACAAACACCTGCCCAGTCCTTAAGGTCATAAATACACATGTACTTACAATGCAATTAAGTTTTGTGCAATTTTTGTTATCGTTTCAGACCCACACTATGACGGGGACGCCAGTGGACTGTACTGTGAAGTCTCCTGTGGCTTTACAGATAGGAGACGTCGTGTCAGATTCCTTCCGGCCTGGTGTCTACATAACAGATGTTGTGCTTGGAGAGCCTGTCAATGTGGGTTTTACTTTCATAAAATGAGTTGTAACACTAGGACTTTTGTTGCTGAAGCTAGGTACTAAAGAAATTTGTAAATTTAACCTACAACAAAGCCACATGTGTGTTTTGACTAATCTCCCAGATACTGGCCCCGTGTCTTGAGTGGCACGGTTCAGCCACCAGTTAGTAATTAATGCACCTAAAAGTCACAAATATTGATTATTCCCAATGCCATTTTAATTGCTGTATTACCACAACCTATGTACTTTGAGATGAATTTAATATGAAATGCATCTTAATGCATTGATTTCTCCTGACCAAACATGAAACATGAAGGTAATCCCAGACTCATAACTTGGTCAATTATAGTGTTATTACCTGTGATTTCTGGAATATGTAAGGATCAGCTGTTCCTTGCAGCCAACTTGGCACAGGTTTTATACCATATCCCCACCTCCTGATGCAGCCTTCTCATTGTGAGGCTTAGACCAAGGAGACCCCTACCAGCACAGTGCCCTGAGACTTTCAGTGCTGTGCATCCATTCATTAATGCTGCAAAACATCTGTAGCTGAATCTAGAAGATGAGCTCGCTTACTGGACAAAGGCTTATGTTATAGCGTACAGTTTTGTCTCTGGTCTTCTAGATCCAGGAGATTTCCCTCAAGAACTTCTACACGGCCTATTTGACGGTGCGCTTGTTGAAGAAAGAGACAGGGAGCGATGCCAAGTGGGTCACCTGTCTCAGAAATCACTGTCTGATGACCAGCCCACACACTGAAGAGGGATCACAGGACTACGTCTCCATCTACAGACAGCAGGTCAGGCCCAGAGAATAAAAGGAGAGGTGCAAAATAGTAAAAAGGAGAGGTTTTAAAAAGAGTTTAATGAAGAAATTGCTGTAATAAAAAAAAAGAGAGAAAGAAAAGTTTGTAACCCAGATGCACCTTTAGGACCTTAGTTACTGTGAAATTTGAAATTCGTGATCCTTCAAAGTAGGTGGTGAGAGGAGGGGGGGGGGCCCTTAACTTTTAAAATCATGACAACTCCAGTGTTCAAAGATCTCTTCCCCATCTACTCAGTGCATTTCCATCTCTAGGGACTCCATTTGCTCAGACTTTGATCTCAGAAGGATTTTTTTGTAATTATCCCCTTAATTTGGCAAGATCATCCTCCCCTGATGCTGTTTTGTTCGGTTTCAAAGGCTGCCTAATGCTATGCTAATGTATCAATGTCCCCAGATTATCTGTGTGTTAAGTGGTCGAGTAAGGAGGGATGATTTGCCGCATGCAGCTGTTTGACTCATCAAATGTAGACTGATACTGAAACCCAGCTGGGCTGGAGCCTCCTCAGCCCCGTGATTTGCACCAAGCCATCTTTGATCTTTAACATCAAACGCTCATTCATACGACTTGTACATCACAATTGCTGTAAATTCCCGGTGAAGATTACGCTACGATAACACCGCAGTTTCTGAGCTTCTTGATGGTTCTGAACTGATATTTAAAAAAAAAAGGGAGCAGTTGTCAAACGCGTGTGTGTGTGTGTGTGTGTGTGTGTGTGAGAGAGAGAGAGAGTGTGAGAGAGACTGTTAATAGCTGTAATGTCAAAACAGGTGCTGGCATTTAAAAACGATGACATGACACAAAAATAACATGATAAATATGTGGCAATTCCTATCTAGCACACAAGCTAGTATGAAGTGTTAGGGCCTTAAAATCTTAAAGGGATGGGCTCTGTACTGAATAAAATGTCAGCCAGTAATGTTATGCTTTTAATATTTAAAGTACTCTGAAAGCAATTAATTAAAAAAGGAACACTAGATACAATTTGGGTTTTTGCACCTGGGGCTCCCCCTAGTGTAGTTCAGCTTTACAGCACTCTACTGAAATCAATGGGGAGGAGCAGGGAGCGTGCTTTCCTATCCTCCAAGTTACATAGTGCAGTTTCTTCAGTGCTGAGCTCAGTGGAGCATCACAATTTTGAAGATGTCATTTTAAGCTTAAATATGTGGGGGTCCTTTAACAACAAAAAGCATTGTATAGCTTTTAGTAAGTCTTCCCTGAATTGGACCATTGACGAGAGAACTGAGAAAACCCAGTGTGACGTTCTTGGAGCCGCAAGGGTTTCATGAATCATGAGGTTAGAAACGGCAGGGAATTTAATTTCACACTTTACTTTAGAAATATCACATTCAGCAGCAAATAACAGCCTCCATTGCACTGTTCAAGAGTTTGTTACTTCACTGATTAGGCTTCAGATTGTGTGTCTGAGCCGGAGCTGACCCGGCCTTTATTATGTGACAGTTTTCCCCTCGGGTGTAATACTGAGCTGACCCATTAAAGTCTAAGTTTGTCGCAGTAATTCTACTTCACTTCACCAAAGGCTTCTCTGCTGTGTTTGAGACAGATGCTGACGCAGCCGGATAACGTCACAACAGTGCGGCTCATTCTGAGGCAGCCTTCTTCAGTCTGGCTCAATTTCAGCATCGAGGAGATCAAGATCTACCCCACTGTGCACGAGGTGAGTACAGAGAGAAGGAACTCTATGATTTTAAGAAGCGAGGGGTGTTGCTTTAAATGTGCAGTCTATGATTACAATCCAATACACTCAGTTGCAGTGAATGTTAGCAAACAATGGGGACATTGTTAGCTAGCTCTCTAGATAGCGCCCCCTGTTGACCCCACCTCATTGTCAGGGGTGTTGTGTTTAAGGAAAAACCGACGTCACATCTCCACACTCCCTTTATATTGATGTTGTATTAGAACTCACTGTTCAGATCTAGATTCAGAATTTCACAAGTTGTAGTGCATTACTCAGTGAATATGGAGTGATTTATGATTAAACTGCCATTCATCTTATTCTTTGTAGTGTTTTGATGTCTCTGTTTAAAATGTACTATGGCCCCCTACTGGACTGGCATGATAATGCAAGAGGGTAATCTCTGTTTTCCCAGTATCTAGTGGGTACTGTGGGGTATTTTACAGGGGTCATTCCAACCCAGGCCCCTATGGATGAGGGGTTAGTGCCTATAAACATTGACCAGCTGAAGACAACACAGAATTAAGTAGATAACTCATCCCAGGCCAAGCCTAGCTTGTAAGACAAAAGGTGAAGGACCTTCCTGTTTGGGTTTAAGTTATCCAGCTAACTCTGAAACCCTGCTTTCTGGTTTAGAGTCTAAGAAAATATGCCTGAGCCACTGTGTTTTGAGCAGAGGATCTCAGGTGGAAAATAAATAGTTTTCATTTTTTGAAAGAGTTTCAGAGAAAGCTCAGGGGACAGACCCGGAGGGGTTTGGTCTGTCACAGTGAAAAGCTCAAGAGAAACACGATAAACCCAAGGGTTTTTAACCAAATTACCAGCTCAGTCTCACAGAGAACTCGAGACTGAGCACTGAGAGACTCACAGGAGCTGCTTAAGTAGACTTTATCTAGGTGTTTTAAATGGCTCTGATTATGTCCGGGAGGGTGTGCTCTGTCTCCATCTAGTGGTAGGGCAAGAGCTGTTTAACAGTGTGTTTTTGCGTGTTTTAACGCTGTCTGGGTGGTATTTTTAGAGTGTGTTGCTTGTTGGGCTCCAGATCCACACACTAATGTGAACATGCCCTGAACAAGGGTATATACCATACGTCCCAGTTTTATCAGTGAATTTTTCCGTCTTTCTTTCCCCAGGACTCAGAGAAAGACGTTCCTACCTGGTTATCCACCATAACGCCTGTTGAAGAGCATCTTGATCTGAATGTACGTGTTACAGTGTTAGTGCTATTTATAAAAATACATCAGCTTTCTGAGAATATGACTGAATTACTGCAATAACTACAGAGTTTTGGAGGATCAATATTCTTTATATTATATTTGACGCCCAAGGAGACTCTCCCTGCTGTCTACGTGTCTCTGTATTTTTACCACGGATGACAACTATTCCTCAACCTCCAGCATCCACTGTAATGAAATTCTATTAATATGTAGCCAGTTTTGCACAGTGTGATTGATTCCCATCGAGCTCCGCTGCCCTCTACTGTCATCCTTCATGTTTGCGTGTGATTAAAGTGATGTTGAATCATGGAAGGATTGAAAAAGCTTTGTTCCTGTCTGTGGTGCTTTGACATCTCTACTGTGAACACTGCTTTCACTACGAGTGACTTAAAAGAGTTTATCTTCTGTTAGGGACTCCCTGACCCGGACGAAGTGTCCTCCAGTATTCAGCAGATGTGGGCGCTCACTGAGATCATGCAGTCGAGTCAAACCTCAGCCTCCATCGGGCGCTTTGATGTAAGTTACGACACAGGGCTCAAGTTCTGGGTAATTCCTACATGGACAGTGATGTTCAATGATCATACTCAGTGCTGGTGGTGGTGTGTTAGTGTGTGTTGTGCTGGTGTAGAGTGGATCAGACACAGCAGTGCTGCTGGAGTTTTTAAAGCCCTCAGTGTCTGGACTGAGAACAGTCCACTGACCAAAAACATCCAGCCGACAGCGTCCTGTGTCACTGATGAAGGACTAGAGGACGAGCGACACACACTGCAGCGACAGATGAGCTACTGTCTCTGACTTTACATCTACAAGGTGGACCAATGAGGGAGGAGTGTCTCACAGAGTGGACAGAGAGTGGACACAGGGTTTAAAAACTCCAGCAGCACTGCTGTGTCTGATCCACTCTACACCAGCACAACACACACTAACACACCACCACCACGTCAGTGTCACTGCAGCGCTGAGAATGATCCACCACCACATCACACCTGCTCTGTGGGGGTCCTGAGCGCTGAAGAACAGACTGGGAGGGAGCCGAATAAGAATGTAAAGTAACCACAGAGCGAGAGGGAGCTTAGCACACTGGGCTGAGACAGTTTGTTTTTTTACTGAAAACATTGGTGTTTTTCTGTCTGCTTTTTGACTTTGTTTGCCATTGTGTGGTGGCCATTGTGTTGTTTTCACTCTAATTAGGCCTTAAGGTATTAAAACACTTAAAAATATATATTTTTATAAATTCCCAGCATCCCTATGAAGCTGTTATCCAAGGATTTCTGTTTTCTGATGTTGACTGTGTTGAGGAACCATGCACTACTTCTTCTTTCCTTCTCAATTTCAGGTGGACGGTTCTTACGACATCAACCTGCTTTCCTACACTTAACAGCGAGAGACCTTCCCCGCAGCCGTATCCCTGTTAGACAGAAGCTGCAGGAAAAGCATGTGACTGTTCCTTGCTGTTATATGGTTCACAGCTATGTAAGATGAGCCAGTCCTGAGGAGTCTTAATACTGGCTGCAAGCTCGAAGTCTGTTCACGTATTTTCTTATTTATTTGTTGTTTTGTGGAGGTTTATGTAGTGTATAAGTACCGCAGCAGAGGTGGAGTCCTCAGGGCTTCACCTGTAAAACTGGCTCATTTTTATAGCTGAGGAGTCATAACAAAACGTACGGCTGCATTCTTCTTTCTGCCTCGTATACTGCTGATATGATCTTGTTAAAAGAGGAGGGTGTTGCAGTTGAAAGCAAGTCATTTAGCATCTTTATTAGAGTTGTATTGTTTTTCTTTTAGATTATTATCCCCTGGTTTTTGCTGACTATCCATCCATTCATTCTTCCTCTCCGGTTCCCCCTGGTAGCTGTAAGCTGAACTACCCCATCACCCACAAAGCCAACAAAAATGGGACACACACACGCACAAATAAATTGTGTGGATGTTACATAGACTTACCATTAACTTTTAACTACTATCTTAACCCTGACCTCAAAGACATACTTCAAAAAAAACATTCTTCACCATTTGGTTTGCGCTGGAAACCGGTTTAATGTGTTTACGAAGCCCCAGAGTCGCAAACCGAAATGAGGATGTTGTTCTATTCCTGGTCAATAGGTTGGTAGTGTATATTTTGAACTTATTATTATTATTATTATTACATTGACATATATTTGCTGTTTCTGGTCACTTAAGGTGGAAATGTTTCCAAACCCAGGAGACGGCTAACTGCATTAGTGACAGTGCTACAAAGCTAAACAGCTCGGGTTACCCATAAAGTTACTGATTCAAAACTTACAGACAAGTTACACTTCAGCCGCGTACAAACATTTGTTATTTTTCCTCAAACATACCGTTCCACCTTAAAACATGCCTAGCTTAGGAATGTAAACAACCAGGGAGAACTGCTATTGCCCACACAGTCGTAGCCTCTCCCTTTAAAATGTAATGATTACATTGTAAAGACCAGGTTGTTGTCCCCACACTATATATATATATATAGCACACACACACACAGGTGTGTGGAGCGGCCGGTGGCCATCCCATCCCATCATTGGAGGTTAGGTTCCTTGCTCAAGGGCACTTCAGCTGTGGATGTTGAGGGAAGAGAAAGCACGGTTCGTTCATCCCCTTCCTTTGCTCCACGCGCAATAACCAATCACAGCTTCTTTTCACACTCCTGCTACTGCGGCACCTCCGGACCGTCACACACCCCGCAGGAATGAACTGTGATTAACAGAAAATAAACTCACGAGGTTCTCCTCTCGCTCTCATTTTATTTATAGAACACAAGCCTAATGTTATTTTCCAAAAACGGAATCAGGTCCCAAGCCCAGCAGTTTGCCACTGTGTTCTACACAAAGTGTTTCATCTGACACTGATTCTGATTCAGTTACAAGTGCTGCTTCCTTGGCTTGGGTTATCTTTCTCCCATCCTTTTCAATCTGGAAAACCCAGTGTCAACATTTACCTCCAGACGTTGATTAATCTGCTAATCTGGACTTCATTATATTATATTCGCAAGTTTTCTACATGGCCTACATAATCAGCTAATAATATAATCCTCACTGTAAAAGGCTCAAGCCTTCTTCTGATCTCTGGAGATATCCCTCTGTTTTTAAATGTTAATGAAATACTCCTTACTTTGTGTTTAATTAAAACTCAATGACGTGGCGGCGGTTGCCAAGCAGTAATCAAGAGCGGAGCGACTTCCTTATGCTAATCATTGGGAATCAGTAGCCGGCGTCCAAGTGGACCTCCATCTGCCCGTCTTGGCATTCCCCTCACATTAGAGATATCATCTGCCATGCAAGACTAGTAGCCAAATATGACTGCACTCCCTCCCGTGCGCGAGAGGAAGAGAGCCCTAATGCTTTTTGCGTTTGCTCACTGTTAATATTCATGAGCATGCAAAGTGTGCATGCAAATGGATCACAGCCCAGCATTTGCATAATTATTCAATGTGAAGTAGGTGCTGAAACCCAAACATACTTTTGAGTGTCTGACTATTAAAGAGTGTGCTCTCCAATCCGATGTCTTTAATGAAGCAGGCGTTCTAGGTGAAATCTGCACTACCCTCGTTTGGCAACGGCATGTGTCTTCAGGGTGCGCAATGCAATAGGGTCCTGTTCACTTATCACAACAGCATAAAAATGCAGATCACATACGTGTTTATATAACGGGCCGACATTTCTGCACACTGTGTCCTGGAAGGAAGACACTAGATGGCAGTAGATGCACACACTCCTGGAACGACAAGAGCCTCTACAGAAGGAGATGTGGCAAGTTCAGGTCCCGGCAGTTCAAAAAAATCCTTGTCAGAATGTGGTTTCGACTGCTCTGATGCCCCTGAGGCTGTGCTGAGGTGAGGAGAGAAGCCAGGGGGTTGGAATGAAATCCTGGAGAGGAAATAAGGGATATTTACTTTCACACGTAGCAGTTCTGGGCATATTTCAGTGTTTTACATTCAGTTTAATTCCTTTATTCAGTGCCAGTTTAATCCTGGATAGCAGCAGCAGCACGAGTCTCCAACCTGGACTAGATATGAACTGGGGGAAAGACAGGTGTTAATTGATTTTAAAGGAGCACTATGTACCATTTGGTTGATGAGTGTAATCGTTTTGACGGCACTGTCCGGGACTCAAGAGGAAGGGAAGTGGGGTGATTTCCCACCCTCCTCTGAAAGTTACATAGTGTAGTTTCTGCAGTGCTGAGCCTCATGTAGCAATGACAGTGGCTCTATCCTCTCTATTAAAAATTTAAACCAATTCAGCTCCATAAGATAAAAAAATAATATTGTAGAAGGTTAATTTAATGCCCTTGATTTCACAAAAAATACTCCTGGAGCAGCAGGTGTCGTCCTGAGGAAAACTGGAGCTGACACACAAGCTTCAAACCCACCACGTTCAAAGCCAAGTGTCTACCAGAGTGGTATAAACCTCCAGCATTAAAGTGTGGAGCACTGAAGCCTTGTCGGTGATGCTGCTGTTACTGAATCAAATCAAAACCCAGCCATGAGGCCCAACATCTAGTAGAAAGCTCTCTGAGAAGCAGAGGAGGTACAAACCCTGTAGCAATGCCGTGGTTTGGAAAGATGTGTTGGATTAACAGGTGTCTGGATACTTCTGGACATTCAGGACCAGTCCTACACCTACCATGTCCACGACTGTTGCAAAGACCACTTTAGTTTTGTTATTTTTATCAGTGAAAACGTGAAGGAAATCTATAGCTGTATTACGCTAATGTGAACAAAATAATCATTTATGTTTATTAATACTGTTAATTTATCTTAGATTATTATTAGCGTTCTGTGCCAGCATTGGAATACCTCACCTGAGCACCTCCTTAAGAATGTGCAGTGTACACAAACCTCGAAGAACCGCAGGGATGAAGCAACTGTTGCAGCATGGGAGGCTTCTTCAAATTCCCAAAGCTCCGAACACTGGTTCCTCACTCCGGCGGAGTAATTTGGGAAACAGAAAAGGCCTGCAGAAGGTCTGTAAGCAGCTCTGTCAGACTTGTCCCCACTTTGAAAGTGCACACAATAGCAAACGGTCTCCTTTTTAATTCTCTTCCCGGTTATATATTTATTTCTGTTTCTCCGAAGCCCTTCTTGTGCTGAAATGACCTATTTTGTGCTTTTTCTGAGACCCTTTATTTGTCAGAAGGCAGTGCATTCTTATGAATGCCTGAGTGTGTACAAATCTGCGAGATGGGCTCTCTGCATAGCAATGAGGATTTAAAAACGCTGCTCGTTTGAAAGAAAAGAGGGATTTGATGTCTCCAAATAAAAAATAAAAAGAAAACGAATAGCGATGGTTCAGATGGTTCTCCTACTTTGTAATCTGCAGACCCAAGCGGCGCTGCAGTGGCACTGCGGAGTCCAAAAAAGACATTTTCGACCCTCTGAGGAATGATGCATTGCTTGACTTTTCTCTCTAATAGACTTCACAAATCGCCCAGCTTCGTCTGAAACCTCTCTCTTGCTTGGGCTACCAGCGAGACGCAGCTCATGTATGCTGCGAAAACTTTTACAAGTCCGTGATCCAGAACTCTGCAGTATTAAAGACTGCAGGACTTAATCAGAGCTATAATGTGGCACAACACGCTTGGAGGAGAACACTAAGTGTTGTCATCTATAAAATGGCTTTTTGAGCTGGAAACAAAAGTAGCAGCCATTTTGAATCCTGATATCTGTCCGTACTTTCAAACACCTGAAAAGACAAAAGGTCAGCAATGACTTCACCAAACTAATCACCAAATTACCAGAAGTTTCTTCCTCTGGGAACATGTCTAACCCTCAGACAGCGCTTCTACAGGTACAAGCTCCACAGTAAATGCTGCAATGTGTCAGCAGTAACGAAGCCAATCCTAATGAGCCACGGTGCCATCCAAAGTCATGGCCTTTGGGGAAATTAAGGGCTTATTAGCTTGTTAGTGCCTTGTAGAAGTCAGAGGGAGTTTGTAATGAGATGTGAGGGAGATGTTACTCTGACCACTGTGAACAAAGTGCTTCTAACCTGTGACTATTCGTGCATATATATATATATATATATATATATATATATATATATATATATATATATATATATATATATATGAGGGCTAAAAGGCGAGTCAACCCAACCTAAGGTCATCATGCCTTTCCCTGGGTAACACGCCACTGTTATCACATGTAGGTCTTTCTTTAAGAAGGATGTATTATGATAAAATCCCTGGTTCAGAGTTAATGTGTGGATCTGGAGCCCACCAACCTACACACCAACATTAAACCACCCACCAGTTTTCTAAAATGAGACATTCAGATTGTGCTCTGCTTCTGATGCCAAGTGCAGAGACTTTAGAATCACCCCGCCCCTTTGTCTGAGTCTGTCCAATCACAGCGCTCGACCGTGGTTTGTGTGAGAGCGCAAAGATAGGGTTAAATGCTGCAAAAAAGACACAACGTGCATGAAGAGAACAGAGTGAAAAAGGCTAAAAAAACCAGAGCTCCTCACTGCTGTACGCTCGGGGTCGGGGTGAACAGCGAGCGGCTCATTATCATTTAAAGGAACAGGTGCTGAAAGCGGGCGTTCTGAACAGGGCTGTTTACACAGGGGGAGAACACTGCTGTGGGGCTCGTGGGGTTTGGACCAAAGCAGGTCACAGATGTTTCATTAAGAAACAGAAGCAAGAAGATTTGGTTTTATGTTTAAACACTGAATCTAGAGTAATTTATTTGTGGTGGTGTCATGTGCAGGAAAACAAACTTATAGAAGTTAAATGTCTCCTTTTAAAACTTTTTTTTTGTTCATCTCTGACACACAACGGGTTTCTTGCCAGTTTTTGTGAATCTTGTCAAACTGCAGTTAAGAGGCATCATTTCTGAGTGGATAGGTTAATCAGTTTCTTGGCTAGAGATGTGCCCTGGAGCAGGACCCGCTCGTGATAAGGTCTGACCTCGGAAATTGACTTTGTCTTTAATCTATGAGAGGTTGAGCCATGGGTGCAATCATTCTGCGCTCTGTATTTTAATTACATCCATCAAAGGCTGACATAATGATACAGCGGCATTAACTTTTCTTGGAAATGGGAATATCCTGCCATTCCCAGAGCAAAGCCGAAATATGAAGCTGTCACACATTAGCCCACTCTTCCCTTCTCAGGCTGAAATTGACTTCTACTTCTTCTGGAAGACGCACTGTAGAACTCCTTTGAATTGGCATTGATAGGACGTCCGGCGTAATAGGACTTAATTGTCATCCTAACCGTGCCCGGAGCTGGCCTGTAGACTCCATTTTTCCTCGAGACCCAGAAAATTGGCCGGAGTGTGATTTTAATTGGAGCGGGGATATAGACAGCCGTGTTCGTCGCTGACCGAGTGGATCCACCAGAGTAGACTCTGACAAGTCGTATTTGAATTCAATATTGTCGCGACATGCACTATTAAGTTTGCCGCGATGGAGGATTAGCCGTGAAGAAACAATTAGTTTCTGCATTAAACAAAAAAAAATACTTCCCTCCCAAAAGAAGTTATTTAGAGGCAGTGTCATTAGTCGGTTTAATCACTGTAAAAGTGCTGCTGTCTTGACCGCCACTCTATCCCTGCCTCTTATTACAGCAGGCCTACTTCTACTGTCACACAGTGTCATACATTAAAAGTGCTTCACATGCTCTTTTTAGTAGGTTACAATGTGAAAGTCGTTTTGTTTCTTCAATATAAACCTTATCCCATGTTTCGCCCAACTGTTGCTCATCATCAGTCAGCCTGTTAACACACACCTACACACCCTGCAATTAGATATAACTGAAATATTATAGTATACAATATATTCTTAAGTCTCCTTCTGTCTCCTTACAACAGATTTACACCTTTCTTTATTATTTCAAATATGATGCATAACTTATTTCTTTGCTGCATGTGAAATGCTTAGTAGGTTGTTGTTGTTTCAGTTGCTAGGGCACTCCTAAGAATAGTGTTTGAAGGGGTTTTACCTGTTTTACCCTAGGTGGTTGCTATGGTAACTTTAGTGTTATTTCAAGTATTTTCTTATTCATTTACCTGCGTCCCAGTGGAGCTTTCTAAATTTGTAAAACATCTTTAAACACAAAGGACTTAAAAACTGAAGTACGGTTGATTATTTCTTTAAATTAAAAGCATGTAGGACATTTTCATGATACAACATCCATCACTAGATTATCATTTATCTCAATTTGCATTGCTCACATCTGCATTTTAAAAATCTACATGCTTTTCATTTACATTTACAGCGTTAGGCGTTTCTAATTTACATCTACATTTGGCTTTGCTAATGCATGCTTTTAATCATTCCCTCCCAACATTCAAGTCCCCCTCCTTTTGCTTTCAGTAAACACATCACTGTTTAGAGTGGGTTTTTAAATATGGTCTGTATTCTTATGTGTAACCCTCACTCATAAGCTGTTGCATTGCTTACACTTCAGGACCCATGAGCTGAGGCTGTGTTACTTTGAGGTTTGTGTGGCTCATTAGTCCAGCACCCGGAGGACAGCCATTGTTGGGTTTTTTGTCATTTGTCTTGCCTGGTATTGGAAGACTGCAGTAGTTTTGACTCCTGGATTAATTAGTGAGCTCATGTCATCTGGCACCATTATTTCTGATGATAAACAATGACACAAAAGGAAAGTTCAGCTTAAAGCTATATTCCACAGATATACAAATCATTGCTGTCCATTCAAAAACCTTTATTCATTCATTCATTCATTGTCTGTAACCCTTATCCAGTTCAGGGTCGCGGTGGGTCCAGAGCCTTCCTGGAATCATTGGGCGCAAGGCGGGAATACACCCTGGAGGGGGCGCCAGTCCTTCACAGGGCAACACACACACATTCACTCACTCACTCACACACTCACACCTGCGGACACTTTTGAGTCGCCAATCCACCTACCAACGTGTGTTTTTGGACTGTGGGAGGAAACCGGAGCACCCGGAGGAAACCCACGCAGACACCGGGAGAACACACCACACTCCTCACAGACAGTCACCCGGAGGAAACCCACGCAGACACAGAGAGAACACACCACACTCCTCACAGACAGTCACCCGGAGGAAACCCACACAGACACAGAGAGAACACACCACACTCCTCAAAGACAGTCCCCCAGAGGAAACCCACGCAGACACAGGGAGACACACTCCTCACAGACAGTCACCCGGAGCTGTGTGACTGTGACACCACCTACTGCTCCACTGTGCCGCACTCACTCAAAAACAGCACACAAAAAAATAAATAAATAAATAAAATAAAATAAAAAAAGGCTTTCTTAAATTTTAATGGAAGTCAATATAAAGGGATTTTACATCAAGCATTTCTATTTCTCCATTCATTATGACATTTTCACATTGTGGAGGACAGGTGTTGTTCCAATGATGTGAGAAAAACAAACAAACAAATAACCTGTTTTTGATTGGACAGCGACAAAATATAAACAGGTAAAACTAGGCCTGTCACAATAATCACATTATTGACATATTGTATTAATTAATTTATTTATATCAGTGATATACGGTCTTAAAATTGTTATTTCTGAGAAAAAATATATCAACCTTTTTGTCCATTTCATAGATTTTATTTTCTCATTCAGATTACCACCAACTTGACATGGTTTACACCAGGTGTATGAAGCTAGAGACTTTGTTTGTATGCGCTAATTATCCAGCCATACGTTTCCTTTGGTTCTTATCCGGATTAGCCTTGTAGCTCCAGTCCAAACTGATGAACGCAAATAGGCCTTGGTTACAGAGCGTTGTAAACATGACATTCTTGTGTAACATTTCATGTAGAAGTCTGTCCATAAACATAAAGGCGCATAAACATACACAAAGGCTAATTCCAACTAGCATCAGTGTCTTAGCGCTGCAGTGTGAAACTGACCCCTGCAGCTTTCATGGGAACTGACACTTGTTGAGATAAGCCTTTGTAGATGTTTATGTGGCATTTAGATTTATTAATAAACATCTGCATTAAAGTTACCAGTGGCCTACTCACTTTTTTTTTTTGATGACAAAAGCACTGTAAATCTTGAACGCCCCGTCTCTCATGTAATTAAGAAGATTATTCTCGTTGCAAATAAAAAGAAATTAACAAGCTGTCCGGGGGCCTCTGATGCACCACCACAAATTCTGAGGCACATTAAAGTCACATTAATGGCTTGGCCTAAATACACACAACAAGGGCAGGGTGTGGAGGGTTAGAATAGAAGTATTTCTAACACAGGAAGACATTCCGGTCGTTTTTGTTTGTCCTTGATGTTGATGAAATGGACAGAAAAAAAATCAATTTTACATAATTTACCTGAAGTGGTCCATTAGCCAACATCCACTGATCAGCCATAAAATTAAAGCCACCTTTACGCTCACTGTCCGTTATCTTCACGCCACTGACCACAGGAGCGCTGTGTAGAGACTGTCGTTCATCTGTTGCTCTGCATACTTTGTTAGCTCCTTTATACCTTGCTTTTCAAAGCCCAGGACCCCCACAGAGCAGGTGTGATGTGGTGGTGGATGATTCTCAGCGCTGCAGTGACACTGACGTGGTGGTGGTGTGTTAGTGTGTGTTGGGCTGGTGTAGAGTGGATCAGACACGGCAGTAGCTGCTGGAGTTTTTAAACCGGCCAAAAACATCCAGCCGACAGCGTCCTGCTTTGCTTTGCTCCATTGCAGTGCTGTGGGGGTCCTTTGGGGGTCCTGAGCATTAAAGAACAGGGTAAATGTGGGTTAACAAAGTATGCAGAGCAAAAATAAATCACTGCAGTGTGAGTGTAGTACTGCACAATGTTCCTGCATGTTCAGTGGAGCTGATGGAATGGACAGAATGAAACAAGGTAGCTTTAAGATTATGGATTATCCCTGTTTTCGAAGCATGGTATTAAAGTAAACACAAATGCAAATTAAGGAGAAGCTAATGTAAATCTGAGTGACCAGGAAGTAACCCCCAGAAAAGCAGACAGTCCTGGTGCAGCACATTACTGTGGAGCCTCCTTCAGAAAATCCAGCGCTATCAGACCGTAACTAATATCAAAACAGAAGAACAGCAGCAGAGTTATGAATATTAACCCTCTCTGCTTCGTCATCGGTGTATTGAGCCGCTTCCCTCGTGGACAGAAATATTTCTGTGGCTCTAAGGCAGTTCCTCGAGCCCCCATTAGCATGCATGAGCTCACACTTCAGCTAGAGAGCCAGCGATAGGCCGGTCATGCTGTAGTCAATTGCAGCAATGAATTTGTCACCATTTTCCTGTCCGTAGAGCCACGAGGAATGTCTCCCCGAGTCAGAACCACTCCGGCTGATACTCCCACTGCCAGCACTCTCCACTTTAAACTTGGTTTTGAGGCAGAAATTGCTTTTATTTGTATATATTTCAGCATACAGAGTCTGATTTTGCTGTTTATGGGAATGTGCATGGAAAAGTTTAGTAATAGTGGGATATTTTGTATTAACTGTTTCAATTTTTAGGTGGCACAGCAGGTAGTGTCGCAGTCACACAGCTCCAGGGTCCTGGAGGGTCGTGGGTTCGATTCCTGCTCCGGGTGACTGTCTGTGAGGAGTGTGGTGTGTTCTCTCTGTATCTGGGTGGGTTTCCTCTGGGTGACTGTCTGTGAGGAATGTGGTGTGTTCTCTCAGTGTCTGCGTGAGTTTCCTCCGGGTGACTGTCTGTGAAGAGTGTGGTGTGTTCTCCCTGTGTCTGCGTGGGTTTCCTCCGGGGGCTCCGGTTTCCTCCCACACTCCAAAAACACATGTTGGTAAGTGGATTGGCGACTCAAAAGTGTCTGTAGGTGTGAGTGTGTGAGTGAATGTGTGTGTGTGTGTTGCCCTGTGAAGGACTGGCGCCCCCTCCAGGGTGTATTCCTGCCTTGCACCCAATGATTCCAGGTAGGCTCTGGACCCACTGTGACCCTGAACTGGATAAGGGTTACAGATAATGTATGAATGAATGAATGTTCCAAACTATACATTTAAATAACCTCTGTTCTGATTGGCTGCTTTGTATTGCACTTTATTCAAGAAAGTCCAGGCTGCAAAAGCAGCACTGTTTATCATGTGCACACACTACGTGTCTAAACTGTGGATGTAAATGCATTGTTTATGAACCTGTTGTTAACAACTGTGACATCTTCATTTGGGGAAAGGAACGCAGCACACCCCACATTACGGAATGTTCTTCCACACCTCTTGTCTACGCCAACATAAATAGTGACAATATAAAGTGCTATAAAATCAGTGCTTTCCTCGTATCATCCATCAAGACATCGCCGTAACGCTTCAGACGCGTTATTGTCTCTTTGTTGTGAATGAAGAATGGTTGCTACACTGTGAATTTTCTTGACCGTACCCAAAAAAGAAGAAAGAAAAGCTACCTTCTTTTTATTCTTCTACTGATGAGCTGCTTAGTTGCCGTGGCAACAGTGTGCATCCCTGTCTTGTTGCATAGTGAAGAAGCAGGCAGGGATTCTGGAGGCATTTTTCCAACAACTAACACATCAGTGTAATTCTTTATAGCAACGGTACTGTGGGCTTCCTTAGTTACGCCACAAATAAACAGACAAGCAGATGGAGGTCATGGTGTGTATCTTTGCTGCCACCACTTTCAACAGATGGAGAAATGGACGTCCAGTATGGTCTCCTTTGTATGGTTTTCCCCTCTTTTTTTTACTCTGATTCGGTAACCTCAAATAAACACACGATCACTCCATTCCAGCGTTGGTTTGTTCTCTTGCTTGTAGACAAACTGTTTGCAAATGTACTCTCTCCCCTTGGACCACTACCCCCCGTCCCCCTGCAGGACAGGCTGCTAACTTTTGATCAAACTGTCACTTTAATCATGAAAGTTTGTGGATGACTGTCTTCTGTTCTGTCCCAGACGTCTGCAGCTGTGTAGAAGTGTCCCAGCTTTTCTGGCCCATTATAATCCAGCCACTCTGTTCGGACGATGATGAAACCCTTACAGCTTGTGATGTAGACATTGCTGCTGTGATATAAAGTTTCACTGACAGCTGCTTGGAATTTCTCCTCACAACTGTAGCTCTCTCTCTTGCTCACAGCCAGCTCTTTGCTAATTTGTACACACTGTGTTTAAATTGGTCTTTCTCAAATACTGCTACAAAAATGACCAAATATTATTAAACTACAAATAATTACAATAATTAATTCATTGTCTGTAACCCTTATCCAGTTCAGGGCAGCTGTGGGTCCGGAGCCTACCCGGAATCACTGGGTACATGGTAGGAGCACACCCTGGAGGGGGCACCAGTCCTTCACAGGGCGACACACACACTCACACATTCCCTCACACACTCACACCTACGGACAATTTTGAGTCTCCAATCCACCTACCAACGTGTGCTTTTGGGGCGTGGGAGGAAACTGAAGCATCCGGAGGAAACCCACGCAGACACAGGGAGAACACACCACACTCCTCACAGACAGTCACCCGGAGGAAACCCACACAGACACAGGGAGAACACACCACACTCCTCACAGACAGTCACCCGGAGGAAACCCACGCAGACACAGGGAGAACACACCACACTCCTTACAGACAGTCACCCGGAGGAAACCCACACAGGTCCCTGGAGCTATGACCGAGACAGGACCTGCTGCTCCACCGTGCCGCAATAAAACAATAAAAATATATTTTAAAATACTTAATATAAATAAACTGATCTAGTCACAAAATACTGGTATTTTAATTTTTTTATTATTAAGAAAAAAATATTGTTCAATAAATCAAATAAAATGTAATTTAAGGGCAGGATTATATTGAACATATTGTTATTGCATTGTTATTCCATCTGAAGGTTTGCGAATTTGACCTGAAAATGTTCAGAGAATATCAGTCTCTTTTTGCAAAATGTAATGCAGCGTTTCTACATATTTTTTGACCTCATCATACTTTATAAAGAAGCCTGGTGGCGCCGCACGTGTTCTCAGTGTCCTCAGTGGGATCCTCTGTGGTGTGTTTCTCCGTGTTTGTGTGGAGGCTGGGTGCCAGAATGACTAATAATGCACATTTGATTATATCAGCTTTGTTATTATTATTATTATTATTACTGTATGTCTCTGAGTGGAATGTGTTTCTGTCTGTGTACCGTCTGCTCATGCAATTCTCAGACAGCTCCGAGGCTGTTTTGCTTTATTTATAAAGCCTCCAAGGACGAGCTCCAAAGGCAGAGCTTTGCTGATGCCAGTGGATTGCAGACTTGATATAGTATGTGTGTGTGTGTGTGTGTGTGTGTGTGCGTGTGTTACGTAGCCAGGAGCAACTCACATTTACATTAATTTGCTCTGTTCGACTACACTGTCCATCAAAAGTTTGGCGACGCCCAGCTTTGCACACAAGGTTTAATACAAATTTCTCTTTATCTGTTTGCAGTGGTTTACATTGATCATCCAGGCCGCTCCGCCCTCTACCCACCCCTCAAACACATCGAAGCCCTTCTGTGGTGGAGAGAGCATCACATTCAACTCTCTCTCAATTAATTAAGATGAACTTAACACTGACATTTGTTAATGTTTGATTGCGCTCAGCCATTTTGTTTGTGTTTGTGTGGTTAGTTTTTGATGATCAGTATTTAGTTCTTGATCACTTCAGCTCCTTCACGGTCGAATGGGGCGGCTGTACATCCCTCTGGCTGATATTTCAGTTTTACGCTGACACTGTTTTCCTTGCAGTTTATGAAAGACTATTACCCATTTCAGCAACGGGCACAGGAAGATGGTCCGAACACTTCTGGAGCTGGTGTATGACCAAACTGTGTGTTGAAATGTTGCAGAGTGCTGCTTCAAAGCACACAGGCTCTGGCCCATTAGTATGCTGGGCTTTTCTTTAGCGCATGGCCAAGACCAAGCGATTTCAACAGACATATGGAAGGGGTGGCTGTGAGTGACAGCTCTTGAATCTGATGTGGCACTTCATTTCATAATTTCTTGCTCTGGAAAAGTGGGGCCCTGAGCAGCAGCGTTGTTAAGCCTCCCACTTTTGAAATCAAACTCGGTTTATTTCCGGCCAGCCGCGAGGTAATGGCGTTAGCGTTTATTACGTAAAAGTGCTTAGATCATCGTTTGTCTTCACGGCCACATTGCTGCATGAGTGTTTTATTGCTCGGAAAGACATTAGGGTGGGAAACTTTAATGTGAGGCGTTGAGGAACAAATGCAATATTAATCAGGGTCATGAATATTCCTCATCAGCGTTTTCTCGCCGCTGTTGTTTGATTGTCATTGCGAGCGAATAATGATGACGAATGGCTGCTTGTTGGAGATGCCGTTTTGGCACAGGTGACAGTACGGCAGGATGATCTCAATTTTTAATTCCTCTTAAGACAAAGGTTTCATATTTGTAAAGGTATCTGGAATAGTTTTATAATATGACAATGTATTAATGGCCTGTTTTGCCGCTGTTTGTTTCTGTAGCATCTGTTAACATTAAATGCAAGGTATTTTAACAAGCAACATGTATTATACCACTAATAAATGCTTGACTGTTGCTTTCAATCTCATTCCAGCACAGATGAGTGTGTGTGTGTGTGTGCTTGGCAGATCGCTGAAGAATTTGCATCACAAACTCACATAGGTGGCAATAAATATGAAACAAATTCACTGTGATACACCAAGGATTTAGCCCTTGTAGCTTTACCTCTCGTGTCTATCCCCCTGTGCATCTTCTATCACTCCCCATTGCTTGAGTAAAGTTTAAAGGCCAACAGCTTCTAGTAACTCTTAAGCTGCAGCGCCTGGTCCTAGAGGACTGTCCAAGCACTTTGTACTTGGAAGTTGTGACATCACACTATAAAAATATCGTTCCTCATCATCTCAGACGAGCTGTGTTCACACATAGCATTAATAGGTATCACCATTTACTTCTCTCCAGTCGGTTTGTGCTGCAAACTGGTCTAATGTGTTTACGAAAAAAATGCTAGTTTTTCTTTCTCTCTGCTCATGAGAGAGAAAAGGCAAATGTCACTTTTTTAGACAATGAAGAGAAACCCAAATATTATTTTATAATTTATTTATTATTATTATTTATTTTTGCTGTTTTGGAACTCAAGAGACGGCTAACTGCGTTAGTGACTGTGCTTCAATGTTAGCGTTAGCGACAAAGCTAAACAGCTTGAGTTACAAATGAGTTTCTGTGGGAATTCAAACTTCAAGTGAATTCAAACTTTCAAATAAATCTTCTGTAAAATTAAAATTCATCTACGTACAAACAACAAAACAAGTTGTTTACCGGCATTAGCTGTTGCTGTTTTATATCGCTAGAAGAAAATCACTTGCTTCAACTGAAATAATAGAAAATGCTTTGTGAGTGTTATTATTTGTTCAAATGAATGTATTTAACACCATCACTCAGTCCAGGTCCAGATCAGGGTCTGCTTCTTGAAGATGACTCTCTGGTGTAAAGCCTTCCCAGAAGAGCAGAGGCTATTACTGCAGCTAAGAAAGAACAGATCTCCTGTGGATACCTATAATTTCATATGAAATATGGGATGAGCAGGTGTTTATGAATGGTGGCTGTATATTTTATGCGACACTTACCTGGTTTATAACTAGAGATGTTATATCACTGCCTCCCATTAGTGATGGCATAAAATGATACAGTAGAAACACTGTGGTAACTCACTAAAGATGCATTAAAACTTCCACAGGTTTTTGACAAATGGATTTCATGAGCCTCCTACTGGACTTGAAAGAGAGCAGGGGGAGAGGGAGGTTCTCTGAGACAAGCTTTAGATTACTGCCTGTGTTCTCTCGCTTCCGCTTGCTCTCATCTGCTCAGTGCGAGTAAAAGAGAGACGAGAGAAAAGAGAAAGCTTTGCAGCTGGACCTTGAGTCCGTGGAGAGAAGGAAATGGGATGGGAGCTGAATCCTGGCCTCCATCCAGAATTCCCAAAGAGCTGACGCTGCAGAGCAACTCCTCTGAACTTCCCCCAGTTGCTGCAGTCATTAAAAGTGCGCCACACTCTGAGAACTTGTTGAAGGGCGAGACGATGTTGCCTGTGTTTCTGTGAAAAAGTTGTGAGTGAACGTGTGTATAATTTGTCCAGCAGAGTTGGATTAAATGGCTTTGGGATCATGACATTTTCCTCCGAACAATGAATTTAAAGAGGACATTTTATGAAAATAATCCCTTTTTAGGTGCAGACTCACATTAATGTGGGGATCTGGAGTCCACCCACCCACACACTGTGAAACAAGACACAAGAAAAAAGACCCTAGTGTCAGTAAACGAGTAAAAAAACAAAGGGTCTCTGTCAGATCATCTAGGCATCTTTCAGTTGATGGCAGAGAAAGGCTGAGAGATATTTGCTGTTTAGATTGAAACTGGCTCTAAATTCTGGAGAATGCTAACTGCATGAAATTAAGCACAGACCAAACACAGATAGAAAACAAAACATCTCACATTACAAATGAGTTTCTGTGGTAAATTAAACAGTGAATAAAAAACCCACAAGTTAAACTAAGGCTGTGGACAAACTAGAGCTGTGTTTTCTCCTCAAACACACCATTCCACCTGCAGAGCTTCTGGATGTAGACAAACCAGGGAGAACTGCAGTTGCCCAAAATCGTAGATGTTGCCTTTGAAGGCCCACATAAGTGAGGGCATTAGTGGTCTTCTGTCTCAATGCCAAGTGTTGGACAGAGGGGTAAAACACACCCAGTATTGGGCTACATTCTCAGATGTGACCGATTCATAATTTCAGAGATGGAGTGGACCCACAAATAATCATCAAATATTAATGATTTTTCTGGCCAATTGCAAACAAATCCTCACATCAGTGTTCACACCAGGAGAGTAAAATCAAAGCCCACAAACAGACACCCACCTTGGCTTATTAAAATGCTAAAGAGCCTCTGAATATTACCCACACGTGTTAGATCAGGGTCAGAATGGAGCACGTCCCCTGAAGGAGGATCTTCTCCAATGATAGAAGATCATCCATCCATCCATCCATCCAACCGCTTATCCAATTTAGGGTCGCGGGGGGTCCAGAGCCTACCTGGAATCATCGGGCGCAAGGCGGGAATACACCCTGGAGGGGACGCCAGTCCTTCACAGGGCAACACAGACACACACATTCACTCACACACTCACACCTACGGACACTTTCGAGTCGCCAATCCACCTGCAACGTGTGTTTTTTTTTGGACTGTGGGAGGAAACCGGAGCACCCGGAGGGAACCCACGCGGACACGGGGAGAACACACCAACTCCTCACAGACAGTCACCCGGAGCTGGAATCGAACCCACAACCTCCAGGCCCCTGGAGCTGTGTGACTGCGACACTACCTGCTGCGCCACCGTGCCGCCCGATAGAAGATCATCTCTTGTCAAATCCACTGCCTCCATTATCCCCCATAGAGCCCATGCTTATTATCTCTTTATTAATCTTAATTACACTTATTTCTCAGTAACTGCTGTACATTACAGTTCTCTGATATTAAACTAATGGAGGTTATGTTTTTATGACACGGAGGAACTGAGAGGGTGGTCCTGATACTTTAGACCCTCAGGGTTCAAATATATGATCCTCCCCTGGCCACTTTATTAGAAACATACACCATTAGAAGTTGGCTAATTGACTAAATTAGATTAGACTTTATTATAAACACATACCTGGAAATGCCAGCCTTGTATGTCCACTTACTGGCCATTTTATTAGATGCACCAATCTTAACCATCCACTCCACAGGCTCTGGTCTATTTATAAGAAAAAGCTACCCCTTTGTACCACTAATTGAGCACTGTATTACAGACAGCTTCACACTATGTCCATGGACCGACCGCACTGAATGCTTCTGAGTACGGAGGGCAACGTTTACCGTGATTTTTCCACATGGACCCGTAAGCATACAAACTGAGCTGATCTCGGTTTTCTCAGCACTGTTAGAGAACTATACTCAAATTGTCCCTTTGGGAGGGGCTTAAATAGGGTGACCAGACGTCCTCTTTTACCCGGACATGTCCTCTTTTTTAGACTTAAAAAAATGTCCGGGCGGAATTTCACAAACGTCCGGGATGTTGTTTTTCTAGAGCTTACATAGAAATTCGAGAAGTTTCGTTCACAAACTAGTCCCGCCCTCCCCTACTCTGATTGGTTCTCTTGAGTGAGAAGGGGGCGTGGTGAAGGAGCCTAAAATCTTCTGATTGGACGGTCTGACTGTAGAGCTACCGTTATTGGTCGATAACCTTCTCTGTAAACATTTAATTGGTCAGTCTGCACGTCAGTAGTCCTTGTTTACGTCAGGCAAAGCTCATGTACCCACCCTTATCTCGAGCAGCTATGCCCAAACGTAAATGTAAGTTGTCGGATGAATTAAAAGAGAAATTCCCATGTTTTGTGTAGTAAATAAAGATGTAAAGGACCTAAAAGCACACATAGGTTCAGCTAAGAATCTCAGATCTGGTCACCCTAGCTTAAATGACATAGGGATTTGTTTATTGGCTCTTTAAGTCTTTTGCTGCTCAAACATGATGTTATTTTGCAACTTTTTACAGTTAAATCTCTCCCTATATTTTTAAATAATGACCACACGAGTCCTTCTGTTGGACACGGGTCCTGCAGGCATGTGCGGGTTAGCACCTTCAGTTTGCCACCTTCGTTCGGTATATGCCTAGTGTAGTGTTAGTCTGTGCTGCTTGGCAAACACAACAAAACAAGTAAGAAGAACACTCCAAAAAAAAAAAAAGACTTGCTTAATTATTATAAGAATGCACTGGCTTCTGATTTAGCAATGGAAAAGTGGGCAAACGGATCCGCTATGTCTTGGAAGTGTACAGAACTTCCTCAAGAACCATTCAGCCCTGCAGTGGAAAAGCGTGGTCAGTCTACAGGGCAGAAATAAAGAGAAAGTATAATAACCATAGCATGTCAGGTTAAATTGACATTATGGGTACATCATTTTATTATTTAATGCTATAATCTTAACATGTAGCAGTATGATGTAACAGCACAGTTCAGACGGCAGTAGATCAATTGGGTCCCTGCATTGAGAAAAGATCTCACGCAGCACTCTTTAGCACAGCGCAGCTGAACCATATGCAGAACACAGCATGCAATTGTTATGATTCTTATTCACTCATGTGTGAACTCATGGTCCAGTTTATTCACTCTACAAAGCAGCACTGTAGCAAATCTCCATTTAGTAGTGAGGTAGCGAGGGAAAGTGGGGAAAATGCAAGGCTAATATCTGCAAAAATCACATCACAGCTGCTGGACTGGAAAACATATTTCCAGACATCCAGAGCACCAGCAGATGGGGCTGATGATCACTCTATCACTTGCTATTCCTGCCCAGTGATGTGTGGGTAAGCACCACCATGTGTAACCACAGCAACTGCATCCCCTGCTCGTGGAAATATGACTGTTTTATAGTCACAGCATCTCAGGGGTCTCCCAGTGGGCATGAGAGAAGACACCAATTTCATTCAGGTCTACCATCAGTTTGTTGCTTCCGCTGCCTTCCTCTTTCTCTGATCAGGAGCTTATTGAGATTCTTCCCTCACTCCGTGTTCTCCTTGACATTCATTTTGTTCTGTTAAAATACCACAGATTTTCTTCCACACGATCAGCCAGCGAACCCCTGCTCCGTGTTTGGTGTGTGTGGGGGGTTGGGGGGGGGGGCACTGATAATCCACTTCAATTTCTTTGACAGAATCTCTGGGGCTGACTCTCCTGTGGAAGTGGGGTTTTCATTCATTCATTCATCTTCCATGATTGCTTTATCCTGATCAGGGTCACAGCAGAGGGAGAGAATACACACCACAATACACACTCACACCTGTGGACAGTTTCTTTCAAACAAGCTTTATATAAACTCTAATACCAACATGGAATCAAGACATATAATGTCCCCCAGCCTCCCCGTCTCCAAAGTAATGAGTGGAGATGAGTTGGAGTGGCCGAATCAAACCATCTTCCTTAATACCTGACCTGCTAGAGACTGAATTCCATCAAATCCTCACAGCAATTTTCCAATATCTAGTGAGAAACTTTCAAAGTACAGCAAAAGATGTTACCGCAGCAAAAAGGAGGAGCTACTGGACAAGCAGTTGTTTGTTACTTGCAGCTTGTTGAAATCAATAATTCTTCTATTGTGCACTGTGTTTATTTGTAAAGCACCAGTCTCAGTGGGTTTTTGATGTGAAAATGGGCGTGGCTGTGGGCGGGGCTGTGAATCAGCTCGGTAAACTCTCCTCCATTTTGGTTCAGCAGAGCTACGACGTTATTGAGTTCATGCAAAACTTTGCAGGGGAATTTTATTCACCCAGAGGTCAGGTATGCAAAATTTGCCTGTCATGGCCAGACTTATTGAAATGAATGGACTTCCACACATGAAAATTCACACACACAAACCCAGTGTGACCGCAGCTTAAGTCCAGCTCCAGCTCCTGGTGTGCTTTAGAAGCTGCGGTGATGTTGAACAGTTCACGCAGGGGTTGCATTAATTACCACGTGTTTTCAGCCCGATGTAAAGCATGATTTATGCTTTGTATTCATGCCAGGGTTCATTATACAAAGCCTGAGATTCCAGCATTCACATCAGCTGCAGGGGAGCTGGAAAAATACAGCTTGAGTGAAGGAGCTGTTTAAAACTTGACTTTGCCCACAGCAAGGTGTAATGTATAGCCCATTAACCGGGGCTGCAAATAATTAAGTGCTTGTGGGGTGTTGCGGTTCTGAACTTCGGTTAAATGGGCCTCTGTTAATCCCCGTCTCCTCGCCAAATGAGCTTTGAATTGATAGAAATCCACATGCCTTAAAGAGTCTCCAGCTCTGCCTGCAGCATTCAGTGGTGTAAATAATCCCCTTGTTTCTGGGGTAGATTGATGAATATAAAATTTTAAAGTCAAAGTTATGTGACAAATCAGATTGACATCATTGCGTTTGAGTTTCAAATATGTCATTGATTGGGTGAGTGTGTGAACGTTTGGGTGACTGTGTGAATGTGTGAAGGTGTGTATGAGTGACTGGTGGAAACCTAGGACACAAACCCCTTGTCTTAATTTCTCTTTTTATTGGACCATTTTTAAAGAAAACCATTTATTGATCTATTTTCCAAATTAAAGTTTTAGAGACACAGAGGGATGTTTTAGTTCCAGGCTGAAAAATTAGGCTTAGTCCCACGACTAAAAAGGCGAATGCTTATTGACCGCTGTATTGACAGATTTAATCTGTGTACAGAAAGCAGGTCATTAGGCTTTAGCCGCCCACAGACTGCGTTTGATTACTTCTGAGGCAGTGTCTTCAATTCACAAGAAGCAGGAGGACGTGGGCAGTCTGCTAACCAATAATAATAAATAAAACCCTCTGAAAAATAAAAACCACACTGTTTACCATACGTTTGTAGACATCTGTTTCTCTTAAATCTTTCCTGAAACCAAGTGTACTTTTCTGTCTCTTTACTGCAGTAATAGCCTCTGCTTCTGGAAATTGGAAGATTTGCTGTAAGGGTTTGATGACATTCAGTCACAAACTTACACAACATTGTATACTAATTTGTAGATCACAGACACCACTCCAACTCATCCCAAAGTGTTGGGTGTAAGTCTAACACACCAGAGAACACAGCACACTTCACAGCTCAATGCTGAGGGGATGTATACCCCTACAACCCACGCTTGGCCTTGAGTATGGTGAGCTCAGGCCCATGTGCAGTTGCTCAGAGAGTCCAGGCTTATCTGTGAGGTTTATACCAGCTATATGTTCCATCTACAGTAGGTGCATCTGAAAAGAGTTGAATTCACTCATGTTAAGGGATGTCTAAAAACATTTGGAGGTGTAACTTCACAGGAGTGAAAGTCTTCATGACTTTTAATGTATGTTAATGTAGAATGATTTTATTCAAAGCCATTCCTTCCACTTGTATAATGTTCCTCTTCATGAATCTACTTGAGACAAAGTGCCTCAAGGCAAAGGGGAAGTTGAATGATGTAAACAAAAACTCAAATAAAACAGGTTCCTTTGTATTCTTATGCTATTTGTTTCAGTGGAAACAGGTAAAGAGCAGCATCAGAGGCCATTCAGCCCAACCTCACCCCTCCCCACCAACAACCATCTGCACATTTCAAAATCTACGCTAATCTCCAACTGTGTTGTGACCTAAAACTTTGATGATAAAGTCTTTGGAAATGAGACAAAGCAGGTACTTTGTGTTTGGCTCCAATTCAACACACCTACAGTATGTGATGTTTCTGTACGTGAAAGATGAAGGTAGATGAGTGTTTGTGGGCTCAATTCTCACTAGTTGGAAAGAAATGTTTCTCACGTTAACACAGACAAACTATCAAGGTTCACTATCAAGTGGTGGTTCTGAAATTACACTGGAGTTGCTCATTGAATCCCCGGGAGGAAACAGATCTAAGCAGGTGGTTGTATGTAAAATAAGAGGATTAGATTTTTCCTGCTACTGTTTAGACATGTCTTTGCCCTTCGATGTCGTTATTGTTTTACAGCTTCAGCTATTTTTCATCATCTCAGCTCAGGATGAGTTTCCATCTCTCTGCTCTCGAGGGTAAACAGTGGGGAGGTATGCTATAATTATTAGTAGAAGATCCAGGGGTTCTTCTGTTCTCATTGGGTCTGGTTTGTTTGTATGTAATGGAATACAGTTCTTCTGGGAGTGCTGGATGTTCTAAGCTGTGAGCCCTTGCTCTGGAGCACAGTGCACTAACGTGATGAGGGGGTGTGCTGCACAGGTCTGTTTGTTTGTGAGAAAGAGTAACACAAACTATGTATCTGTTTCTATATCCATTACAGCCCCAAATGTGGGTGAATACAGGTTCAGATTTATATAATGAGGCTCTCTCTCCTTTGAAAGAGACATGAGTCTGGTCTCGTACGACTGACTGGACATTTCCAGTTTAGTTGCCTAGTGGATACATTTCTTTTAATCCTCCGAGGTCTAAAGAAGTTCTCAAAGTTTGCATGTCTTCTTGAACTGGTCTTTAAATGTTTGTAGTACACAACCCCCATACATGAGTCAAACCCCTTTGGCTCTGAAGCTACACTCTCTATGCAACTACTTTCTGTACACTGCTTCACACATTTCTCAGACACTGATTAAATTGAGAACCAAGGGTTTCCAACTTGTGGGTCTTAGTGGTTTCCTCAGTGTGCACTGATCAGTTTCATTTAAAATGTAGAAAGACAAACTAGACCAGAAAGACTCACACATGGTCAGAGGTATAGATCTAATGTCTTTCAGCCCCTTTGTCTAGCCTCATAACACTGGACATGAGGGGTGTAGGATGTGGTGCTGAGATGGAGTGGATGGTGCGGACTCTACAGATTCAGGACATGTTTGAACCATATTTCTGTGATGTGTTGTTGGAAATTTATCAATAACAACATCAAATATGATTCGAGGCTGCGGTCGTAGATGCCACAAGGCTGTAGACTTTTTTTTCAGATAGGATTCAAACACTAAATACTGGCTTTGTTTTCCTCAGTGGTCCAGATTTAGTTTAAAGCAAGCAAACCTTCACAGCAATGTTCCAACATGGACTCACAGCAGAACTTTTTCTCCAGTGTATTGCAGAAGTTAGAAGTGATCCAGCTCCTTGTGTTATTAAGAACTGGATGAACTGAGCACTCCAGTCCTGCTCATGAGTTCTGTTAATTAAAAGACCAGCGTTCAATGGGCCTTGATTTGGATTCTCTGAGCAGCTGTGGAGCCTGTGAGCATTTCAGGGAAAACACATCTCTTTTGCTCTGTTTTGCAGAAACTCTTGAGAGTTTAAGATTTGTTGCAAATGAAGTTAGGACTTTCTTCATTACTTCGTTGTCTGAGGTGAAATTAGTCAATAACAATTCCCAGGTAGTTGCAGTTGCCCTTAGCGCACTCAGACAAAGTTGAGACAAAGGTAAGGATGTATAGATTTTTTCCACCGTGCACAAGTGAATATAATGGATATAAAAGGAGCATCCGCTAAGGGCTTAGTCTAGATAGGATGTGGTCTCCATATTGGGTTGAACTTAGTGAGAGAATCTGACAGTTCAAAAAGAACATTTGTCCGCATGAGATCTTGAGAATCTAAGTCTTTTACCGTCTACCATCCACTAGAAGAAATCTCCATCTGTGTTGGACAAGGCCAGACACCACTACTAAATGAGTCTGATCTTCTAGCCCTCAGACGGCTCTGCAGGAGACCTTGTTTTTTTTCGCGAATGTTAAAAAGAGACACAACAACGACCTCAAAATGGAACAGTGCAGTTGTGTTCTTTGGAGTGATGGAATTCCATCCAATAGTGAGTTATGGCTATATTCAAGCAGATCCTCACAGCACTGTTCCATAGCTAATGTAAAACCTTCCTAGAACAATATTAAGGACATAGTCTATATTATTAGCCTTGGTTTCAGGAGAAATGTTAGCTAGGTGTCCACAAATGTTTGAAGAGACTGTGCATGACCTTGTTTGACAGTTGCACATAAAAATATCTGCTTTGCCATTTCTACCACATTTACAGCTTTGGTCTCTGGTGCACAAACTGCATTTTCTCCTCATTTCCCCATAGGTGTGAACTTTTGTATCACGTCGTGTTTGGTTAAGCTAATGTGGATTTTCTAGCTCAACATGCTAGCGCTGTGCTGCGAGAGTGGCAGGGGAAATTTCCTCTCACTTTTGTGAAAATGTGGTGTCAGGTGTAAGATTTTACTTGCTGTAATCTGAGCGCAAATGAACACCTTCAGTGCTTTAAGTCTGAGCATGTCGAAATATTGCCATTGCTCCAGGGCATTAAGGCCAGTGCAGCCAGAGAAAACTAATATTTAAGACTTGCTGAAGCTGCTTTCTTAGATCCATATCAGAAATCATCACAGCGGTTGCTCCAACTTGAAGGAACGCCCCAGTAAACCTAATCTTACAGCATAAATATTGAGAGATTATAGGGAAAATTAAACTTTTAACAACCTTTCCAGATATTGCAAGCGCGTCAGAATCTTCCTATCTCCCAAATGTAATGTGAAGGAAACAGTGTGTTTGAACGGAAATCAATGGAAGAGGATTTTTTTGCCTGGTCACTTAGGAGTTTTTCTCTTATTCCACTAACACCATGACAACAGCAAATAGTGGCACAAATGTGCAAAAAATAGACAATGTCAACATAGAAAATATCATAGACCTTCTAGTACATGATGGAGACTACAGTTGGGGCAGTCAGAAAGTGTTTGAGCAGATGCTGCAACTGTAGGTTGACTCTGAAACTGTTGAACATATTATGGGTTTAGTGCCCCTTGATGGGCAGGAGCTTGGTGCAGGTTTTGTGCCTGCCTTGTGTTATTCTCTGGACTCACCTTGACTCTGATCAGAATGAAACACTAACGGAAATGAGCAACACTTTACAATAAGAGTTCATTTATAAATGGTACTTAAGACAACTTTAAGTAATGAGGCAGCCTTAATACCTGATTACATTTAATAATTATTAGGATTTTATAAAATGTTAACGCTTGCTCTTGTTTATTATTATTACTTAATGACCTCATCATTTAGTAAGGCATATTAAGTATCATGAATTATTTACCATTGTTGCAACGTGTTCCCCAGATATGGACGGTTACTTAAGGCTGTGAGAATGTGCTGAATTAGAGATGAATACAACAACGTAAATCAAAGTAATATTCGCTGTAATATTCTCCTCTTTAGTCCTCCAGGTTATTTCAGGTTGTAAGGCTTGGAAAAGTGTTAATAGAGGCTTGGTCAGTGTACAGTGAGATGGACAGTTGGAAGCCTCTGGACAGCACTGGAGTCTAAAGCCAGGATCTTCTCTGATGGCTCCGGTGAGAGCCGACTGGAGAAATGTGTGAATCCTAGCCTGGCTGACTGTTGCCAAACACCCACTCACGCTTCTATTTACAACCCTTGACCTCATGAGTAATACCATACCTCTTCTGTTAATGTTAACTGTTTAAAAATCTTATTTCTGTAATCAGAAATGTCAGTGATACTTTGAACATGCTGTGTCCTCTCCTGCCTCATTGGTAGGGAAATTTGGGGCAGTGGGAGTGAAGAAACAACATAGTTCTCCTCCCTCAATCCACAGAATTCACCTCTATGTTTTTGGTCGGTGGACTGTTCCCAGTCCAGACACTGAGGAGTTTAAAAACTCCAGCAGCACTGCTGTGTCTGATCCACTCGCACCAGCACAACACACACTAACACACCTGAGCATTGAAGAACAGGGGAAAAGAGAGCTGAGGAACTGATGAACTACAATCTGTAGTTGCAGAACTACAAACTCTCCTGTGTGGTCAGTGGAGCTGAGAGAATGGACAGTGACTATAGAAACAAGGAGGTGAACAGTGTGGTATAAACAATAACCCAACACCATCTAAGCTGCTGCTGCTGCATGTCATTCACAGCAGGTGTGTGTCATTCCCGGTTTTAAATTGCACTCCTTAAGCGCTATGATGGATAGTTCCACCAAAGTGTCATTAGCGATTAGCCTGGGAGCTATTTCCGCTTGTGCATGAGCTCAGGGAGGAGGTGATGCAAATTGATCGCGCTTCATTGATTTCGTAATTGATGTTGAGGCTTTCTTCCCCTCGTTTTTCTTTAATGTAGCAACATTGCCTGACTAGTAGTTTACACTGAGCTTAATGAGCAGCTGACCGTTAATGAGCTTTCTCCAGTGTCTGACCATGAGTGGACGTAGCATGTTCCTGTGGAGCTTATTCTCATGTGACGCACGTTAAACGTCTCTGAGCACTTGGTTTAAAGGCTGAGCGCCTTAAGAATTCATGTAGATGTGCTTTTAAAGTTAAAAGCACCTAAAATCCACCACTTGGCACACAATATTCAGCCATGGCTAAGTGCTTAGCTCCCATTCACAAGTATTTTATTCATCTCCACTGAGGAATGAAGCAGAAGCTGATGTATTTTTTATGGTAAATGTGCTTACCCTTTATTATTCACACTATATGTGTATTATGCCAAAGGCAAGGATTTTTCATCACTGAATACATAAAGTTATTCATGTTTTCCTGAGGTACTGCTGAGATTGCCTATACAATAAACCACTTCTACAAAGAAGAAGAACAGGGAGAATGAGTGAATATTCATTCATTCATTCATTGTCTGTAAGCCTTGTTCAGTTCAGGGTCGCGGTGGGTTCGGAGTCGACCCAGAATCACTGAGAAGCTAACCATCCCTCAGTTTCACACAGAATGGAGATGGATACATGACTCCACTGGTCTCACACTCATTTTTGAGTCGCCAATCCACCTACCAAGGTGTGTTTTTGGAACATGGGAGGAAGCCGGCCTGAATTATAAATTGTTTTTAAAACAAAAAGATAAATTGGGAATCTTAACAACTATGCAGCCCCTGATAGACCACCCAAGCTCTTCCATCAGATAAACACTTAGTTTCTTTGTGTGTCCATCATTCCTCTCAGAGATGAAAATCATGTGTCTGAAAAGACATGGAGCTGTCAAATAGCTTGAGAAAAAGCTATCGACACTAAATAGTCAGCTTGGACTTATTTGTTGATGCTGAATATAATCCTGTTTTCTGATCGACTCAAAATTAAACCTTCGCTTTTGGTTTGAGTAGGTCTCTGCGCTTTTTAAGTTCTCGAAAGATGGATGTTAGGGAGTGGATTGGAAGCGAGGGGCAGGGCTGCATCTGTGAGGCTGAGAACTGAGCACAGTGTGCCTTGAAAAATGAAGGTTTAAATATAATACACAAAGCGAGAGAGGCTTGTGAAAAGACAATAGCACAGCACCTGCACCAGAGAGATTCAACACCCACTTCAGCACTGAGGAAAATTGATTTTATGAGTGAAACCCAAAGTTTCTGGATGTAGTTATGAATATCATTGTGAGAACACCGCTCAGAAACACTGGTCCGACACGTCCCGAGTGTGTAGAGTCCTGCCCTGTCCACTCCGTCTCATCGCCAGACCCCACGCACCTCATGGGGCTGAGACACATGAGACATGTCTGAGATCTGCTTTTCTCACCATGTGAGACCGGTGGAGTCATGTGTCCGTCTCCATTCTGTGTGAAACCGAGTGATGGTCAGCTTCTCAGGTTTAGGGCGAATGAACTCTGTCCACAGCTATGGGTCAAACAGGGCTCGGTCCAGAGAGAAACAGATGGAGAGCAGGTAATGACCAGAACATCCCTCAGACCCCAGTGGGTGTTTAAACAAAGTTATCGGAATATAAAATCAATTTTTAAAAATGTTAAACAATTTCACAATCTCCCCTGATTGATGTGAATAAGAGAGAACTCTGAGCAGAGAGAAAAGCGATGGGTTTGACGATATTGGGTTTTTGATGGTCTCTGGAGAGCAGTGACTTGGACCGGATCCTGTGATGGTCCTCTAGAGAGTAGGCAGCTGCCTGGAGAAGTGGAACACACACACACACACACACACAAGCCAGATTGATATGAGGGGCTTGAGCGCCCCATCAGTGCCATTCATCTAGCCTTTGCGAATGAGAGCTATTGATTTGTTTTATCAGCTGTGTGAAAACATAATTGACCATTTGACTGGTTGTAGCTTCTCTGAGACAGGAAATGGGCCTTGAGGCCACCGTGAAATATGGGCAATATGAGCCCACTGATAAGGCCCAGCCTTTAGTTTTTCAGCGGTGATGTCATCGGGCACAGAGAAATCGCTAGACGATTGAGAATCCATATGAGAAATGTTCATAAACACCAGGACAGTTGTGTTTATAGACATTAAGTCCATCGCTAAATGCACTTTAACTGTGGAGCCGTCTTTTACATTATTGAAACTGTAGGGAAGAAAACGTTAGATTCCGTTATGTTCAATATGGCATCGATTCCCAGGCGTAGAACAGACTCCAGACGTCAGAGTGAGGACTTCAGAGTACCGTTCTCCTTCTCTTTAATTCTATTATCTTCCACAATTGGATTTGGTGCACAACCTTAGTTTACTGCCAACTTAAAAACCGCACAGAAATCAATTTCACTTTTTCACACCAGTCACACTCCATAACCCTCACAGCCCAAGAATAATGCACTACTGCATTTACCTTATTTTTCTGCCCTCTCTGCTATTTACTCACATAATAAATACGTCCAAGAAACGAACAACAGTGAATTTTTGCAGTTGTGTAGAAATGTTTGAGGCCATCTGTTGATAATTGGTGTAAATCTTTGAATGGCATCTATAAATAGAAAGCTATAAATAGAAACCATATGCTAAAACTCATTAACAAATCAACCTGTGGTCATGGCATTTACCAACTACCAACATCCAGCCGGCCGACACACACTGTGCAGCGACAGATGAGCTACTGTCTCTGACTTTACATCTACAAGGTGGACCAACGAGGGAGGAGTGTCTCACAGAGTGGACAGAGAGTGGACACAGGGTTTAAAAACTCCAGCAGCACTGCTGTGTCTGATCCACTCTACACCAGCACAACACACACTAACACACCACCACCACGTCAGTGTCACTGCAGCGCTGAGAATGATCCACCACCACATCACACCTGCTCTGTGGGGGTCCTGAGCGCTGAGGAACAGGGGGTAAGGGGGATAACAAAGTATGCAGAGTCACGATTAGACTACAGTCTGTAAATGTAGAACTACGGTGTGCACCTGAGCTACCTGAGTACACTAAATCAAAGCACTTTATTTGGAGAATATAAGAATAGTACTTTAGTTTGTCTTCTAAGATTGGCCGTTGTTTCGTTTTGTCAATTTTACCATTACATGTTTTGGCTTGTTAGGTTCCCAAGAATGGAAAGTGAACAATGCTATTTGATTTCAGTCTTTTCTGGGTTTAGTTTCTCTCTCTCTCTCTCTCTCTCTCTCTCTCTCTCTCTCTTTCTCTGCAGTGATTCACTTCTCCCCCAAAGTGCCAGGGCTGTTATTTTGGTGGAAGGAGGAGGAGGAGGAAGTGAGGAAGGGACCCGTGCGGCCCAGCATGCTAAACAGGAGATGACCTGCTGAGGAAATCAATGAGGAAAAGGATTAAAAATCTGACGCTGGTTTATCAGCCCTGGAGGGAACTAATGACTGGAAGGTGTCACTCCAGTGCCCATGAAGGGGCAGAGTTGACTGATATTACATCAGGAAACACTCACAGCTCCCTTCTGCTATCAAGCTAACAGCTAACAGGTTTAATCTTTCAGCATTCTTAGAGTGTAGCATTACAGAAATTATTTTGCTGGAAAGCCACCCACAAATTATGCGCTTATAATGCTGCAGAAACGTTTTGGAAACATATAAACTGCATATTGTCGCTGTCCAAAGACCAAAGAAAAACGTTCATTCATTCATTCGTTTTCTGTAACCCTTATGGGTCTGGAGCCTACATGGAATTATTGGGCACAAGATCGGAACACATCCTAGAGGTGCAGCGCCAGTCCTTCACATTCACTCACACACATTCACTCACACCTACGGACACTTTTGAGTCGCCAATCCACAGACAGTCCACAGAAACCCACGCAGACACAGAGAGAACACACCACACGGACAGTCACCTGGAGGAAACCCACGCAGACACAGAGAGAACACACCACACAGTCACCCGGAGGAAACCTACGCAGACACAGAGAGAACACACCACACAGACAGTCACCCGGAGGAAACCCACGCAGACACAGAGAGAACACACCACACAGTCACCTGGAGGAAACCTGCTGCGCCACCGTGCCCTTCTTACTTTTCAATGGAAGTCAATGTAAGAAGATTTAACAGTGTAACAATGTAAGAGTAATTTTGGAGCATTTTTATTCATCCATTCGTCATGAAATTTTCACACAGTGTGAAGGACAGCTGCCATGTTCAAATGAATGATGTAGTAAATTAAAAAATTTAAAATATTCAAATATTTTTTTGAGAATGCACAGATGACAAAGACCACTACATTTTTTTCATTTCATTTCACTGGATGGGCAGATGATTCCCAGATGATACTCAGATGATTCTGAGTGGACAGCCCAGTGCACCTGTAACTAATGTGAATAAAAGAAAGAAAGTCTCACTGTCACTTGCGACCAATCACCTTCTCTCATAGTAAATGAGGGGTCTCCTGCTGTATTTAGTGTGAACTGGAGGAAAGAACATTAAATAAACATTTAGATAACCTGCAAATGAGGTTCTATTAATGTTGCATCAATGTTGGAAAAACATTTATAAACCTTAATGGAAAAAACTTTCCAAGAACAGCCAGCAAACTAAAAGTTCTGGAACCACACTGTAAAGCTACAGAAATAACTTTGCTGAAAAGACCCCTACAAATTATTTAGAACGTTCAGAACATTTTGGGAATCTACAAATCTTGTAGCAACATTTTATCAACATTTAAACATTCTCATAAAACTCTACAGTAACCTTCAAATACGTTTCTCAGACGTAGTAGAAACAATGTAAAAACATTGTAGAAACTTGATGAACATTTACAATAAAAACGTTCCCAGAGCATCTAGAAAACATCATCATCGTCATCTTCATCATCATCATCATCATCATCTTCATCATCATCATCATCATCATCATCCTCTTCATCATCATCATCATCTTCATCATCCTCTTCATCATCATCAGCATCTTCATCAGCATCTTCATCATCAGCAGCATCTTCATCATCATCATCGTTTTCTTTGTCGCTGAGATTGTTTATTTAAAGAACCAAACAAAAGAAGAACTGTGAAGCATTACTTGCTTCTTCTCTTTAGGATATTGCTGTGTGGATTTGATGGTAGCTCCTGTTACATTGGGGGCAAATGTTGATGTATAGTACTAGATTCACAAACGCCACTCAAACTCTTCCCAAAAATATTTGATTGCCTCCTTCACTCCAAACAGTTGCTTTACAGCCTTGTGCTGGGGGACTTTATGCTCATCTACCTCAGGCTTAGATTTGAATTGGTTGACAGGGCTTCTCAGTAGTGGTGTTTTTGCAAACTGCATGCTGGGTAATGCAGTGTGAGTGATGATTGAACACTGAGAGTCCATAGCCCTGAAAAACGAGTCCGGATATTTTCAAGCCATTCCATCAGCATTGCTGTGGTATTTTGCTCTGAGGAAGCAGTCCACCAGGGGGCACTGTGAGAACACCTTTAAAGAAGGCAGAACCTTTATGAAGCAACTTCCCAGGCACCGATTTAAAGAGAGACAAACATGTGCTTGAGGGCTGTGGAAGTGACCAGTCGTGTTTAGCCAGATTTAAAGTTGCTCTCCATTGTGTCTGACAATTTGTTTACATTTCTCACCGCCTGATACTGTTTTAAATCAGACGCTTGTGCTCAAAATGAGCCCAGCTGGTGCTGCCTCACGTTTGCAGTGAGGCCTGAGATAGGTTCTCATTAATTCCTGGTGTGACATCACCTCTGTAGCAAGTGTTTACTTCTTTGGCTCCTCTTAAGAAGACTGCAGACCATTCTATTGGAGCTGGGAGAGTGTTATCTCCCCCTGCCTCCTTCCTCTAGACCAGGGTCTTTTTATAGACGGGGATTAAGCATCAGAATATTTGATTGGACGCTTCACAGTTTGACACCCAGTTAATGAAGAGGTTTCAATAAGCAAGCTATTAATAAGAGTCTCACTTTGATTCTGCCTTCTCTGTCTTTGTAAAGGTCCTCTGTAATGTTGCTGCTTGCTCTAATTGAAAGTGCTCTCTGCTGTTTTATTTGATGGATGTGGACAGCTGTAGGCTACAGTGAAGCAGAGTCAAAACACAACAGCATTTAGGAAGCCAACAGCACATGAGAACACAACATTACAGGAGAACCCACGCATAATATTCACCACTGCATTTAAAAACAATCTATAGCAATAGTATATGATTGCATCTGTATATAATTTTACTTAATTCTATGTTTATTTTTTTAAATATCTTTGTATATTATTTTATGTTTAGTGTTCCTTAGGGCATGATTTGTGGTCTTATTTTGCACATTATTTCATAGTTATATTGTCTGTGTATACATGTTTACTTTTATTTTCTGATACTTTTTTTAATACTCATTTTGGATCCTGTATCCCTATTAATATATGTATATACCACACATACCTACCTGGAAGGCACTGTGGCACACGGTGTTCTCCCTGTGTCTGTGTGGCTTTCGTCCGGGTGACTGTCTGTGAGGAGTGTGCTGTGTTCTCCCTGTGTCTGCGTGGGTTTCCTCTGGGTGACTGTCTGTGAGGAGTGTGGTGTGTTCTCTCTGTGTCTGTGTGGGTTTCCTCCGGGTGACTGTCTGTGAGAAGTGTGGTGTGTTCTCCCTGTGTCTGCGTGGGTTTCCTCCGGATGACTGTCTGTGAGGAGTGTGGTGTGTTCTCTCTGTGTCTGCGTGGGTTTCCTCCGGGTGACTGTCTGTGAGGAGTGTGGTGTGTTCTCTGTGTCTGCTTGGGTTTCCTCCGGGTGATTGTCTGTGAGGAGTGTGGTGTGTTCTCCCTGTGTCCGCGTGGGTTTCCTCCGGGTGACTGTCTGTGAGGAGTGTGGTGTGTTCTCCCTGTGTCTGCGTGGGTTTCCTCCAGGTGCTCCGGTTTCCTCCCACAGTCCAAAAACACACGTTGGTAGGTTGATTGGAGAACCAAAAGTGTCCGTAGGTGTGAGTGAGTGAGTGATTGTGTGTGTGTTGCCTGTGAAGGTCACTGGCGCCCCCTCCACCGTGACCCTGAACTGGATAAGCTGTTACAGATAATGAATGAATGAATGAATATACCTACCTGTAGATTCCACATTAATCTATATTTCCTGGAAACAATTTATTTATGAATAATTAGGTTATTTCTGAAATGTAGGGTATTAACAGGTTGTTCACCCCACTTTGCTGCCATAACAGCTTCTACTTTTCTGAAAATCTTTCCACTGGAGGTGGAACATGTCTGTGAGGATCACAGGTCAGACTCATGATGAAAGATTAATTCTGAATCACAAAATTTGCTTCTACCATCCCAAAAAGTACTTCCTTACTCCAGAGAAGAGTTCCATCACTTCACAGACCTCTTGAGGATGCTTGGCACTGGGTACAGTGAGGCCCACTTTAGGCCCATGTGCTGTTGCTTCAGAGCATCCCCAAACATTTTGATATTCTCATGCTTTGTTCTCTCTGAACCACTGCTGTCTACCACCTTTTACAGCAAGCAGAACACAGCAGCAGTATACTTTCAGTTAGAGGAATGGGTGTCATTACTGAGGACCTTTACAAAGACAGTGTAAAGAATCATATGCACCTAGTCTTCCTCTTTTGTTTGCATCCAGAATGCTATTATATTTTGACTCTCTGAGCCACTGTAGTCGATGTCTGTATGTGTCATAGTCTATCACAAAGCACAGTGTCTCGGACTGACTGAGGATAAACGGATTGTGGGAAGCTCAGTGCCATCTTCGGTGCTGGGCTTTGACGGTGGACTCTGGGGATGGCCCGAGGCAGCTGACTCCAAACCCTTGACCTTTAGAAAGGACTAGTGGCCAGGCCTTAGGGGGAGGAGCTTTTCCAGATTTTGGGAGCATTGGGAGAGTTGGAGTTGTCTCATTCTGACTGCACCTTGGGGGAATGTGATCAAAGGAAAAAGTGCCTGAGCTGCTACACCCAGACCTTGGGGTGAAGAGTTGCATTACCATACATTATATTAATATAAGGATATGGAAGATGAAAGATGATGAGAGTTGTATTAAACCAATTTGGGAGTAATTTTAGAAGATGAAGGGTTACAGATGGTGATCCATCACTCCAGAGAACACAGTTCTCTGCTTCCAAACCCTATCCCCAGCATTTGGCTTTGAGCATGATGACCTTGATTTAGCTTTAGAGCAATAGCCCTTGTGGAGTTGCATGAGTTTTAGGAAGACGTTTTTAATGAACCTTACTGTACAAGCCTCCTCAGTGATACTGAGAGAACTTCAGGGACTGAAAAAATGCCACACAGGACCCCTACTTTCTTTTTGCCAGCGACAACATAGTCACTTGATTGTTCCACCTCAAGCTATCTCCTCTGAGCTATGACAGGATAACACAGATCTCTAGATTTGAGATGGAAGGGGTGCTGACCTTTGCGGCTTACGGTAATCCCACCTCCTGAACTCTAAGGGGCCGATACAGCCAGCTGTAATCCCATCCAAAAGAATATTAATCCGCTTTCATGTTTCCTTACAGATAGGGGGTGCACTAGTTCCTGCCAGAGAGACAACCCTTAAAAGGTACATCTCTTACTCCCTGACTTTTTCTCTTTGGAAGACTGCATGCACAAGTGATCAGCTTGTGATTTTATCTGGTGTTCACGTATAGTGTTTTTTTTTTTTTTACACACCACCAAATGGAACATGATGACCTCTGTATTGTGTTTTAAATAAAAACCTCTCCTCATGTCTCAGTAGTTCTAGACAACAATAAAATCAAATGGGAAACAAAGGAGACTTTAGCATAAATCTACTACTGCTCAAATATTTCCCCTGAGACTAAGACCTCCAAATGATCACACAGGTATCTCCTCTGGAGTTTTAGTGGAGATCTCAGTAAAGTCACTGTGCTCAGATTTGCCAGATGAACTAAGACCTACTCTGTTTTTATTTCTCCTTTATATATTTCCCATGTCTCCTGTCTCCTTTTAGTCTCATTCTTTTTCTCCTAAGGATTACTGACCTGATTCCATATATTTTTCACTCAATATTTTCTTTTCCACATTAAACAGCATCTGGTAACAACCTGATGCCATCTTATGTTCACCTCATGTGATCTGATGCTTATTTATAATATCTGTTCCTCACTAAAGTGGACCGAACCATTTCTTGTCTTACTCACATCAATCTGCCTTCCTCACATCTGTGCTTGTCACATCATTAAGGTTGCCATTGTGCATTGTATCAATTCATTAAAACACTTTGTGTATTGCCTTGTGAATGCTGACCGGACACTGTCTCATGTTCAACTGATAAGATCTGAGGCTCAATTAAACATCTGATGGATATCAAATTATGTCTGTTGCTCACTTGCATTGGAGGCGTTAGCTGCCTTGTTTTACCCATTCCTCCAAAAAGGTCTCATTGTTTTGCCCAGAGCCCCCAGGCCGCCAGCGGAGGGATGTTTGCAGATGGTGATTTCCTTCATGGACTCGTAGCTGCCCTTGGAGCAGAGCAGACAGTGATGGAAGATGTGACGGCGGTTTCTGTGTGGATGATCATATGGGGTTGTAGTCTGAAGGGCTGTTGAGTTTTCCTGCTGCTGTGATTGCCATCCTTCATGATGGAGTTTATATTTGACTCCTAGGGGGAGAGTGTTGAAAACGGTGGTCTGGGGAATTGGAAAACTCAAATGCATTGACAGCTGTGCTGTTGATTTCTGGGGACAGAGAGGTTTGAAAAGTCATTTATCACTTCCAGTAGTGTTGGGATCTGGAATTTGGAAATACAAAACACATACATTCATATGCTAAGATGTATTAGCATGAAAAATGGAAGATAACACCACACACCACTCCCCTCTATTCAGCAGAGAATGGTTGAATTCCTAGTACTCTGTAGAACACATCGACTTATACAGGTCTGGGCTAGTACTCGGATGGGAGACCTCCTTCTAGGGAAGCTTGGGTGGCACTTTCCTGTGGTCTGTGTATCCCAATGCCTGGCCACACTGTCAGGGACACTATAAAGAATAAACAGCTCCGTCCTTCAGGTGAGACATACAACTGAAGTGCTCTCTGAATTCTGTAAAACTTCCAGTGGCATTTCCTTGAAATAGAGTCAGGGTTTGAGCCTGATGTCTGGGTAAATCCACCCCTGTCATCACTTTTAAATCAGCAGATTCAGATTGCAGATCAGCTAGAGATATTGAAGGACTTGATAACCAATGGGAAAGTAGAATTAGATCTGCAGAATGATGACAAGTAGGTTCTGTTGCTGTGGGCCCTCAGGGACTGAAGTCAAACACCACTGCCCTAGAGTTCAGCCTTTAGAAGGTTCATGTTTACAGTGTTAAGCCATTTCACTGTGGTGTGAAGATGAGCTCGGTGACGGACCTGAGGAAAAAACGTCTTGAGATTCTTCACGGTTGGCTGAAACTAGGGGCTGTATTTAATCATTTTTCTTATTTGTTTTTTTTTACCAGTAACAACAATAATACCTCTCCATCACTGCCTCATTTCAGAGGCCAATATTTCAAGGCTTAAAATGTTCCCTCAGTTTAATACCTCACTCCCTAGGTTTAAACACCAGACTAAAGCCTCACCACAATTGACTAATAGAAAGGGTGATTTATTATGTTGAGGGAAGGAATCCATTAATTTAGGGAATGATTTATTGAATTAAACATTGTTTTCTAGCTTGATGTTTGTATATATAACCATCACCATCAACAACCATAATAACAGTAGCAGCAACAATGACGACAAATATAAAAATTACTTGTCCTGACTGAAACAAAAGATAATATCCATTCATGCATTGATTCGTTAATTTTCTGAGAATGCTTTGTCTGGATCCTGAGGTCTACTCTTTTCTCACAGACCCCCATCACCTCTGAGATCGCACTCTCTGGAACACTGTTCAAAAGTGGCTGCCCTTTTTTACACCTTGACAGTTCTGAAAGGTCAGATGAGAGATCTATCACTTGGTGAGAGGGGGGTCAGGGGGAGGGGGTTGATGGGGGATAAGTGGATTCCTGAGCTGCAGGTACAATAGTCAGAAAAACCATTACGAACAAGCAGCCATTTCAGCAAAGAGGAGCAGTGGCTGAAAACTGGCCGTCGCTGACAGATGGAGATGCTTAAACAAGACCATTCCTAAATAACACAGAACAATGACCATGGACACACACCACTGGAGCCACCCCAAGCCAGAGCCAAGAACACCTCACAAATCTCAGGACTGAGTTCCCAAACTATCGTCAGCAGAGCATGAAGTGTACTGTAATGAAGCTCTGGAAATTCTTGATATCCAGCGCAGTGACAAGTAAAGCCAAAGATCTCCCTTTCGATTGTTCTGTAGAAGTTGTAGTCGTCTGATCACATTTTTGACACCTGGAGGACCAGGACCCTGAAGCACCTCCATGGGTAGGTAGGCACTTAAACTCTTATTTGTGTTGAGGATCATTCTCAACGCTGCAGTGACACAGAAGTGTTAGTGTGTGTTGTGCTGGTGTAGAGTGGATCAGACACAGCAGTGCTGCTGGAGTTTTTAAACCCTGTGTCCACTCTCTGTCCACTCTGTGAGACACTCCTCCCTCGTTGGTCCACCTTGTAGATGTAAAGTCAGAGACAGTAGCTCATCTGTTGCTGCACAGTGTGTGTCGCTCGTCCTTTAGTCCTTCATCAGTGACACAGGACGAATATTTTTAGTTGGTGAACTATTCTCAGTGCAGCAGTGACTCTGAGGGATTTAAAGAAATATAGAGTGAGTCCCCCACATTAGGACAGTCATGGTTAAAACGGATTTACTTCTGAATCTCTCATACACTGGAGAATATGGCTGATTCTTTCCTCATGAAAAAAAAAGTGTTCAGATCCTTCTTAGTGGAAACACCATAGAGAGTTCTAGGCCTGTAAAATGCTGTCTGGGCCAGTTCTGCTCAGATCCTGGTTTCTTCTCATCCCGCCCAAAAAAGCAAAACAGAGAAAGCCTTCAATCCACGGTTTCCTTTGCTCAGCACTTCACCTTGCTGCTGGCTATGCTCTCCTTGAAGAATGGCCCAATTTCCTGCTAGAAACTGTTTTGAACGTGTGGAAAAGCCTTCCGAGAGTGATTTAAGGTGCTCAGAAGACAAAAGGCAGCCCAGCTCCTTATTGCCGATAATTTTAATGTTGCGTTATATTGCCTGGTGTTTCCATTACTCTGTCTGACCCCCTCTGCTACAGTAAATTTAAAAACCACACTCTGCTTAAGAGCAGCTCAAACACTACATCGATGTAACCTTACTTTGTACTTACTTAGTTAAAAAGACATTATGGCGACCTAGAACTAAGATCTGTATCACGATGGCTATGATTTCCATCATTAAGTAGGGCATCAATAAAATCTCCAATAATTTCATCCTGTGTGAAAGCAAATGAAGCTAATTTGTGTCACTGGGCTCTGAAAATAAACCCTGGAGGTGTTCTCACTGCACAGACTTACAGTCTGTCTTTCTTCATCTCATTAAATCAATTAATTTTAACTATGGTTATTATAATTACAAAAGACCTGGGATGAACTGGTGCCCTCTCCAGGGTTCATTACACCCAGTGATCCTGAGTCGGATGAAGTGGTAACAAGATGTAATGCGATGTCCTGCATGTGTGTGTGGACTGTGGGAGGACAGCACATGGAGGCATTCCTTAATTATATTATTAGTTTGGCAGATATATCCTTAGCATATTATTATGTTAGGTTTGAGAGCTCTATTTTGTTTTGTACCTTTAGATGCCTTATGCTAATCTCTTTACTTTATAGATTATATACAGGGCTTGGACAATGAAAGTGAAACACCTGTCATTGTAGTGTGGGAGGTGTCATGGCTAAATTGGAGCAGCCTCGTGGACAATCTTCATTAACTGCACATTGCACCAGTAAGACCATGTGCATCCAATGGTTCAAACATTGTGTCCTGAAGGCGGTGCCGTGTATCAGGACGACAATGCACCAATACACACAGCAAGACTGGTTTGATGAACATGAAAGTGAAGTTGAACATCTCCCATGGCCTGCACAGTCACCAGATCTAAATATTATTGAGCCACTTTGGGGTGTTGTGGAGGAGCGAATCAGGAAACGTTTTCCTCCACCAGCATCACGACCTGGCCACTATCCTGCAAGAAGAATGGCTTCAAATCCCTCTGACCACTGTGCAGGACTTGTATATGTCATTCCCAAGACGAACTGACGCTGTATCGGCCGCAAAAGGAGGCCCTACACCATACTAATAAATTACTGTGGTCTAAAACCAGGTGTTTCACTTTCCTTGTCCAACCCCCCAATTATCTCACGTTGATTTCTACTTTTCATTGCAGTGAGCAGTCATCAAAGCATTTTCATTGCTAGTTATACAATGCATGATTATGTATGTGACAAATAAACATTGATTTGATGTAATACATTCTGATTATTGTATCTATATCTCTGTCCCTAAGCTTTGGGAAGCAACAGTTTTCATGTTAGCATTTTATCCTCTTTGTAACAAAAACACTTTTTCATTTTTTGACCATTATATTTTTTATAATTATAAAGATGTGGCTGATGTCCAGGTGTTTTGCTGCATCCATTCCCTCCAGAAAGCTCATTAAAACTGAGCAGGATTTGCCTGCATCTCTGGACTGTGTAAGAACTGCCCGCTGTCAGAAACGTTTCCCTCCATGTGATGCTCGGCCCATGCTGAGTGAGTTTGCATGACCTCCGAGACATTTAGTCAGCTCTTTTCAACAAAGGGAACGTCACTCATGAATTAGCTCAGAATTCACAGTGGATCCATGACCGACAACAGACACCATTATACCCATGAAAGCAGCAATTACGCTCCATTTTAAAACAGTAATCCTATAACTACATACAGCTGTGAGCAGCAATTGTGCAGGCCAAGCATGATATAACAGGATGATGTAGCTTTGGAATAGTGAGACAGTATGAATAATGATGATGACAAATTGGGATTACTACTTCACGTCAGTTGGGATATTTAAAAAGTGAGCTTTTAGAGAATGTAATAAGGGACTTTGACTTTTTTTTCTGTCTTTCTTTTTTGTTTCTGACTAGTTTTTCTCCTTAAATGAGCCAACACCAACCCCTCTCCACTAGCTAAGACTCCTCCAGTCACAACAGGCTATGAGACAATCTCATACTTCTCCTGAGAAATGTGAACACATTGCTTCTGACATAACTACAATGACTATAACTCAACACGCTTGGAGGAGAACGCTAACAACCCAGATCTGTGATGCCATTTAACAGCTGACAAGATAGTGGCAGCTTTGGCCTAATGGTTAGAACAGCAGGCTTGGGACTAGAAGGTCCTTTGTTCGTTTTTTTGGCAGAAAATTGGGGGTGGGAAGAGTGAGAGTGAAGGAACAGGACTGTCTATCGTTTGTTTACATTTTGAAGTTCCACTTCTTTTAAGGTGGAAGAGTTTGAGAAGAAGTTTTTATTGAACTGTTTATTGTACGCGGCTGAAGTGTAACTTGTCTGTATTCACTTTATTCACTGTTTATTCAATTTTCCAACTAAATTATTTTCCAACTAAAATATTTTCATGTCAGATCATGCTTTTCAACGTTTGGAGCGCTTTCCATTGTCTAAATGAATGACAGATTCCTGAAACACTTGTTTTTTACTCATTTATGGACACCAGGGCTTCGTAAATGCATTAGAGCAGTTTAGAGCAAACAGAATGAAGATCTAGCAAATGGTGAGGAAACATCTGAATTTCATAAAAAACAAAACTGAACGTTGCCTCGAAGGACAACAAATTATTAAAGGATGAAGGTCATTTTTCTGGCTAGCACACACAATTAAAGCAACAAACAACTAACATTTCTCTAAAATTTTAATCAAGATTTGATGCTTGATATTGGTTGTGGTGAGCTCAGGCTCATGTGCAACTTCTGCAGATTGTCACATTTTGAAAATGTTTCTCCATGGAGATTATAAAGACTGTGTGAGCAAATGAGTGTACACTGGAATAGCTGAATTTACTACAGAATTCACTGTCATTTTAAAGAGGAGGCCCATTGAGAGAGAAAAGTGCAAAGTGTAGAGCCTTCATAAATGTTTGTGACCTTGCAGACGTTATTAGGACAGTTCCAGCCTTTAAGACATTTCCAGAGCTTCAGAAATGGCTGGCAGTTCGGGTTATTCATGTTCTCTATTGAGCTTTACCTTTAGATAATGGCCTTTCAATTGTAACAGCTTTTTATTGTAAGAGGTTTTTGTCCATACCCTGAGAAATCTGGGGCTGGAGGAACAGAATATAACTTCACACTGTTCTACAAAGTAAATTGCAATGCCGTGACCTGGTAGTGGGAGAGTAAGCTATAAAACTGACCTCTCCTGCTGACTCTGGGAGTGCTAACAGAATGGGGATGTTGTTCAATGATTTGGACTTGGGTTTTTGCCTTTGCACTTTTGTCATCTTGACAGATACATCAACCTCTCCACCATAACTCTCAGCGAGACACTGATTGTTCTGTTGCACAGGAGGGAAAGGCTATAATTTAATTCCAAAAACTTTGGGGACTACAGAGAGTATCATATTTCCCACTGAGGAGAAAAACACTGGAGGGATTTTGGCAGCTTGGCCAAAAAACAGATATAGATTGTTTTTAAAGGTTGGTCAGCAGGACATTGCCTACACAGGCCATTTACTAGCAAGTGTTTGACTAAACTGACATTAAATAGCTCTCTTATTAGATTAGTTCTGACTCTACTCACCTTGTATGTGTGAACTGTTCTGACTAGCGGCACTATTATGCTGCATGGCACCTCCTCGACTGTACTTGCTTTTTTGGGACCTGTTACCTGTTTTCCACTACCACATCTCCCCCAAGTGTCATCTCAAAACCTCATCTACAATGGGGGGTAATATTCAATGAATGCACACAGCTCCGTCATCAGTTCAGACAGATCAGTACAGTTTGTTCCTTCCTTGTTGCAGCATCCAGCTCTCGCTGGATTCTTTCGTCGGCCACCGATCCAAGGAGCGTTTGAACCTCTTCAAAAGACCACGGCGTCATTTTACGAGCTGCCGTCGTGAGTCGGATAAAAACAAACGTGATCTCTGCTGCAGCTGGAGATTTTACAGATGGAGAGTTGGTGCTGGTCGTCTGCGTTGCGTAGAGTGACGACTCTCTCTGGACAATAAGCGCTCTGCAAGGTTTACACGCCACGGTTTAGTCCCTACTTGGCTCACTCTGTGCATGGCGGCACGGTGGCTTGGTGGTTAGCACGTTCGCCTCCCAGCACTGGGATCTTGGGTTCAAGTCCCATCTGGGTGGAGTTTCCATGTTCTCCCTGTGTCTGCGTGCCATCTGGGTGGAGTTTCCATGTTCTCCCCGTGTCTGCGTGGGTTTCCTCCAGGGTCTCCGGTTTCCTCCCACAGTCCAAAAACATGGAGGGTAGGTGAATTGGCTTCTGTAATAACTGTCCTGGTTTGTGAGTGAATGTGTGTGTGCCCAGATATGGATTGGCACTCTGTCCTGGGTGAAATCCTAGTGCCCGATGCAGTCCTCCAAGTGGATGGTCGTTTCTGGTTGAGAGTACGCTGTGCGCGTTTGGCTGCCGCTTCTCGCCAGTGTGTGTGAATTGAGCGTTCTGAGCAGTGTAGCTTGTAAAGCGTCCTTGGGTATCTAGAAAGGCACTATATAAGTGTAACGATAACTAACTAACTAACTCTGAACCACTAAACAAAAACCTGCCTTCAGGACTGGATTTACCTTTTGGGAAAGCAGAAAAGCTTAGAGAGAAAAGAATAGAGTCAAATGGAGAATGTAATAATGCAGGCGGTGAAGCAGAACCTGAAACTGCTCTTCTGCTGCTGTTCTGTGTTTACATCTGCATCATGTGGTAAATCAGGTGACCAAAACAAAGCCTCCAGATGCTTGCCCCAATTTCTCGGTTCTGTCTGTGATGGGAAATGGATGAATGGAGCTGGAACACTGGTTGTATTATTAACTGAAATATGCTGTGCCACACTACCAGTGGAAAACCTCTTACACTGAGCTGTTAGTGAGCAATTAGGCCTGTATTCCTTTGACTTTTCCTTTCAGTACTAAACTCTCTTGTATCGATAATTTTATGAAAAATATCTGAGAATCAAACATGATTCCAAAGTTTAGGGGAACAGAGGTGTATGCAGTTGGTTTTAGGGGCAGTTCATATGTTATCATTTTTATGCTCAAAATAATCATGCAGATACTCGAGCAGTGACATGGACTGTGCCGAAATGTTAAAGCAGATGTGAAAATCATGTGGCACTCCAGTCAAATGACTAGGTAAGTACATTTGACCTCATCGTCAGGGTCAGTTCAGACATGTCCGGTGAGAGTCGACTGGCTCCACTGGCATAATTTAGTCGTGTTAAGTGTCCTCGTACTGACTGCTCTGAGGTGACAGTGTGGTGCGAGACCCGAGACGGTACTGACCACGTCCATCTGTTTTTTAGCCTTGGCAGCTTGGAGCACATGGAACTGTGAAAATGTTCCTGAACCTGACATGAATTTGAAAACCCTCTATTTGAAAAAGCCTCTATTTTCAGCACAAAGGGATTTTATATAACCATCCTAGAGTTGGCTTTCAAACACAGGGTTATGACCATTGAGTGGGTAGCACTGGGTTTAAAGAAGGGTCACGAAAGGGTCAGCAAAGTCTGAATCTTGCTGTGAAAAAAAATAAAAATAAATTATTATATTTTAGACAAGTATATAATGTAAGCTACGATACTGTGTAAAGGTTTTATTCTAATAGTGTTTTTGTTTGTTTTGGAGCAAATAAACTTACTTTAATGTTACTGCTCAAATAAGCAGCCTTTTAAATCTCGTTTTTTTCACAGTAATGTAGCTCTATCTTTTCCATATGAAGAAAAACAATACTTCATTAATTTCCGTTGAGGAAATTGACAATGTACATGTAGCCCATCCATTGCAGTGCACACACACACACACACACACATTTAATCTGTCTATGGATAGTGCACACACATATTAAGTGCCTTGCATTAGGAAAGAGAAAGCTATGTTCCTTCACTTCCTGCCCCCATTTTTCCAGGTGATCAAACCTACTTGTTTTTCTAAATTTCATGCCATGGTTGCCCCGTACACCAGAAATTCAAACACTGTAGACACCCCACATGTAATGGGACTCTCTGGAGTTCTGCAAATGAGCCTAAGGGCACCAGTCTCAGTGGCATATGTCAGTTAAAGTGTTTAAAGATAAAGCCCTACAGTGCTGGGCAGCAGTGTGACTGTTTTCTCTGGAGTGATGAAGCACCATCAAGTACATTTGGTTTCAATTAACTTGGGTTTTGTGATCCATAACGTATTGCCCAACATTCGTACTAATGTTCTGATGGCTGTACACCACCAAATCTTCACATCTAAGCCATTTTCACAAATGAATTCCATAGAATGTCTGGAGATTCAGGTCAGGAGTTTTCCTGGAGTGCTCTTTTCACGTATGTAGCGAACAGTGAGAGCTGTGTCAGTCGTGTCCATGCAGCTGGGGTGGATATATAATGAATTCTCTGGGACATTAGTGGCTCTATTCACACATGCTCTCACTCAGACTTACACAAAATGTAATACGAGTCTGGCAGGATTAAATCTGGGACAAATGTTGTAAACATTTGCGTTAACACATACAAGTCCTCTGGGTAAAGTCAATAAATCTGCGTTACTGTGCATGTGTGAAAGGGCTTCTAGTTGCATTAACAAGTGTTATGACAAATATTGGACATGCTATTTTTTAGTCTCTGCTTGGAGAGTAATCTATAGCTTTGTAGCTCTATGTGGAAATGGAGTACATCTGGAGACAAATATGTTCTTTTCTAAGCATAATGCAATGCAGCCCTCATTTTCTTGTAATTCTGTTGTTTTGCAGATGAAGACAGAGGACCACGTTGCCCTTCTGTGTAGATTCCTCAAAACGACACCTTGCTTTTAGGATTTTAATCTCATCCGCAGGAGGCTTTGAGCTCAGTCCATTCTTTTCCCATTGGACTGTTGAAAAGAAACAAAGGAGCTGTCGTCAGGTGAAAGTACGGTAGAAATTCATCAGACGTGTGGCTGTTGAAAAGCTATTCTAATGAGAGTCTTAATGAGGAATCTACACAATCACTCTGGTACACCTTCCTTTGTTTCTTCTAAGGAAGTCCAGCCGAAACAAGGCTGACCAGGGCCAGCATGCGGTGGCTTTGTGTCTATAATCTTTATTGGAATCATTATTCTACATTAATAATATTCTCCCCAATAGAGATCAGTGTGCTGTAAAAACAGAGTGGTCAATATTTATGGGGACTTGTATTTCTTTGCCAGTCGATATTCAGACACGTTGTTAGCTTGGCGAGAGGTATTAGATTTGTCCACAGTTCCCCAGTGAAAAACTACCCAGGGGAAACAATGTTTGTTGATGTTATACAGCATTAATTCGGTCTGTGTTTCATCCAATCTCACACCTCCCTCTTTGTTATGCACCATGTAATGGTTGTGCTTGTTTTCTTTTTCATACTCAGGGACATGGGGTATTAAAGCCTCCCCTGAAGGCCTGACCCACTCTGGGTGACCATTGTGCTGCCCCAGCCAGTGTACACCCCAGAGGCTCTCAGTGTGCTAACTATTGTCAATATATTATTAGTAGCTGAAGGCCACTGTTAATGGATATCCAAAGGGCATTCATCAGATTGGGTTTTTAAATGGATTGAAAACAGATTAATAGGACTGAACAGGATTGAACAGAGATGCTAAGGTCATGGGGTCAAGACCAGTGATCCCTTCATGACCCCATCTATATGAGAAAGGCCATGAAAGGTATATGCATATGGTTTAAATTGTACAGAGAACATGGATTTTTGAGACCCAGACAAAGATTGTGAATTACTGAGCTATATTGTGCTTTTGTACAGAGGACAAAACTGGTAAGGAAATGTCAGGAATGACCCAGACCAAAAGCAATACATTTCTGCGGTGTATTATTTTGTTAAAGGGTATATTATGAAAAATCCCTTGCTCAGTGCTTATCCAAATGAATGGATCTGGAGCCTGCCAACCCACAAACTGTGAAACAAGACCACAAACTGATATATGTATGCTATAAGAGCACTGAGTAAAAATGGAGAAGAAAGCGAACAGAGTGAAAACGGCTAAAAACCAGAGCTTCTGCTCTTCGCTCCTCACTGCTGTGCGCTCAGGGTTGGGGTGAACAGCGAGCGGCTCATTATCATTTAAAGGAACAGGTGCTGAAAGCGGGCGTTCTGAACAGGGCTGTTTACACAGGGGGAGAACACTGCTGTGGGGCTTGTGGGGTTTGGACCAAAGCAGGTCACAGACGTTTTATTTAGATCCAGAAATGTGCTCCCTCGTGGAAAAGGGAGAATATGTCCCCTGTAAGAATAAATAATGTCTTTTTTTTATCATTTTATCAGCTTAATTTATCAGTTCAAACTAAGAGTCTCTGGTGTGACATGTGCCTTTCATATCCATTTAGAAAATGACACCAGCTTCAGAAACACTGCCAATCTCCTCCAAAGGAAATGCTGCATGGAAGCGGAAGTTGTTCACATAAAACAGCCCAAATTATTTTTGAGCTTTACTCACTGAAATGCAGTGGGATCTTCCCTCAGGATCTGAATCACAATCTCTGTTTACACAGAGCGAACATACAGTACACACCATAGTTTGTGGACTCCCCTTCTATAAATACAAACCATGTTTAACATAATATCTGAAGATGAGATGAATATAATCGTTGAAGAAATGCAGAGAACAAAATGAGCCTGAGGTCATCAGTAGCTTGGGTCCTTGTCGCTGAGGAATTTAGTGGGTTCTGCCAATGTCTGTGTGGTTTCTTCTGGTGAATGAGTGAAAGAAAAAAACCACAGGTGTGAGTGAGTGTGTGATTCTCAGTGATGGACTGTATTCCTGTCTAGGGTTCATTTCTGCCTTGTGCCCAGTGACTCCAGGTAGAAATCTGACCCACCATGGCCCTGATCAGGATGAAGTGCTTGCAGAAAATACATGAATTCATGATCTTGGAGGATATTTACATCAATACACTCGTGCAAAAAAGCAGATGTCTTCACACGTGACTGACTGACTCCTTTTGAGTTTAGGCGAACGTGATATAAATGTGATACCTGTTCAAATATTAGCTTTGATTTCTAAAGATAAAACAGCAAAATCAACGTGGAGTCATGGGAAAACTTCTTTGCCAGTAAATCTGACAGTAGCTGGTGCTGAGATGACAAAGACAGATTATGAGGACCTTCAACTCCCTCAGCTCTGGACCTTCCACCCTTTTCACAGAGTTGAACTCAGTCCAGTGGGTGGAACAGACACTGGGACTCAAACCACTTGGGAGACCACTCTCCTGAAGCCTTCCTATCAGGCAGAAGGTCACAGATTGAACCCCACTCATAGTCTGCATAGCCTCTGACACAGTGCATTAGTTCACGGGCCAGAGATTTCTCAGTCACACATGTAACGCACCTCGGCTGAGCCAGATGGAAGCAGAGAGAATCCTAGCCTTGCTGGCAGTAATGAAGGTGTATTGGCTTGAGTCGTAAACTCTTTCCCCCAGCCACACAATCAGCTTTTGGCCTCACTTCTGTCACACGGCCCGCTGAATCAAACCAGGTGTGAACACAACTGTTCCCCATCAACAAGCCAAAGGGATGCAGATCCCTTGATCCCCTGGCTTTTTGATTATTGGAAGGTGTTTAGACAGCCAGTCTTCTTGTCAGGAAATCTAAACCCAGCTCATCTCTTTGTCTGCACTCCAGAATCCAATTAATAATAATGTACAGCGCAGTAGATATGAATGGGCAATGGTGATGGATATTTAAGCCAGCATTGTCTTGAAATACTGGCTAGAATTGAAAGCAAGGTGTAAGATCAAGATCGAATGTCATTTTAAAACAGTCACAGTCTTTTCCCTTTGGTTTGGTTGGTTTTCACACAGTACTGCTGGTGGCCAACAGGGGGCCAAGGCTGTGCTGTATTAGAAAAGTTGCTGTGAGCTCTGGGAACTCTAATTCCCAGACTTCTCAGCACTAATCAGCTCTGACTGAGCACACCTGCTGGGTCTGTATATAAGCTCAACCATCCAGTGAGCCAGCGTTACGCTGTTGTAGAGGGGTGACCGTGTGGTATTGTTGAAATTACAAATATAAAGCGATATATAAAATTTAAATTAAACACAGCAATAAGGGCTAAAAGGTATGGCTTATAAAAGCTGCGAAGGAGTTATAAAAAAAAATTAAGAAAAGCTTTTATTTGTTTGTCTTTTACATGTGCGTAATCTTCTGCCCTCTGATCATGCTGTTTTTCAGCATCTCCTTTTTGATTTTCTACGACGTTTAGCTAAAAGTAGCTCTCCTTGATTCCTGGCTCCTCCAGCTGAGGTTCCTTTGGAGCCATAACCACCCACTTTTAGTTGTCAGATTGTTTTAATAAAACTCCTAATACTTGTATCCTGCCTCCTCATCTACTCACTGTTACCAGGTGAATTACTCTAATGAGTGTTTTCCCTGGAAACGAAATAAAAACAAGTCAAGTGTGCCAAGATTTGAGACTTTTATCCCATGTTCAGGACAAGTTCAGACAAACTGCTTTTACTTTCTCCCTCTGGAAAACTAATCCTGTTACAATAGTGTTGTAGCTTGGTACACGTCTACCACAGTTATACCTCCTCAAATCACCCAAATATTATTTGAAAGTTCTACTCCTACCATTATAAACCCTCAGGTTTCACCCTCCACCTGTCCATCCTCAAAGCTGGTGTAATGCTGCTGTCTCCAGACCTGATATCAGTGAGAGAGGCTCAATTTCACACTGGGGACAGCCTTCTGAAATGAGTCTGGAATGAGTCAATCCAAAAGGTTTGTTGTGAGCCACCTGCAATTGAGCAAATACGTGACATTGACCCAAAATGGTGACTGCATACGTGGCATGCAGGTTGCAATCCTGCATCATATAATTTAGTGAGAATACTGGGTTTGGATGGCACAGTACATTTAGCAGAGTTAGGAGTCTGTGAGGCAGGGAAGATGTATCCAACCTCTATACGCTCAGACTCCTTCCAGGCCTCAATATAAAGCTGTTGTCTTGGTGTTTAAAGCTGTTTTGCTTGTGTTCTTATGGTGAACTCCTCAGCACGGATGATGTTCAACAGTGACTTGAAAGTCTTCATTGTGTGTTCTGGTTCTGGACCCTAGCTCTACATTGTTGGAAGCCTCTCATCTTCACAGATCCTCATGGAGAGAGATGAGCTCCTCTGGCATTTGCTCAGCAGGGAGGCTCTAGTTATTTCCATGTCTCAATGACAACACTTCATTCTTGATGTTGTTCTCAGGAGCAGATCAGAAGGAGGTGCCATGGGGATGGTGCTGGCTTGTCTGAGGCCAAACAGTTTTGTATGTGTTCAGTACAGAATACATGGTAGAACAGGCAAGGTGTAGACACTTGTTTTGTTTGGGTGTGGAGAGTTGGATTAGGAGTGATTCTGGCTTATAAGTATTAATACGTATTCTATGTCTCATATTTATTTATTTGGACTGTACAAAAGTAAAGTTTTAAAACTCCTGGGAAAAGCTGACAATTCTCCACTGAGGGGTCATTATCCACAAACTGTCTGCATGACATTAAAACCTATTGTGCCTTAAGGAAAATGGACAAAGGGTATGTTTACTGATACTGACTCAGAGCTGTGAGCAGTTTTAATGCCTCCTGCCACACTGAGACCCCGACTTTGTGCTGTTTGGAGATATGCTCGTAAATGGAATAAAGAAAAACCTTTTTAAATCCCCTTTGTTGACCTATTTAAGGCAACAAATTTGTTCCATGGTTACAAAGGCCCTGATTATGCAGGAAACTGGCCTGCTTTGTTTTAGAAATAGCAGGAACAGTTCAGGAGACCTCCTCTGCAAAACTGACAGTCCATTTAAGGGTTTTGAAATAGGCCGATTTAATAGCAAGATGTAAAATGAAAGAGAATGCAGTTTAAAATAAACTCAACCATCAGTACAAAACATGGAGACATTTTGATGACAAATGTCAGGGTGAGATACAATAGACACAAAGACAAGTAAACTTGAACCGACTTATTATTTTGACAAAGAACAGGCCCCATCCAATCTGCATCAAGACATAGACTGGGACACAGTCTGAGTCCAGAAATGAGACTAAGACAAATCTAGGGCCAAGACAAAGATGGGAACCCCGGGTGCATCAAGAACGAGGCTGGGACACATCAAATCTATATAGAGATAAACCAGGATATATCAAGTCTGCGTCAAGAACAGGACCAGGACATAGAGGGTCAGAAACAAGACTAAGAGTGGGGCATATCAAGTTGAGTCAGAGTTAAGCATGAGAGCAAGGGAAATGGAGTCAAAATCAAGACCAAGACTGGGTTGTACCTAGTCTGAGTTAACAAAGAACCCGTGATGCATCAAGAATGAGACCAGGACAAACTGAGAATCAGAGTCAAGGACCGGGACACAGTGTCTGGATTGAGAACAGTCCACCGACCAAAAACATCCAGCCGACAGCGTCCTGTGTCACTGATGAAGTGATGACTAGAGGACGACCGACACATATTTTGCAGCGACAGATGAGCTACTGTCTCTGACTCTACATCTACAAAAACCCTTCAGCCAGACTCACTATCTGGATTACTACAAATTTGAATAACCCTGTCAAGAAAGTCACTGGGATACATTGACACCAGCCTTTAGTTGTCCAACACTGATATTTATTGATGTCCTCTACCTTTAAACTCCAAACATGCTGACCTCAACACAGGCTTGTAGCTGAAACTGAAAGCTTGGGTGAGATGAGCACAGATAGCAGAGTGGTGGCTAAACACTGATCAAGTGCAGTAGGAGTGTGTGACCGTCAGGGTTTGGATTGGCTATTAGCAATAAAAGCTTTAGCACTGTATGTGCCCCAAATAAATTTTTGCCGTGAGTCAAAGCAGCTGTTTATAGTTTGTCCTAATTGCTCTTTGGTGCCCCCTAATGGTTTGAGCTCATAAAACCCATAGAACCATCCAGGCCTGGAAAGCCTCTGTTCTGTTCGATTTAAGAGTGTTATCAGCTATTATGCTGAGCTGAAATAATTTGAGAGAAAGGTTAGGGTCTCTTTGCTGGTCAGTCAGCTGCTTCTGCCTAATGGCCGTTTCATATATTTATCTGGTTAATAGCCACAGGCTTCTTCAGAGCAAGTAATATCCCATTAGTGAAGCGAATCTTGCTGAGAAACTCAGAAAAGCTAAGGTTTGCTGCGACGCTGGATGTTTGTTTCTATTCATTACTCACAGCCAGCTCCTGTTCTATAGGCAGGGTCTATTATCTGAGCTCGAGCACCCGGAGCATAATGTAACTCCAGCCGTAATATTAGCCCACATAGCATTTCAGGATAGTGGTGCCCAGGAAACAATACAAGAACAAACAAACAAACATGCAGACACACTGGGGCAGCTTTCAGGGCACAGATGAAACCCAGGCTGAGATCATAAAGGACTTTCAAAGAGGAATCCAACATAGTCGAGTTTTGATGTGTATCTGGAATAATAATTCATAAACCCACAAACAACATTCAGACTTCAGAGTGAGATGTTGTGTAGGAAATCAAAAATCCTCAATCAAAATATTATAATGATCTCCTTGTTTCTACATTCACTGTCCATTTTCTCATTTCTCACTGTCCATTTTTTTCAGGACCTGCTCATGACCCCCACAGAGCAGGTGTGATGTGGTGGTGGATCATTCTCAGCGCTGCAGTGACTGACGTGGTGGTGGTGTGTTAGTGTGTGTTGTGCTGGTGTAGAGTGGATCAGACACAGCAGTGCTGCTGGAGTTTTTAAACCCCTCAGTGTCTGGATTGAGAACAGTCCACCGATCAAAAACATTCAGCCGACAGCGTCCTGTGTCACTGATGAAGGACTAGAGGACGAGCGACACACACTGTGCAGCGACAGATGAGCTACTGTCTCTGACTCTACATCTACAAAAACCCTTCAGCCAGACTCACTATCTGGATTACTACAAATTTTAATAACCCTGTCCTTCTATGACTGATCCAGGACATTGGTTTGGGAGGAGATGTTTAAAGTGGAAGACTGAGTATTTGAGAGTGGTTTTATGCTCCTGAGAACCCATAACTTTAGCCTTTATCTAGAAGGTAGACTGGTGCCTCATTCTCATGCTAAAAAAACATTCTCCATCCTCCACCTCGGTGTCATTTTCTGAATGTTGTGCCCCCCCCCCAACCCCAAGAGAATGCCACCAATAGAGGTAAGGAAATGTCAGCACTATTTCCACGTATTGTTACACAGTCATGGCTTATCTGTGAAGTGGAGGATTGTCATAACAAGCAATCACAAAATCAGGATGCTTTTGATTTGGAAATGTTGGCTTTTTATTCAGCAGTGGCCCCACCTGAGCTGTACTGGACAATACACAATCCTTTAGGGCATCGGTAGCTGCCGGTGTCTAGTTGAGTATGAGCTTAAAGTGCTCTTTTTAGGCTTCTACCAACAGCCAGGGACAGCACAATGTTTTATCACTCCCTCCTTGTATTCCCTTTTCCCTGCTGGAACACTCCTCACCACTTCACCATGAACAAGTGAGCAACTCTACTCTAGCCTGGTCATTTTAGTCTCTGAGATGTGTTCACAGTTGTGACATCACAACAAATGTGACTTCAGACTCTGCTGTGTCCATTTTATACTTCTGCGTCTGACCTACACTGTAGGCAATGCATCAGTACGAATCTTAGACCGTAGTCTGACGCACACCTCTTCAGAAATGTAACTGTTGCACAGACCGCAATGACTGTGACTGGTCAGTAGTCAGACCGACAGAGTTAATGCTCTCCTGAGGATGTTCTGGATTTTAACTGCACCTTCTCTCTGTCATCTCTCTATTCAGTCCTAGCTCTCTATGGACTAAGCTTCGTTTAAACCCAGAGCTGTGGAGAGAGATCATTCACCCTGAAGCTTTTACAAACTCTTCATCTCTCTCTGAAACACAGTCTGGCTCCTGAGTGACCAAAATCTCAGGTCCACACAGACTGGAGACAGACACACGACTCCTCCGCTATCACACGTTGAGAAAGGCGGACCTCAGACATGTCGTGTAATTCAGCCCCTCTATATCCTCCCTCAACTCCAGATGGGAGAGATGTAGGATCTGGAGGTGAGATGGAGTAGACAGATCCGACCCTACAGATTCAAGACAGATCTAGTCCCTGTATATGTGCTTTTTTCGTACAAATATCTTCAGAACTACATCCAATAAAAGGGCCCATGGGTCTCACAAAAACATGTCACATGGCCCCTTTGTAGCAGCTTCTTGTTGTGGCTGTCTGCATTGGCTCGGAAAAACCATCAATTCTAAGCTCCTCGCTGGGAATTGAGGGCTAATGATGCCTCCTCCGTCTGATCTCCCAGTGGCTGATCAGACAGTTTGTACACCAGCCGACATCGATACAGTGCATGGATTTTCATTTCCACACTGCTATCTGCGTGGCCAGGAACACAAACCCCAATCTCTACTCAAGAGTCTTTCCCATAGCTCTCATTCCACCTCTGCGAATACAAATACTCTGTGTGCGCTGGCGACATCATTTCCTCTCCTGATCAATAGACCTCTGGCTCCATCTGTGCTTCCCTGTGTATACTTGAGGACTTCTTCATGGTCCCTGAAGCTTCTCTATTTCTAATGAGTGTGTTTGCTTATGTCTCATTTGCCTCTGTACTTGTTAGGATTGCCTGTTTCTGACTGAAACACATGGAGCAGGAGAGGGGGCTTGATGGGGGCAACATGGAGAAATATCTCACTAATTCAGAACATTCAGATCAGTGTTTTTGTGTAGCATTCAACACCAATTACTTCTCATGCTCATTTGTCATTTTATGCTAAAGGCTCATTGCAAAGTTGACAGGCAATGCTACAGCTCCAGCACCTGAGATATGGTTTGTGCTAAAAGCTGATACTGAGGTCAGTGAGGTGTCAGAACTTCAGATTGGTCAGAAAGACAGGGTCTCTGCTCTAGAGCCCCAGCCTCTAGTTCGTTTAATGTGAACTCACAGGAAATTACATAGTGTAATATGCTAATTTGACATGAATATTTCATGTCACGTTTATAAATAAGGCGAGAGGAGGCGTTTTCCATCTCCTCTTCCAGCTTCCTGTGCTTTAATCCTTGTGTTTCTGTAGATTCTCAAAAACACTCCACCTTAAGAATGTCTCATGCAGATTAGTAACTAAACAGAACAGGGTATTTACATCTTGTTCTTCTCAAATGAACCCAAACTCTGTAAAAGTAAAACAGTGAAAGGGAAGCAGAAGCCAGTGACCTAGGGCTGACAGATTAAGAGGGGTCTCCCATCACTGAGAATGCCTCAAACCAAATATTCATCTTCAGAACGACATCCCAACACAAACTTTGCATACTGGGTTGTGGTACTCAAGACTCAAGCTGCTATGCCATTAACCTTCAAGGGTCTTTAACTATGCCTAGCACTAAATGAGGAGTGGCATAAGTGAAAGCCACTGAAGGGGGAGCAGGGTGAGGGTGATTCAGCTCATTTATGCTGGTGTTTAGGAAATCTGAGGAAAACAAAGGGCTGGAAATGCAGAGTAGTGGTAGGAAATTTAGAAGGCCCTTTGTGTTAAGGATGGACTCAACAGGAGAAACACATTGTACACCAAAGGGCTATTGCTTGAAGGAATCTGTCCCAATTTTACTGTCCCAAACATTACTGCACATCTCTAAAACACACCCAGCTCTGCGATGCATATTGTCCAGCCTGTCCATAATATACATTTATTTATTTGGATGTTTTTGGCCCCTTTAAATAATTCCTCAATAATGGGGCAAAACCCATTAAGTAAAATGAGAATATGTCTCTAGAGAATGACACCGCATTACACAGCACACACTCTAGTTTCTAATCATGCTGATAAAACTCAGATCCTGCTGGGGAGTCCAGTGCTGGTCTCTTATCTGAACTTGCGGTCGGCTCCTCTGCCCCCATCCATTTCTTCGGCAACACTGAGTGCACACATCATCTGTTTTTGCAGCAGTGAGCCATACATCATTGCTGCTGGTGAGCGAGGAGCTCTTTAAGTTGCATAAACACTGTCGCCGAGGTGCTCGTGCCTGCAGGTGATGAATGAGGGACCCCACAGCGAAGGCTTCTGCTGCTGATGCTGACGGATAGAGAGGCCTGAGGCATTCAGGGAGAGTAACGGACAGATGGTTCGGCACAGGTTACAAACATAAGGCTTTGGCACTGGGGCTTGATCAGGGGCTTATGTGTTGTATCTCCAGTCATTGGACATATTGCTCCTTTTTCTTTCACTGTTTCTCTCAAATATCTTTAAATTACACAGGCAATCTATAGGACTCTGTGTGTAAGAGCAAAGACTGTGACCTCTCAATTAAAAACTGGCATGCGTTTGTGACTGAATTCACCAATTCTTCATTAATTCAAAACGTCAAAAAAAAAAATGAGTTTAAGAATTTAAGTTGGGGACTGCTGCATATTTACTGAGTTAATGACTGGTCGGTTAGTTTGCAGCACACATCTCACGACTCACGTTCCTCTCCCCCTGATATTCTCTTATATGAATGGTAATAAAAGAGTGGGGGGGGGGGCACATTCCTTTCCTAAGGGGTCGAAAGTTGGGTAATGGTGTTCTCACACCTTTCTGCCCCACTGCACTACTTAAGGAAATGGGTGAGGGTAAGTGTTAGCGTTAGCAGGTTGTGGTGATGGTTAGGTTTAGAGGCTGTGTTGTGGTGAAGGTTAGGGTTCATGTTAAGACTATGCTTCATGGCAGGTTTAGGGTTGATTTTTCTTATTTATTTATTCGATTATTTATTTCCACAAATTATTATCCACAAATTGCAAACTCTTACACCTTTTTGTATGAATCCTGGGAATGGTATTTTAGTCAGATATATCCAAATTCATGTTGAGACCAGGCTGATCAGTGACCACTAGCAACCATATTTAGCTCAGCTAGTAGTGAAAAACACAACATTACTGCTGGGATTTATTATTTTTATACATGCCAATATTACTAGTTTGAGAGCAGTCACCCATCCAAAACTCCAACCAGTCACAGCTCTGTGGTCAGTGTCCACTGAAGGGCTTAAGGGAGACTAACACAAAAAAGTGCACATAGGTATACTGTATGTGTTTCTGAGGAAGAGGGTTAAGTGTTGGTTGTTTACAAAAAAACACAGAGACCAGTTCTGTATGTTAGAACAGGACATGTGTGGACCTCTGGGGTGGTGCATTTTGTAAAATCATTATACACTGCATAACACAGAGTGGTGTCCTTGGCAGGGAGAAGCACTTTTGGCCACAGTGCTGTCAGGATGCCTTAAGTGTGTCACTGTTTACTGGGTTGATGTAGTGCACTGGGCTTCCACACAGTTGCCCAGTGAACACAGGCAATTAGCATTTTGTTATAAACACACTGAGGTGTCCAGCCATGCTGGGTGACGTGCTTCTATGATGTGATAGCAGGTGCAGCAACTACTAGGTTCTCTCAAATGCATGGAACTCTTCTAACTGCAATGTAAAGAGAAATTACATGACTGAACATTCCATTAAAGTACAAGGTTCTTGGAAGAACCACTGGACAATTGAGAAGATCCTCAACATAAAGATTATTTATATATTTTTTTTATTATATATAACCTGCTCAGTCAAAACCTCTTCCGTTGTTGTTTCTCTTTGCATCATCTCTTACTCTTGTGGTCCAATCTATCCCAAATGTTGGAACATCTGTGAGGATTTGATGGTTTTCAGAGTTCACAAACATTTGTGACAACATGCGATGATGATGGAGATGATTTATTTTGGATCACAATCACCACTAGAGCTCATCTCAAATAAATCGGATGTTGGACTCAGGTATAGGCTCTGATCTGATGGGCAGAAAGTGCCTGAGAGAAGAATGCATACAGAGACACTCAAATACAACTGGCAGAATCCTGACAGCGAGACCAAGTTAACACACTGTCAGTGTCAGACTATCTGTCAATTTGTGGGCGGAGCATCTGCATCTGAAGCTACTTCCTAACAAACAGCAAACAGTCAGACTATAGGGGGTGCTCATGCTGACCCACTCCTTAAAGGAACTTGAACTTATTTCTCAACACTCTGCAGTCAGGTGTTTGTATATAATACTCTGAATACACTTTCAAGAAGAGGCGGAGACAAACATTTCAGGAAGTGGTTGGGACGTTGACATGTCCCCGGTGTAAACTACCCCTATGCGTTTGGGGATATGTGCTGGAATGTGGATCGATGTGCTGAACACAAGTAGAACCGTCAGAGAGCGGGAATTCATAAATACATAAAGGTCATAAATAGCAAAACTTTACTGTGTCTCCCTTTTCCATTTACGACGAGCCCTCAGCGGGCGGAAAAAAGGAAAAACTGCAGTTTCCATGACAACGGGACCAGAGCAAGCATCTCTGAGAAACTCTGGGTCCTGTTACTGGCAATAAACAGACAGCAAGCCTCAGTATTCCACTCCAATTGTCTCCATCATATTTATGTTTGTTTTTCTGTTGTTTTTGTTTATCTTTAGGTTGGATTTGGGTGGAGATCTGTTTAATGCAAAGTACATTTGTTGTTTTTACTGAGTGCTCATGTCCTTTCATGAAACAACACGCATCATGAATCCAGAGCCAACATTTGGGTATTTTAAGCCTGTCTTTGCGGTAATGCCACCGTGGCGTATGTGGCTGTGTCTGAAGGTGTGTTTATTTTAAACCAAAATTTAAGGCACATTTATGTAAGAGATTTGAATATAAGCTCATTATCATGAATGCCAGTCTCTTTATGGAATGGTGATGTGGTTCTCTTCATGGTTTCTGTGACTGTCACTCTTCATAAGATTTGCTCCCACTCAGGATAATATACTGCGCTTCCGACTCCCACACTGCAATCCACGGAAGCAGAAACCCATTTCCTTTTGTCCTTATTTATGTCTGAAGTATGTAGCGACACAGGTAAAGGCCTAAATGCAGCATTTCTCAGGAAAGAATGCCACAAAATCAGTTAAAAATAGCATTTTTCAAGCAAAACCTGGTAAACACCTCTGAGCACAGAGAGCACGGGTGGCTGAATTTAAATGCTGCAGATCAAAGTCATATCCGGTGCCAGCACTTGCACTTGAGTTTCACTTCCCTTGTGTTAGTGCCTAGACGTCGGCTGAGCAGATGTTCTGAAGTCTCACGAGCATTACCTAAGATGCACTTCAACGCTCCCAAAATACTTTACAGAACCTCCACCAAGAGGAATGGAATTATGCAGCATCAACCGTCACGTCAATGTCACTGCTTTATTCAGTTCTGACTCGCACTTTTACCCAAACACCAGTCCCAGCTCAGTTCAACTTGTATAGAGCTTTCCACAACAGGCATTGTCCCAAAAGGTCAGACTCCCTACAGAAGGTCACTCAGGATGTCTGACTTTAGAAAACCCTCTGAAAAGAACCAAGACTCATGAAGAATAACTCTCCAAAATGAAGGGCAAAAGCTGAAAGGAACCAAGACAGATAAGTTACAACTCACTCACAGCAAGCAGAAGAACCATGAAGAGTATGCGAGAGTCAAAAAGCAAGAACTATTCAGAGGAACCATAACTTAGAAATTTTTCTTCTTATTAATATTAGCCTTGACTCTTCTCAATTGGTCGTCTTCTTGTTCTAGGACATGGACACCATTTGAGACTCGCCTCCAAGTCTAAGCGAGAACATTTCTAAGAGGATGAAGAGCCCAGACTTAAATTCTAAAAACTATGGAACATCACCAAGTACAATCTAGCACCAACTGGTGGATAAATACTTAAAGGCTAATCTCCAGTTTCCCACACTGATGCGCTCCACCATCTTACAGGATGATCATTCCCACAAACAAAGCTTCAGCTCTGTGCAAATTCCGCCTTAAATAATATTTGACTGCAGCTATTCTCCCTTAAATTTTGTTGTCACATCAAACGCACCCAACAGTTTCTTGCAAATGAATCCCAGACTGCTGTGGACAGACAGGGGGGGGGGGGGTGTAGAAGAAAAAAAGAAAATGAAATGAAAGCATCCTGAATTAGAGTGAAGACAGCAGACGTCAACTCTGCTGCCATGACAGAGTGCATCATGGGAAAGCGATCCAAGATTGATTCGGACAGGAGTTAAATGACACTGAACTGCGATGAGCTCAGCAACAAATCAGAGGCTTGGATGCTCAGCTGTCGGCGCAGTGCCGATCCGCAGGGATTTTTCAGCAGACGTTCACCTGTCAGGCCCAGGATCCCATATTACTCACCAGATATTGGACAAGGGGCATCAGTGACAAAAACTTCAATCAAACTGCAGCAAAGGGGGTGTTACACCTTCTGAGCAGGCCATCACATTTTGGAAAAGTGTGCTGATGTGAGCTCATTCATTCTTCAAAACAAAAGTAAACCTAGGGAGAAAACCCTTTAGTTAGTATAGTGTATTAGTGTCGAAATTTTACACTAATTTGAGGGTCACCTTTAAGGCCAACTCTTTATAGTGTTATAGTTATCACATGATCATTGGTCCGATCCCTGATGATGCCTCTGCCATCCAGGCTCACAATAAACCACCTTCTCTGGGTGAACTTGATCAGAGAGTTCATGATGCTCATGATGCTGGCAATGTTAAGTTCAGAAAGAAGCAGTGGCTTGGCCTTGTATCTGAAGAAGCACATGCTCACTCCCACCTTTCCTAGATTAGTGGCAGTGTGTGTGATCAGGAGAGATGTATTGATCAGGGAATGGGTAAAGAATAAGAATTGTGAATGCATGGAAGTTTGATATTGAGCCTGATATGTCCCCTCTAATAGAAAGGCGAGTGGCACTTTTTTATTGTAGAAAATGAAGAAATGCATGGTCCATTGAATAGTCTGGACAGCAGCTGTTTCAGCACTTGTTATGAGGGATAGACCTTGTTGTGGTTGTTTTTATAGTGGTGAACCCGAGGTGTTCTCGGCTACTCTCCTATAATTCAGAAGATCCAGACCCTGTTAAGAGCCTGAGAGGTTTTGCTGTTGTAAGCACTCTGTGGAAGAGCATTGACCCAATATGCACCAGTGGCGTTTACATACACAAGCAGTGTAAATTTGTTTAAAAAATTCCATGTCGAGTTGATTTTCACCAAACTATCCTCTGTATTCAAGGATTCTTCAGTGTAATTTATTTGCCTTCATAATGTAATCAAACATGCAAAGTCTCTACCCCTCACCATCACTGTGTTCCAGTGCTGCTACAGAGTCGGATGTTCAGGTGTTTATGGTGTTTTTCCACTGGTCAGTGAAGTACGGCTCTGTACCGTTTCAATTTATGAATATGTGCTTTGTCTTTGTTTCTACTGCAGAGAGACCCATATGGTACCAGAGGACCAGAGCTGAGTTTGATCAACTTTTGTTTTGTGGCCCCAAGTGTTCCTAATTGGGCCATACAGAAGGTTAAACAAACTCAGCCATCATTTGAGTCCCTCATGGAGTCTAAAAAAGGAAAGGAAATGATTGTCTGAGTTTTCTCAGAAACAGGGTTCCTGTGTTCGGCTAAACACTTTCAGTAAACCCAGGCACTAAGGAGAAGCAGGAACTGAACCTGGAGCTCCTCGGCTACTGTTGCTGTTTAGCACCACAGCCTCCAGAGGCTCTGCCCACTTTCACAGTCCTGCAGTGTGAAGGGAAATAGACACAGGTCCTGGAACAGGATATGGATATTTCTGGGTTCAGAATAGTAACAGAACCACATCTTACTGCTCTGACCAGTGGAGAATGCTTTTAAAGAGCAGCTCTGATTTCATTCCATTCCATTATGTGAAATTTTAATGCCATATTAAAAATAACACAGGATATTTATTATATTATTTAGGGAAAACTTTCCAGTACCTTTTAGATTGGCTCCTCATTGTCTCTCCAACTTTATTACAAACAAAACAAAATAGTGTGAAGGTAATGTTCCTCACAGATGCACTATGTTTTCAAAAGTATCCTCCATCCAAATAATTTAATTCAGGTGTTCCATACACATCCACAGCTATGGGTTTATAAAACCAGGCACCTAGGCATGCAGACTGCTTCTACAGACATTTTTGAAAAAATGGTTTGCTCAGTGAATTCCAGTGTGGTACAGTGAGAGGATTCCACCTGTTATGACATTTCCTTGCTACAATTTATTCCACAGTCAACTGTCAGTGGTATTATAACGAAGTGGAAGTGACTGGGAACGACAGCAACTCAGCCACAAAGTGATAGCCCACATATGACAGAGCTTGGTCAGCAGGTGCTGAGAGGCATAGTAAGCAGGGGCTGCTAATTTTCTTTTTTTTTACCTTTTTTTTTGAATACTTCAGAGGGTCAGCAGGTCTGCGCTACTGTTGTAGGAAATGTTTCCCCACCATGGGCAACTTCTACCCAAACATTCACAGTTCTAATAATGCCAACTTCACAGAGCATAACTCTTGGCCTTTAGGGCCAGTAAATAGAGTTTGATGTTGCCTCTGCTCTGAGGCTTGTTTATAAAGGTTGTCATAATTAATTACTGGCTGAAGTGCAGTATAACTGGGGTTGCGTTGTGGGTAACATTGCAACCCAGCCGTCTACGTAGAAGTCAGCAGAGTCCTGTCTGTGTAACTACACCACACTACACCAATAAAAGTCTGTGGCTTGAGCCCAAGGAGGTCGGACAGAGGGGGCTCACAAAAGTCTGGCTGGTGGCCTCTGCCTGTGAGGTAACAAGCCAGGGAAAAGGCAATAACTTGAACACGGGAGGCAGAACCCAGTGCAGCACAAACTGAAGCAAGGATGCTGTCACATGACTCTTTGCACTTTCTTTCATCCCTGAACACATATGAGCTTGCTGTCAGAGCACTGCTGTAAAAATTTATATTGATGGGAATATTGCCTTCTTCACCAAAAACAAACACAACGTCACAACTGAAAGACAACCCCCTGACATGTAAGTAGCTTAGGTATGAATTATATTTTGCTTGTGAGGGCAGCAAACACTTTGTTGTACAAAGGCAAAAAAAAAAAAAAGTTAGAAAGCAATAGAAAACAAAAAACTGCCAGTTTCATAAGGTCATAAGGTTTCTGTAATCATGTGGTGTGTTTTATGTCAAATTACAATAAAGATTCAAAGCTTCCAGTCAGACTAGGATCCCGTCTGTACTAGATTTTATAATTTCTGAACTGCACTATTTGAGATGCACATGTACAGGTAAAAAGACATGAAATCCAATCTGATCATTCACATTCATGTAACATACACACAGATCAGATACGTAGCCAATCTAGGAGAACATATTAAAGTGACTTGACATGTCCACACGAGCCTCTAAGATATGTTTTGAGTCACATTTTGGGCAAAATATCAGTTTCAAACTTAGTTCCTTTTACTAGAGTTACTCCAAGCCCAAAAGCCTACAATGGAAAAAGAGTCAAAAAAACAGTCAATGTCCAGTTATTTACAGACCGCACTCTGTGGCCCAGGAGATTGTAGCTTGTGGCCAGTACACTCTAGGTCAAGCTCTCAGCCTCAACTCTGGTTTGACTCAATGCATTCTCAGGCATATCCTGTGACCTGTTAAATCCTGGGTCTAACGCAGGGAAGATTAGCTAGCTTCTTGCCGCTCTCTGGCTAAGTGAAGTGGGCAGTGTTAATGCAGAGTGGGAGAAAGGGTGGGTTTCATCGATTTTTCTCCATTCTTCTTCATCTCCGCTTGACGAGGAAGCAAACAATCCATCCTTGGTCCCTGTAAGTCCTCTTTCCATTCCATTAGCCAACATGCTCTTCCCTTCCTGACCCCAGGGTGTCAAAGAGAAGAGAAAAGTGTGTGTGTGTATGTGTGTAATGTGATCAAGCCAGCTCTTTGCACCTAGCATCAATTACATTCCACCTTCCTTCAACACTCAAATCCCAAATGGAAATCATTCGCATGCACAGTAGTGTACAATGGTGGGACGTGCATCACTTCCAAAGTGCACTGATAAAAATAAAGGTGCCATGAGCATTTCAGAGACAAGCCACAGATAGGAGAGAGAGTCTCTAATTGATAGGAATTAGTGCAAAGTGCCGCTATATGAGTGGCAGCTACCAGCCTGTGAAAAGCAGTTGCCACTTACTGATTATTTGCTTTAACTTACAGTCATGGAAATAGTCTCTGATTGCCAGTGGTAGCTGTCACTGAGCTGCCAATGAACTATTGGAAGATGTCACTGATCATATGGCGAGGCCACTGACTGATTCATAGCTACCATTTCAGACATCAGTCATGAATGACAGCTGCCACTCACTGGCTAACTGATGACACTCATGGTCAGTGGCAGCTGCTTTTGGCTGATTGGTTGCCGCTACACATACTCGGTCGAAGCTGTCATTTATTACTTGAGTTGCCAATGATTTGCAACATCAGTTGCCACAGACTTATTGGCAGCAGATGCTGATGATCAGTCATTCTTTGATAGTGGGCTGCCACCCTTTGGCAGTGGCAACAGTCACTTTCAAACAGTTAGCTGCCACTGACCATGAGTGGCTGCTTCTTTTGGTTGCCTGATTTCCACTGGATGCGAAAACTGCCACAGGGTAAATGGCAGCCAACACTCACAAGTGTCAGCTGGCCATAGCTGATTTTTTTTTCCCTAGAACCTTGTTGTCTGAGTGTCGTGAAAGTACAAACCCTTTTGGATTGGAAACTGATAATAGTTATGTATGGAAACGTAAATTATATATAAATAAGTTTCAAAAAACCTTTTTCACAACAACATTCTTCAGTGGATTTGATGATTCACCCAGCGTATCTGACTTCTGAACATCTTGTTGTTTTTTTATTCAGTATGGCTAGAATCCCAGATGGCCACAGAAGTGTACAGTATGTGTGGAATGTGTGTTTGCTATGCAAAAACAGGTGCTACATACATTTCAGGTCAAAGCCTGGATCTCCAGGGTTTCAGAAGAAATGACAAGCATCTGTGTGCAAAACAAACCTGCACAGACTCCACCCCTTCACATATACAGACAGAAAACTAAACCGAGTCTCACTCCCAGACTATCCACTGAGCAAATCCACCAGAGCTGAATGTATATGGACGGCTGGATGCTGTCTGCAGGTGAAGATGATGCAGAGTTCAGGATTAGGATGATGAGCCGTATCTGTCACAGTGACTGAGTCAGGATATGCAAAGGTTTTCCCATCTGCCTGCGTAGTTTCAGAAGGTGAACTTGTAACTCATGAGGTGAAATACATAAATACATAAATATATCATGGTTGTCAAACCTCAGGAAAGGTAAATTGCAGAAGAAACAAGAACATTCTTAACTTTAACATCAGCCAAAGTATTAATAGGTTTTTTTTCTTTCAAACTATTTTAGACTTATTCTGTCTGTCCATGGGTCCTGGGTGAGCTCCTCTCCTTGGGTCACTGTGTGTGAGGAGTGTGGTGTATTCTCTCTGTGTCTGTGTGGGTTTCCTCCAGGTGTTTGTTTCCTCTTGCAACCCAGTAATGCTTTGGTGTGAGATCCATACCCACTCTGACTCTTCTCAAGGTAGAAGGGACTGTCTTAGTGTTTGTTGATTTATTTTATATTAAAATAAACGACTACATTGATTAATACAGCAACAACGTAAATATGTAATTTTCTGAACCCTGCAGGACACATCATGTGATAAGTATATTTTTCTGTATTAAGTAATATTCAAAATATAGTTTGATCAAGACAAAGTGATGTCTGCATACAGCACCTGTACAGTTCACAGCATCTTTCCAGAAAACACCTCAGTATGACAACAAGTCAAAGATATAACGAGCTGCGGGAAAACAGTTTACAAACTTTCAGCTTCTGGTCTGGGACTTTGCAACAAAAATAAATGAGAGTTTGGGCGTGAAATGCAAAGTGATGTGGTTCAGCTCAGCGGGAGCTGTTACCTGTGACAGACAGGAGCACTGTTATTGGAAAGGAAGGTTTCTTTGAATTCCTGAGGTTGCCGTTGGGTAGGGCTAGTGCTTTACGGCTTATTTGCTTGCTGCAGTTGTAGGAATTTGTTTCTTTGGAGGGGGATTCTTTGCGTGATGCTGAATCCAGGCTGTTCAGACTGAATTCAGCTGTGTTTAATGTGCTCTAAAGCCCAACGTATTTGGTAATGGTTAAAAATGTTGAGGTCATAGTGACCCAAAAGCCAACATCTAGGCATTGAAGCTCTGGAAAAAAGCCTCCTGTTGCTCCATTTGCCATACATCAGAGCATCAACATGAAAAGTACACTGGATAATGATATCCACATTACTTTGCTGGCCACTGAGTGCAGCCCACAACAAGCCCATGATGCTTTAGATGATTTACAGATATGCCCAATCCTCACTGTATTATCTCCAGTTTTTTTATGGCTCTCTCTGTCCCTGTCAGGCTATTGTACAGTAAATGTTCAATTATGAGCAACTCTGGAGTCTACAGTCTTATCTCCAGCCCTCCAGTTGGGGAGCGATAGACACACTTCTCCAGGATAAAGACTTTTCTCACGCACCACTGAGGATAAAAGAGAGATAAGAGTTTACCAAGAAGAGATGTCCTGAGGTTAGGGACAACACTTTTTCCCTCTTGTGCTTAAGAGAAATGGTTACAGGAGGATATTTTCCTCCAAAATGATGTGATAAGATGAAGAGGGAGTGAAATATAGATCAGAAAAAAAGCAGGAGGGCATAGCTGTTGTGGGCTACAAAGCGAGTAAACAAAGGTGTGATAAATGGAGATGGACACACAACTCCACTGTGAGACTCCACAAAGTGAGAGGCGGACCTCGGCCATGTCTCGTGTCTCTTAGAACCTCTTCACAGCCTCATGACTCCGGATGTAAGAGGGGGGGGGTAAGATCTGGAGATGAGATGGAGTGGACAGGGCTGACTCTGTAGATTCAGGGAGGGTCTCTGCACTGTATTCTTACAAATATTCACAGTATCTAAAAGCATACATCAAAAAATTTGATGCATGTGTGCATTGTACACTCCAGAGGGTTAATTATAAATAATCAGGCTGTATTTATAATAACTGCTTAATGCCTTAATTGTATCCGTTTTGGAAATACAATGAACTCTGATTTTATTTATTTATTTTCTTCAGCCCTATGGATTAGGTCCTGCTGGTTGGTGTGATTGTTTATCAAAGCCAGAATAACTGATTACAATTTCTATTCATTAATAAAGCTTAGCATTTTAAATTAATTATTTCTGTCTGTAAGTCAGGGCCGGGAAAAAAAACGATGAATTTTCTCACAGATTTTGGGAATGTCCCCGACCACAACATCACACTCAATCTGAGGTCTATAATGTGATTTCCTTGCTCACCTGTGCATGTCCACGGAGGTTTCTAATGGTGCAACCCCTCCCGTGCCAACCTCCAGACTGAAATAGAGCGAGCCTGTGGCAGGAGGATAACACTCCCGCTGACTTTATCAACGTCTCAGACTTTGGCTCCGGCTGTAATGGCTGATGTGGCTCTGAATGCTGTCACTCCTCCGGCATTCGACTACAACTCTTTCTGTCTGGACCCAAAGTGGCACTTTCCAATTATGGAGGGATCAGTGTCGCATTCTTGGCTGGGGTATTTTGGTGCATGAAGAGTCATTAAGTCTTTTAGAGACTCTGACAGCGCAATTAGCCCGCCCACACACATGGCACGCTGTCTGCTGATTGGTGGTGAAGATGTCAGACTCACACACACACACACATTGGAGTTTCTCAATTGCCTGCTGCCTGCAGACAGCGCGGTACCAGCATTAGCATAATAAACAGGTAACCGAAGGGAAAGGGGATGGAGATAGAGGCCAGAAAGCGGAATTGTGTGACTGGGATATCAGTATTCGCTGCATTTCATATTATTTCATGGAATCAGAATATAAATCTCAAACCGTGGAACAGTTCAATTTGCTCCTATCTCTTGTATTATGCATCCTAATTTCCCATGAAACTATTCAGAAACCAAACATTGATTCCTCTGATTGCTCTTCTAAGGATAATGGTTGTTTATCTGACCTACAAGGCCTTCTATACTGCTTCTGAAGCCCTAAGCCAGTGATACCCAAAGTGGGCAGGGCTCCCCCAAGGGGTGGCATGGAGCTATTGTGGTTGGGGGGTGTTGGGGATACAGCAAGGCAAATGATTGCATATGTAACGGGTGTCACTTGCATTAATTACACTGTAAATGTGACAACTCTATTTTTGTTTGTTGAATAAAAAGCCACAGTTTTGTATGCATTACAATATTGAAAATAAAAGATCAGTAACAGTCCATTAGGAATCAGCACTCACTTCACTGTGATGTCAGAGTCTTTTAACTGATTCGAGCTAGAAGCTTTGCTCACTTCTTCCACCCCTCGCACTCCTCGTCATCCACCCACCCACCAGGGCCGAGCGAGACACATCTTACAGACGAGATAACAGCTCCTTAACAGCTGGGCTTCCCCACCTAGGGTCAGCCCATCTATCCATCACACCATGGCTAGCGGCAGGAGCGGGGAAACTGCAGCTGTGACACCGAGGGTCTACTTTACATGTCTCTCCCACAGAAAGAGATGGCAAAGCAAACATTATGATGCCATTTCCATGCTTAGCCCATGCCTTATTAAGAGTAATGGGCAATTACAGTCCATTATTTTGCAATGGGAACTGATTAAGGCTGACACCACCCGCCCCCTCTGGCCATTAGGACTCTTATGTAAATGGAAATAAATGAATCAGCCTCATTCTCAGTGCTATTCCCTTTTTCACCAACGATCTGGGCCTGTAACATCCCCCTAAATTTGCCCATTCATGCTGACCCAGGCTGGAAAGCATCCCTTGTTTGTGTGCTGGTTTTATTTGCTTATCTATAAAACCTTGGCTAGATGTTCTCCTCTGAAGTGTTGGATCTCAGCAGTGTTCTGACATCAAACTCCTTATCGCTCACAGAATCGAACACCACACACCACTGCCTCCCGCCGCGAAAGACTGCCCACCGCTCCTCTCCGTGTGGTTGGAATCGGCTCTTCGAAGTTCAGCAGTCTGTTCGCCCACTCGCTACGTGCTCTCTTCAGGAGATAAGACCATTGTGCTTTCCTCACTATTGTTGGGTTTCTCTCAGAGTTGGACATCTGGGTATATTTACCTTCACTGCATTTCACACAAACACACACACTGCCCATGATTAGAGACATCTGTTTATTTATTTATTTATTTATTTTTACAAATGTTTTGGATAAAGTTTAGTATTGTGCTTTTTATTTATAGACAATCAAAATCTAAACTTTGTGGTGCAGCAGGTTAGTGTCGCAGTCACACAGCTTCAGGGGCCTGGAGGTTGTGGGTTCGATTCCCGCGCTGGGTTACTGTCTGTGAGGAGTGTGGTGTGTTCTCCCTGTGTCTGTGTGGGTTTCCTCCGGGTGACTGTCTCTGAGGAGTGTGGTGTGTTCTCCCTGTGTCTGTGTGGGTTTCCTCCGGGTGAATGTCTGTGAGGAGTGTGGTGTGTTCTCCCTCTGTCTGCGTGGGTTTCCTCCGGGTGACTGTCTGTGAGGAGTGTGGTGTGTTCTCCCTGTGTCTGCGTGGGTTTCCTCCGGGTGACTGTGAGGAGTGTGGTGAGGAGTGTGGTGTGTTCTCCCTGAGTCCACTGGGCTCAACATGCTTGGAGGAAAACATTAACTGCCGATTTAGTAAAGTCATAGTAAAGTCAGTAAAGTCAAAGAATGTGTGTGTGTCTGTGTTGCCCTGTGATGGACTGGCGCCCCCTCCAGGGTGTATTCCTGCCTTGCACCCAATGATTCCAGGTAGGCTCTGGACCCACCACTACCCTGAACTGGATAAGGGTTACAGATAATGAATGAATGAATGAAAATCTAAACTTCCTAAGAGCTGATTTTGAATTATAAGCACATGCACTGAATTAGAAAATGGGCCTTTGTTCATTTTGGTGAAACTATGAACTGAATGACAACATCTCAACATTGATATACACCATTGTTAGTGAGCCTTGTATATTATATATTAATTTGGGAAGTAGCAATGATTTTGGACTGGTGATGGGTGGGTAGAAAGGGGTTATACTGAAAAAGAATATTAACCTATTTTTTGAGGGGAAAAAAAACAAAACAAATGAACATTAATATATGGAATTGTGAACGTAGTCCATTTTTTATCAAAAGATAAAAAAATAAAGCAAAGAACAGTTAAGCTAAGACTGTATAATGTTAAAATATTCAATAAATTGCTGGGTTTGAGCAAGTACAAAGCCAAGTAGAGCCAAGAACTGTATGTTTCCTCATAGCTGTAAATGGTGTTTTTTTGTGTCTGGGTTTGAAGTCTGTACCAGACCCCAGGCAACAAAGTGGATAAAGTGGTTCAAATAAAAAAAAATGTCCATTGTACTTAATCAATATGAATGTAATATCTTAATCCTGTTGATTATTCATATTATTCATGTCTGTGAATTATTAAATTAAAATACTTTGTTACTTGGAAACCGACCATGAGAGAAAACTTTTATAAGCAAAGATAATCCAAGTCCAGGTGAACCTTTCTTGCACATTCATTCATTCATTCATTCATAACTGTATCTGTAACCCTTATCCAGTTCAGGGTCACAGTGGGTCCAGAGCCTACCTGGAATCCTTGGGGCGCAAAGCAGGAATACACCCTGGAAGGGGCACCAGTCCTTCACAAGGCGACACACACTCACACTTTTGAGTCGCCAATCCACCTACCAACGTGTGTTTTTGGACTGTGGGAGGAAACCGGAGCACCCAGAGGAAACCCACGCAGACACAGAGAGAACACACCACACTCCTCACAGACAGTCACCCGGAGGAAACCCACGCAGACACAGAGAGAACACACCACACTCCTCACAGACAGTCACCCTGAGGAAACCCACGCAGACACAGAGAGAACACACCACACTCCTCACAGACAGTCACCCGGAGGAAACCCACGCAGACACAGAGAGAACACACCACACTCCTCACAGACAGTCACCTGGAGGAAACCCACGCAGACACAGGGAGAACACAACACACTCCTCACAGACAGTCACTCGGAGGAAACCCACGCAGACACAGGGAGAAGACACCACACTCCTCACAGACAGTCACCTGGAGGAAACCCACGCAGACACAGAGAGAACACACCACACTCCTCACAGACAGTCACCCGGAGGAAACCCACGCAGACACAGAGAGAACACACCACACTCCTCACAGACAGTAACCCGGAGGAAATCCACGCAGACACAGGGAGAAGACACCACATTCCTCACAGACAGTCACTCGGAGCGGGAATCAAACCCACAACCTCCAGGTCCCTGGAGCTGCATGACTGCGACACTACTTGCTGTGCCACTGTGCCGCCCTTTCTTGCACATTTTACCTTTAAATAAGCTAAATAGTGCAACAGAACCGGAGTCGGCTCTATCACCAGGATGTTGGAGGTTCTGTACAGTTTCTGTTCTCTCTTTCCTGTTGCATCAGCAGCAGCACACAAAAAATCAGTGAGCAGGCCGTATGTCTTGGAAAAAGCATGTGTTCATCTGCTCCCTGTCGAGACTGTGGGCACTGTGTTGGATCTGTGGAGACTGAATGTAACACTGAGCACAACGTATTGTTTTAGAAATCACTCAAACTAAGCAGCTTCATTATCAGCTAAATGATATCACACCTGTAAGTTGTCTTTATATTTCCTTACGTATCTCATGTTTGTGATGTCAACATTAATCAATGACCATGCTTTTCTGGCAAACGAAAACCCCTTTTTAATGATGTTTGAGCAGTTGAAATCTGCTGTCACTCACTGTGAGCAAGTCTGGCCTTTTTTTGACACGTGAAGAACCACTGGGAGGAGCTTGGAGGAGAACATTAACTGCCGATTTATTAAAGTCATGAACTGTTTAATGTCATACATTTATGACAAAGAATCCCAGAGATGTTGGACAAGCACGGTATCTCCATCAGCAGAAGCCTTTCAGGGCACGGAGAAGCATGGCAGATATGCACTGGCTGAAACTCTGAATGTGAAGGTCCAGGCACAAAGACTCCAGCATTTGATGGTGTTTTTGGATTTGTTGAGCGAGCAACAACTACTTTCCCAGCCAGTTGCTTTTGGCGATGAGTCTGGTTCACATCCGTTCCAAAGAGGATTACAGGGGCTGTGTATTTTTAGCTTGCTGTATATGTCAGCGGTGCTGCATTGTTGAACTTTCTATTGACAAACCCATACTTCACTGAAAAAGATGTGTGGACAAATGCTGCCCATTCAAGACTTAACAAAGACAATCCGATGTTTGCCCGTTCTTCTACAGCTCTGAGGCAATGGAACCTGAAATTGACAAGACTCGAGGAGAGAATGTATATGTTTTAATTTATTTTGTCTCGTTTCTGTCCTTAGATTTGAAGTTAAACCCACAGATCAATTGCAGCATGTCTCAGAGAACAGGAGGGGAGAGGAAGACAAGCAAATCTGGCATGAAATGAGATTAGAACAAGAAGCTTTTTTAAAATAAAGGAGACTAGAAAACAATTCTTCACCAAAGAAAAGACAAACTCAGTCAGATACTTTGGAGAAAATGCAAAGCCCTGAACATTGGGTAAAGAAAGAAAGAAAGAAAGAAAGAAAGAGTGCTCTCTCAGCGCTCCTGACTCAGCTGTAGGCAGGTACAAGGCGGAGCTACTCAGAAAGTGATTCACAAAGGAGATAAACATGTTAAAAAAATTAATCTGTAAATAGAGGAAGGGGGAGGCAGAGCAGGATAGTTTTCCCAAGGTTTCCTGGCTTCTATTGTGTTTCTACGCAGATTAAACAGAATGTGTATAATCTCATATTGTACATTTCTCAAGAAAAGTCTTGGATGAGGTTTCAAACTCATAAATAACCCTTCATCATCACATTCATCTCATCAATAAACCCTAACTTTTCCAGGTTTATCTTCACTTATGCAACAGATTGGTACCAAGCCTCAGTCCGGTCAACAGTCCATTTATTATGTTCTTTTTCTTTTTTAAATATTAGCGTAGCCTCAGGGCGGCACCATGGCTCAGCAGGTAGTGTAGCAGTCATTGGAGGACCTGGAGGTTGTGGGTTCAAGTCCCGCTCCGGGTGACTGTCTGTGAGGAGTGTGGTGTGTTCTCTCTGTGTCTGCGTGGGTTTCCTCCGGGTGACTGTCTGTGAGGAGTGTGGTGTGTTCTCTCTGTGTCTGCGTGGGTTTCCTCCGGGTGATTGTCTGTGAGGAGTGTGGCGTGTTCTCTCTGTGTCTGCGTGGGTTTCCTCCGGGTGACTGTCTGTGAGGAGTGTGGTGTGTTCTCCGTGTCTGCATGGGTTTCCTCCGGGGGAGTGTGGCGTGTTCTCTCTGTGTCTGCGTGGGTTTCCTCCGGGTGACTGTCTGTGAGGAGTGTGGTGTGTTCTCTCTGTGTCTGCGTGGGTTTCCTCCGGGTGATTGTCTGTGAGGAGTGTGACGTGTTCTCTCTGTGTCTGCGTGGGTTTCCTCCGGGTGACTGTCTGTGAGGAGTGTGGTGTGTTCTCCGTGTCTGCATGGGTTTCCTCCGGGGGAGTGTGGCGTGTTCTCTCTGTGTCTGCGTGGGTTTCCTCCGGGTGACTGTCTGTGAGGAGTGTGGTGTCTTCTCCCTGTGTCTGCGTGGGTTTCCTCCGGGGGAGTGTGGCGTGTTCTCCCTGTGTCTGCGTGGGTTTCCTCCGGGGGAGTGTGGCGTGTTCTCCCTGTGTCTGTGTGGGTTTCCTCCGGGTGACTGTCTGTGAGGAGTGTGGTGTGTTCTCCCTGTGTCTGCGTGGGTTTCCTCCGGGGGAGTGTGGCGTGTTCTCCCTGTGTCTGCGTGGGTTTCCTCTGGGGGAGTGTGGCGTGTTCTCCCTGTGTCTGCGTGGGTTTCCTCCGGGTGACTGTCTGTGAGGAGTGTGGTGTGTTCTCTCTGTGTCTGCGTGGGTTTCCTCTGGGTGACTGTCTGTGAGGAGTGTGGTGTGTTCTCCCTGTGTCTGCGTGGGTTTCCTCCGGGTGACTGTCTGTGAGGAGTGTGGTGTGTTCTCCCTCTGTCTGCGTGGGTTTCCTCTGGGTGACTGTCTGTGAGGAATGTGGTGTGTTCTCCCTGTGTCTGCGTCTGCTGTGTCCGTGTCTCCCTGTGTCTTTCCTCCGGGTGCTCCGGTTTCCTCCCACAGTTCAAAAACACACGTTGGTAGGTGGATTGGTGACTCAAGTGTCCGTAGGTGTGAGTGTGTGTGTGTGTTGCCCTGTGAAGGACTGGCGCCCCCTCCAGGGTGTATTCCCGCCTTGCGTCCCGTAATTCCAGGTAGGCTCTGGACCTACCATGACCCAGAACTGGATACGGGTTACAGATAATGAATGAATGAATGAATGAAAGTGTAGCCTCAGAATAATTATAATAATTTAAAAAAAAGACTCATTTCCATTTTGCCTCAAGTTATTGCTGAAGGCTGACTGCGGAGTGAGAGGGAAATCTACTCTGATCTGAACCCGCACCGTGAGTGTTAGTGGCGACATTGTTTCACAGACATGGCGTCAAATGTGGAAAGTATTTTCAACTCAAACTCAAATCTAGTTGCTGCCAAATATGAGGCCTTAGAAGATCTATTGGGTTCAAGGCAGAAACATATCTTCTAGGACAACAAACCCCCATTCATTCATTTCACACACTCACACCTGTGGACAATTTCACACAAGGAAGAAAACACCACACCCCTCACAGACAGTGATCCAAGGAGAGGGTCCCACCCAGGCACCAAGATCTGGATAGAGACAAACTGTATCTAATAAATTCCTGTGCTCAATGGAGGGGTCATTTTTGAGCCGCTGCCTGAGAGGAAAATTATATTTGTGAGGAAAGTACTATAATTTACCAATTTTCCAATTTGGGCCCAATTTCACTCATTCATACTGAGCTTCTAATTTCATTTCATTTCATTGGCTTCTCTGGGTGACAGCATCCTCACAGCTCTCACACCTTTCGCCCGCTCTTAAATTTCATCTTGAACCAGAAGGATCCCAAAAAAGGGAAGGAGAGCACTTACGGATCTGGGGTAATTCTATCACATTATGTTTGTAATAGAGTATCTGTGCAAAATGATGTTATACAAGCAGAAAAAAGCATGAGATCCGCAAGATATTTAATTTCCTATCTTGTACGTGGTAGTGCCGGATGCCTCTCAGGTGTCTATCTGAGCGGAGACGCGATGCTTCTGATCTGAAGTAAGACATGGACTGAATTCAAATTGTGCTCTATTTCTTATACAGTGCTGTACGTAGGTCACAGAATAATGGCTTTTGTACCCTTTGTAGTGCACGATATGTCACACAGGGAGCCATTTCAGATTCAGTGACGGACTTCACGCTCCTTCACTACCGGAGGGCATCTGTCTCAATCTGCTTTCTCCCGCTCTTGGGCTGCGGTCGAGCCGACAAGGGAGGATGTCACTGCAGGACTTAGACAGGGACTTAATCCTGCAGAAACAAACCAGTAGGCCATCGCCAGTCTGTCTCCATCTTGTCTGGACATGTCCAATAGATCAGGCTCGACCAGATTGACCTTAATGAGTCAGGAGAGTAGCCGAAAATGTCTCATTTCGACAGTGGGACACATTGAGGTCCCCTCAGGAGAGATAACCTCCAACAAGGCTCTACTGCTGCAGGTTGGAGTGTCCTGACTTCAAAGACAAGGCTATCTGTCTTAATTAATCTCCAAATGGCAATTTGCATGGTGAATATATGCTGTGAAGGTGGTCTCATAAAGACTGTGAGGACGTGTCTTTGGAAGACCATTGGATACGGTCTGGAATTCATCTTGAAATTGGATACAACATTTATACACACATTTATGAACCATAAAATCACAATGAGCTCCTGGTTTCAACACTCACTCTCCATTCTTTCAGAGCCACTGACCAAACAGTTCATTTTGTAGTTCCTAAAATTACAGACTGTGTACAGACTGCATCTACCTCCTTTCACCCTATTCTTCAATGCTCAGAGCTCTCACAAGACCACACAAAGCATGTAACCTATTTTTTGGGTGGTGGATCATTCTCAGCGCTGCAGTGACACTGACGTGGTGGTGGTGTGTTAGTGTGTATTGTGCTGGTGTAGAGTGGATCAGACACAGCAGTGCTGCTGGAGTTTTTAAAAACCCCTCAGTGTCTGGACTGAGAACAGTCCACCGACCAAAAACATCCAGCCGACAGCGTCCTGTGTCACTGATGAAGGACTAGAGGACGACCGACACACACTGTGCAGCGACAGATGAGCTACTGTCACAAGGTGGACCAACGATGTAAAGACACTGCCCTTACAATTCTCTGTGATGTACAGTGCCTTGCTTTTTCCATATATGACAGCGTGAATATAGATATTTCTGGAACAAAATGTTGGAAATGGAGCCCCAACGAGGTCCAGCTAAGAGCTTGCTGGGGAAACCTGGGCTGTCATGATGAAAGTAATTCTCTGAAACAAACCCCATCTATCATCGGTTCCTCTGGGCTTTGCACACAGCAGCACCACTCGACACATCTCTCTTACCCTCGTCCCATCTGCATCTCCGCTCTGGAGCACCCTGCCTCGCCCTGCTCCATAAATCCCAGAGTCCAGACTCTCAGACAGAAGCACACTTCAGCAGTTAGCTTTTCACCGTGGAGCTTCACGCTTCAAAACAACAGAAATAAAGCCACAAGAAGTGTTCTCAGGAGCAGTGCTGTGCATTTTAACAGAGGATCCTTTAAAGAAATGCTTGTGGGTAGTGTGCTGAACCTTTATCTGAGCATCTGTGTGTAAGAACATCCCTTGGCAATCTCCATAATGAATATTTAGTGTCAAGGTGGTCTGTCAGATGTGGTCTGCAACTATTTTTGAAACAGCTGTGGATGTGGTGTTTGTGATGTGGTCTACAACTTTCCCAGAACTGGAGAAGAACCTTGTTGCAGCAACATTAGCACATATTTAAATAAAGAGAGTGATCTAAGATATTTATAACATTGGGGCTTTCTGCTTTAAAATAATGTATTATTTTATGGTCACAAAGTTTCACTAAATACATTCCAATTCTCAGAAAACTGCTATTTTTGCTAGCGATGGCATTACACAAACATGAAGCTGTGGTTTCTAATTTAGCTTTTGTGTTAAGGTTTAAAGTTAGGATTAAGTTAATAATATTAGAATAATTACTAAAACTGGATTATGTTGTGAATAGCCAGGAATTCAGGTTAACATCCACAAATATATTTAATACACATTTTACGAATGATAGTTTTATTACCTTGATACCCTTCATTCATTGATGCCTTTCATTTAAAGCAGCACTGGGTAGTATTTTTACCTTAAAATAACAGCTTAATTAATTGTGATGATCCACTGAGCTGTAACAGGGACAGCCTTTGTCGTTGCTACTCCAGGCTCAGCAGTGTGCATTCTACACTATGTAACTTTGAGAGGATGGTAGGAAACTACACCCCCATCATCCCTCTCCTCACTGATTTCAGAACAGTGCTGTAAATGTGAACCACACTCTACAACTCTAGGGGGAGCCCTCGGGCAACAATGCCAAATCTTACCCAGTGGTACGTTTAAGAACAAACGTTGGAAGAGGCGGTGTCTACACTTTTGTATGTGTGGTGGTGGCTAATTTATTCTGTGAATGATTCAGTAATCCCAGAAAGAACACTGTGATAAAGTGGACCGGGGGCATATCTGATAGTTATTAGAGGAATACAATAACAGAGCAAGTCTATTTTAGTTCTCAAGTGGGAACCGCAAATGTACTGTTGATTTGATTTGCCGAGGAGTTGGTCGTGATGATGCATTGATCACATTTCTCCTGGCGTTCCACAGTAAACTTTTCCATCCCCCAGCTGCACATATACAAGGTTCCTGGCAAAGACTGTGCATGCACTTTAGCTTTGTTTAGCCCCGCTGACATGTAATCAATAATATGTAGAAAACGACACAATGGCTCCAAACACTTAGAGGTTATGTAGGTCAGGCGAGCTTATTTTTGGACAGGATTTCCATTATAGAAGAACCAGCTGCTATGGCAACATGGATTTCCACCAAGCTTACGGGGCTACATCTGTAGAGGTGGCAGCATTCAACTGTGGTATTATTAACACAGAGGATATACCTTGGATTTTTTAAATAGAACTTGTAAATTACAAGAAGAAGAAGAAGAAGAAGAACAACAACAACAAATTAATATGCTGAAAACGATTGAAGTGAAACTGAACAGTGAAAATGTGCCCACTGAGCAATCTCCAGTAGAAAGCATTGCCAGCAGACTGGGGCACTCAGAACCCAAGGTCACTATGCACAATGCCAGAGGCGGTGAGCCCGGTATAACACTCCCTGGGCTGTAGGGCAAAGGAATAACTTGGAGGGATTTCTGAAATGATGGATCACCATCCAGGACCACCATCAGGTCTTTTCCGTAGAGCTCTGCCCTCTGAGACTTCCCAGTGAACACTATGGGGTCTATGAAGGCACCAGCACATGAAAAACGTGTTTATGTATTATGTGTTTATAATATCTTCACAATAGTCCAGTGCCGAACTATAGTTCAGACACCTTCTGAATCTGTAGTCTCTTTCTATTCCACCGTATCTTACACCACTGTCTTCCAGAGTTACTGTATGATGCTGTGAACTATACATGACTAGTTTTTTGTGAGACACTGACCAGTGGAACCTTCACAGCTGCTGTGTCAGAGCCTGAGGGGGTTGTACTCTATCCAAGTGCTTTTAAAAGTGAGTTTAAGAAGATGCAGTAATATTTTGAGAACATGCATCCAGATCTGAGTGCTAAATATTAGGGAATCTGACACTTAAGGTTTTCAGCTTCTGAGACCTGTCCTATGAGAGTGAACACCTGACATCTGCTTAGATACAACAGGGGAACATCCACAGTAGACAGATTTCTGTTGGGGTTTTACAGTGAAGAAAACAAAACAATAAAAAAAATAACATATTAACTGTAACAAAATATTGTAATAAAATGTTTTTATTTTATTATATTTTATTTATTTTATTCTGTAAAAGTGAATATAGGAATTATTATATATGGAAATATAGGAATCATTTTTAAGAAATCTGCTGTAAAAAAACAGTGAAAATCTGTAATTTGAAATTACAAGAATCCTGTTTTATAACAAGGTTTAGAGTGTTAATTTCTAAGTTATCAGTGTAAAAACATGGACCAATAATGTAGTTTAATGTTTTTTCCTACTTTGTGTGCATTTATTTGAAGATACAGAATGTTTTTTTTTTTTTACGTTTGCTGTAAATTGTAATAAACACATTATAAAACCAAAATATCAATTTTAAATAACAATCCTATGAAATTACTTTCAACACCGCGAGTGTTAAAATGATCCAAGGGTTTAGGAGATAAACTTAAACATATTACTAACACAGGATGTAAAGTAAGAACAGCTCAAATTGTGCTTTAAATTGTAAATTGAATTTTGTTTGAAGAAAACATAACATTTGCCACCTGTAACACACCGCTGGCAGTTCCCTAAATAACAGCGTAATTACAGCCCTGAGTCACAATGCAGTGGTCTGAGAGGTGAGAGACTGCTGGTGCCCTCCAAAACACATAAATTAGAGTTCAGGCACACACACACATACACACACACACACACACTCCCCCAGAAGTCCTTAAAACTTTAGAAACAAGTGAACACAGGCCATCACTTTAAACAACAACCTCCAACATATTTCACTGATGGAATTTTTGAGTGTGGGAGCTTCAGATTTTTCCTCACCTCTCAATCCTACTGACACACACACACACACACACACACACACACAGAGAGAGAGAGAGAGAGACACACACACACACACACACCTTCAGCTAGATCACTCACAGGTTGTCACTGTGATCTGCAGAATACAAAAGGTTTCCTAAAGCTCCTGTTCAAAGAGGCAGGACAAAGTCAAGAGAAGGTTGACATCACAGGTGGGAGAAAGATTAAATCCATACTCAGCTACCACTAACTGTTACTTGGGTAAAATAACGACTCAAAAAAAAAAAAATGTAATAGTATCTGAAAAACGGAATTTGATATTAGTGCCTAGAGTGGATTTGTGATTTCATTAATGTACATGACACTACCTTACTGTGAGGCTTTAGCAAGCCCCCACTACCAATTATATTACAGAGTATGCTATTTTCTGAGTTTGAAGATATTCAAAGTATCTACATTGTCAGTATTGTGATGTGAAATTTAACAACAGAAACAAAAATATTTTCTTGCAGGTGCCTGATTAACTAATTCGAAAGTGAACCAGACTTGAACCAGTGTGAGGGAGAGGACAGGGAGACAAAAGAAACAAACTTGTGAAGGTACTGGGAGTTAGGGTAGTCTCCGTCAGAGTCTGAAGAGAGATGTAGAGAATAGTGAAGACAGGGAAAACAAAGGTGTTAGCAATTCAGCTCTAAGTGTGGTGTCTCCTCTTTCTTCTAATGGGAAACTGGACTCCTTTCATGCTGCTCTATCTAGACTACCATCTAGACTACTATCATTCACTGATCATCATTATTAGCTGCCAGTTGTGAACGTTTAGGCAGGGCCTCCTTCCACTGACACTGGTCACTGGGTACTGAATGGGTCAGGCCCCTGGGACTTCTGGACTGCGGTTAGTGGAGATGAGCTCTGGGATGGCTTGGATGCTGGAGTTAAGTCACTATGTGAGAGTCTCCATACTCGAGTAAACGCTTTACTACAGACTTCTGCCAAGAAAAGAGTTACAGCAGCTACTGCTTTTCTGGTAATTAAGCAAATCATCCTCTTCATTTTTCTTGCAAAGTTGCTTGTTAAACACTGCCTCTGAAAGACAGTTCAGATGCAGCAGGTGATCCGTGAAAATGTGGTCTCTTGCCAATGCTGGTGTCAGGGAGGAGAATTGTACACTACCTGTGTAAGCCCAGATTAAATATCTGAAGGCACATTTCAAGGCCATCTGCTTGCTTGTTTACTCCAGAGAGAATGTGCCCTAGGTGCCTTCTGAAACTTGCTGTTGACAAGGAAGATCTATAGTGGGATCAAAACAGGTGCAGCTAACTCTGCTTACGTCTCGCTTCAAAGAATTTTGCTCATAAACAAATATTGTAGTTTTAGAAAACATTCAGAACCAGTCTACATTCTTCTGGGGAAGTAATTAAAACATTTTGGGACATGAAGCTATCTACATGTGAGGTCAGCGGGAGCCCCCAGTTCTTGAAACTTGTTCTGTAGGGACTCTTCCTTTCATTCTGTCTGCAGTAATGCATTTGGTTCTGTGTAGCTTTTCATTTTTGCCCAAGAATCCTCCTTGCACCAGACCATAAAGAGAGTGACATACTCTCCCCTCTTCTCCACAGTGGAACATGGTTCTGGAAACATCTGTGACCTGCTTTCAGCACCTGTTCCTTTAAATGATAACCCGCCACTCGTTGTTCACCCACAATCCCAGAGTGCGCAACAGTGAGAAGCAAAGAGCTGAAGCTCTGCATTTTAGCTGTTTTTGCTATGTTCTCTTACTCAGCTTTCTTTTTGCTCCCCACTTGTTGTGATTTGCTGAGTTTAACGTTGTCTTTGCACTCGCACATAAACATGGGTACTGCGCTGTGATTGGACAGACTCAGACGAGGGGACTAAAGTCTCTGCACTTGACGTCAGAAGTGGAGCAGAATCAGAATGGCTCGTTATATCTCTTGTTTTCTTACTTAGGCAGCACACTGAAAACTGACTGGAGGGTCTTGTTTCACAGTGTGTTTGTGGGTTCCAGATCCTCAAAATAACGTGCAAATTTTTGGCAATATGTCTCTTCTAAGAGCTCTCAGTAAAGCCTCAGTGTTAGCTGAGGGTGCAGACTCTGAGCTGTTAGCAGTGTTTCTCAAGTTGACTGTGAGGTTGACTGCTGTCTCATGACAGAACTCAGCAGATTGGAAACCTAACATGACTTCAGCCTTCAGAGCATGACACAGCTTTAAAAACGTACTGCAGCTCAGTTCTGGGAGATGCTGTGTGTGTCCAAATAGTAAAAAAAAAAACTCTCTTACCACGTGTTGAGTTTCAAATACACTGAAAACTTTGGCTGTGAAACACTGCAGGGGCTGTGTAAAATATAACCTAGCTGAGCTGCTATACTTATTTTGACGTGTAATAAATCTTTATAATATGTTCTGCTTGAAACTAAAGGAATTAATCAGTGTTTCGGCCCTCCTTTGTTGCTGGAACAGCCTCTGAGCCTCTGAGAAATCTTCACACTGGATGTTGAGAGATTGCTGTGAGGGTTTAATCACATTCAGCCATATTTGCTTTAGTACGGTTTGGTCAGATTTGGTTTAGTAATTTTACAATGTTGTAAAATTAATCCTGGACCCAAAACAGCTTTCCAACTCATCCCAAATATATTGCCAGGAGATTTTTACAGTTTCACTTCTCCACAGCCAAGTGCTGCAGAATTTTAGGGTGTTGTTGCTTGTCCTTGGGTTAAATGACCAAAGGCTCATGTGCAGTTGCTTCAGACCGCTCTCAGTATTGTCTTAAATGGGCAAAAACAAAACACTGCTTTCATACAAACTTGACACAAATTGGGAATGCTATTTTAGTAAAATATATACATTTTCACCTTGATACTTGGTTGGGTTTGAGAGTGGTGTAATCGACTTAATTCATATTATAATCAAGTGGGATAGAAATATATAACTAGTGAAATATATCAACATGCTAATCACTTTTAGTGCAGTTGCAAAGCAAAACGAACTTTAGATTTTGAGCAAATTTAATCCCAAGAAGTGTTGAAATAGTACACTTACAAATATACTAGGCCTACTCGCACAGTTCCTTATGAATGTGGCTATGCTCTTCAGCAAATAATGTCAGTTATGAAGGGTAGTCTCACATAGTTTTGTACAATGCACAGTAAGATCAGCTAACGTTTGCTTCCTCAGTGTCTGATTTACAGCCACAAGAAACATGTTTACCACCAAGTCCAAGGACAAGCAGGGTGCAGTGAATATGCACGAGCAGAGATCCTGATAATACTCAATAAATATACAGCGATCAATAGCAGACACTCATGAATATTCCCTCCCTCGGTTGACATTTCATCTCTGTGATTACAGATGAGTGGAGGCGAGGTAATCGGCCCATTCTCATCGTCATACAGAAAAAAAAAGACTTGAGCAGGCTCACCTGTGCCAGCTGGGCTACTTGGGTGCTCCCTGTTTCCAGGCAAGGATGGAGTTAACATCCCTGTGCCGCTGCTGGGAAAGATCTGAGATGAAATGTCAAATACTTACTTAGCATGCAGTTGAAAGAGATCAATGCCACTTTCGTAGGTTCCCCTCTATATCCTGAGCCGGCTGTAGTAAAATGGAAAGGCCAGAACATAGACCTACAGTTTCTGGCTGCTGGGTTAATAACTTGCTTCCCGTGGATTGTACAAATTGGATTTTATTGACACCTGCTATTGCATTTCTGATAGAGGGAAGGACCTCATCAAATCAGGGACATAGCTATTTGTGACCAGCTTTGATTTCTTCATCATGGGCTTCTTTGTTCTTCGTCTTGTTGATGTTTACTCCTGTTGACTGAGAGAAACTGTAGCTGGGGTTGTTTTGCAAGTACTTGGTTCTCACTCTTCCACTTTCATCCCTCATTGCTCACTAGCAGCTCAACACAAAACTCAACGATACTTCACATGCTTGGAACCAACTGTGTCTTAATTCATCTGAAAATGGGCGCGGATTTAAAATTATTTTATTGTATTTATTCTAAATCAAATAAGGGGTCTGCAGAACAAGGCTGCCCCCTAGTGGGTCTGTTTGATAGGAATAATGTGGTAGCAATGTTCTATTGATTGAGTAGATGAGGTGCATTTTTAAAAATATACCTAAAATAAATGTTATTTAGAAAGGTTTTTGTGAAATTTGTTCGTGTGACACTGAGCATGGCATTTTTTTAGAATTAAATAAATATTATATATAAACTATTTTAATATTATTGTTATTATTATTTTATTAAAATGTGTGTTGTTTATTTTGGCTGTACTGTATATGGCCTCTTTTTAAACATTATTTTTATTATTATTTTCCTGACTGTAAATTGCAGCACCTTTTTTTTCACCAAAATGAAAAGTTTGTTATAAATAAAAGGTGATGTTTTATATTATTTAATAAAAGTAGTTTAACGAAGTTAATGTTCCCCTAAAAGCAATACAGTTCCCAGAGATCCTTGATCTTTCACTTATTTGCTTGCTGCCACGAGATTGTTCTGTTCAACCGAGCCGGAAACTCACAACACAGACTCTCGCGCAGGAGAGGCAGCGGGGTCAAGGCAGGCAGCTCAGTCTTTTGCAAACAGAGCGTTTTCCTATTTATATGTCCAACAAAACCTCAGAGACACTTTGTCTCTCTGGCCTTGACTGAGAGAGGCTTCTGTCATTGTGTGACGAGGAGAGAGGACCCAGAATTCGATACATTCTGCTGAATGTGCACAGTGTTAGGCATGGAGCTCTGGGCGCTAATGCCCCGCCAATCAATGCCAGCTTTGATGGCATTTGCCAAAGCGCCTTGGGATGAGTACATGGAAACAGCTTTTTAGGCATTCTTTTCTTTGTGAGCCGTTTTAACACGATTCAGTGAAGGAACCTCGCCTAACTATAACTGACTTCTGTATTTGCTTTAGATTGTTTGCTATCCAGTTTGTTTTAAAGCCTCCAAAAATGGAGCCATGAGATGCTACTAGCTTGAAAAGACATAGGGCATAGCAGCCAGAGGAGGCCAGGGGGGGAGAGGTGGGGGGGAGCTGGGACACACTCATCTGGAAGCCAGTAGTTACGTCCCACTGACTTTTGTCAGGTGTTAGCTTGGGGTTAGTAAAAAGTCCTTATGTTTGTCCTTATCAGGATAGATAATAAATGTGGGATAACCAGTAAGAATAGTTTTTTTAAGCTTTGTTTAGCCGTGATTAGCATTAAGCTCCTGAGAAGGTTTAGTAGCTTGACTGTGCAGAGAGGTAAAAAGTCTAAATTGACCAAATACATATCACAGCCCTGGGATATGGGCAATTTCACACTGCAACTCCACCTGTGTGTTTGGACTGTGAGCACCCGGAGACACAGAGAGAACTCACCACACTCCTCCAGTGTCCAGGGGGTCCTTACTAATCTCACTAAAACAAAAACAAAAGCCCAGCCATTGTAGATGTTCTGTAATGGGACCAATCAGCTCCTCATGAATGGATTGGAACCGGAGCAATGCAGTGGCTCGTTAATTTCGGTCCAGTTTATCAGCTCGTAATTGATGATGATCACAGAATGAGACGGCCACTGTCTACCATCTGGATTTCGAGAGTAAATAATAACAAAAACAAAAACAAAAAAAATCCCACATCACTGTGAGCACAGAGGAAGCACAATGAAGGAATGGGGTTCTTCCTCAAACACAAAAAAATGAAGTCTCCACTGAGCATTTATCTTCTGGATAGCATCGCGTAAACACTGTCTGTGCACTGTGCTGGATAATAATAACGGAATCCTATAAATAGTATGGCACTCTGTGGCTTGGGGGATTTTTAAGGGCTTATGTTGTTATGGATAAAAGCAAAATCCACGGTAGGTAAACAAGTGGATATGAAAAGAAAACAAATTTGGTTGTTATGTATATTTGCATAAATGGAGAATACAAGCCTACTTTGTATGAGGAGTAAACATCTACAGAAACGATGCTGGGAGGGAAAAAAATGTCTCTCTCTATCTAGGAAATATCCAAATGCATATGAGTGGATCAGACACAGCAGTGCTGCTGGAGTTTTTAAACCCTGTGTCCACTCTCTGTCCACTCTGTGAGACACTCCTCCCTCGTTGGTCCACCTTGTAGATCATCTGTCGCTGCACAGTGTGTGTCGCTCGTCCTCTAGTCTTTCATCAGTGACACAAGACGCTGTCGGCTGGATGTTTTTGGTCGGACACTGAGGGGTTTAAAAACTCCAGCAGCACTGCTGTGTCTGATCCACCCTACACCAGCACAACACACACTAACACACCACCACCACATCACTGCAGCGCTGAGAATGATCCACAAACTAATCATATTTATCAATCAAGCTGATCAATCTAAATACACCATTTCTGTGAAAGGGCTTCTATTTACCAAAATATAGGTTGTTTTCAGTTGTAAATAACTTGTTATTGTTGTTCCTGATTTCCTCTGGTAGAATCAAAGCTCTTGTTTGTTAACTGTAAATTGAAAACTTTGTTATTTCCACCAATATATAAAGAAAGGAATGCATAAATAAACAGAATTTGGTCCTTATTTGGGAATTTAAAAAATAAAAATAACCAAATGGTTTTATTTCATGTTGATACATTCTTGGACAACACCACAGTATAGTTGCATGAGTGGCTGAACGGAAATGTCTCCCACAATATTGGCACATAAGCAGCAAGGGCAACATGAATATACTTAGTACAAACAGTATAAAACATACATGCTTTTTATTTCATTTTAAATATTTTTTGTCCATTTTTTAAATATATATTCATATCTTTTTTTCTTTTTTTCTTGTTCCACAATTTCTCCATACATTGCGGGGGGCAGTTAAAAAATTCTGAAACAGATTAAAGCCATATTCTGCCTTTGTGTGTGTGTGTGTGTGTGTGTTTGAGGACGGAGAGAGAGATACAGTAAAAAAAAAATCAATGAAAAGAAGTTTCTTAAAGTTTTGGAAAACAGGCCAAAAACAACAGCCCTCTTGCGGTGACACTTCCTGTTTACTTTAACATTGAACATATCAGGCATGCATCGACAACTGCTACGCAAACACCTCTTTTTTGTTTTGTTTTGTTTTGTTTTGTTTTTTTTGTTTGTTTTTTTTTCACTGCAAAATCTGTGTAATTTCTATGTCATTTTTTTCCCCAATGAAATTTGTACCGCAGACTCTCCTGACATCACTGAAAACACAGTCATGGTCAACACAACCCCACAATGCACTTGACTGGAAAGAAAATGTGAACTGGATGTGAATAAAACAGCTCACATTAACCAAAAACAAAATAATAATAATATACGCAACCTTGGTAACATTTGCCATGGTAACACTGGTACCACTTTTTTTTCTTTGATAGTAAACAGTTGGATACCATTACAATGGTAATATTTGTAACATTGGTCATGGATCCTATAACATTGGTATCTGGTAACAAGGGAATATTAGTAATTGGTTCCATGGCAACACTGAGAGTCAGTAACATTGCTAATCGGTTACTATGGCTATATTGGGAACTGGCAACACTGGTATTTGTTACTCTGGTAGCATTAGTTGTAATTAGTCCTGTGGTAAAACTGCGAACAGATAACTCAGGGAAACGGCACTCTGGTAAATCTTGCAATTGGCAACATGGTAATGTTTGTAATTGTTAACATAGGAAGCTTGATAATTGGGTACATAGGTAATTAATTCCATTAAAGTATTGGGAGTTGGTAACTTCATAATAATTGGTATCTTGGTAATATTAATAATTATTTTCATGACAGTATTGGCAGATGCTAAGGTTTGTAATTTAAACCATGGTAACATTAGTCATTCCGAACATGGCAACACAGGTAATTGATACTAGGAACAAATGTTGATAAACTGGTCATTTGTTAACATTTCAAAGAGAAGAATATGGCTTTAATTTAATGTGCATCCAAGAGGCAAGAAAATAGAGGAAGAGAAATAAGAACAGAAAACCTTCCAACAGAAAAATGTAAAAAGTCCAACAGCAAAGGTAACAGGAATGCTAAAGAACCACACAAACTCGCACGGGGAAGTCTGGAAAACTTGCAGTTTTGGAAGTACATGTAAAGACAAATGTTGGCCACCCCCCCGAGGCCCAGCCATTCTTTCTCTTTGCCTGACACCCTGCAGAAAGTGTATTTTTTGTGTTTCTATCTTTTGAGGATTATCAGAGCAAAACACCTTGGAAGAGGTCTATACAGGGCCAGGGTCTGAGATTTGTGCCATTGTTGAGGACTGTCCTGTCCAGAATGTCCTGTCCAGTACATTTCCTTTGTTGAAAAATTTGGGAAAAACAAACAAACAGAAAAACAATCTCAAACAAAAGAACATTTTTTTTGGAACATCATGAATCTGTTGATGTTTTTTTTTTTTTTTTTTTTCATCGTTTTTTTTTTTTTTTCCCTTCCATACTGATTCATGTCCAAGGATGTATTAAAATATCAAGCAACATCCTCGAGTGTAGGTACAGTCCAGCCACAGACCCAATCACAGTCCTGGACCTCGGATGTGAGTGGGCAGTACACCAATGGGACATAAAAGCCTTCTTCTTTTTCCTCGTCCAGTTTCTCCTTTTGCTAAAAAGAGGGCAAAAGGCCAAGCATCCCTCTCTGATTGCTTCCCTCCTTTGATGGAGGTCCTTTAGATCACAAGGTCGTTGTAACTCACATACTTCTTCTTCGCAGCTGGACCTGGGAAGAGAGAAAAAATGAAAGATGAAAGGGACTTTTCACTTGACATTCACCTTTCCAGTTTTCTGCAGGAGGAAAATGTAAAATTAACAGGTTTTTGGTTGTTAGAAATTGTAGATGAAAGGCAGTTTTCTTTTGTTTGTTTTTATATTTTTACTCAAGGGATTTTTAGACATTTCAACAATCTTTTCCATGTTTATGCAAAACAGACAAGCTTAAAATACCCAAGAACTAAAACACAACACTGAAACCCCATTTCAGTGAAATCCATTTTCCTCCATGTAGTTTCCAGCGTTTCTCTTTGGTTCTGTTACAGGAGACATTCATTCATTCATTCATTCATTATCTGTAACCGCTTATCCAGTTCAGGGGGTCGCGTTGGGTCCAGAGCCTACCTGGAATCATTGGATGCAAGGCAGGAATACACCTTGGAGGGGAACAGTCCTTCACAGGGCAACGCAGACACTCACAAATTCACACCTATGGACACTTTTGAGTCGCCAATCCACCTACCAACGTGTGTTTTTGGACTGTAGGAGGAAACCGGAGCACCCGGAGGAAACCCACGCAGACACAGGGAGAACACACCACACTCCTCACAGACAGTCACCCAGAGGAAACCCACGCAGACACAGGGAGAACACACCACACTCCTCACAGACAGTCACCCGGAGGAAACCCACACAGACACAGGGAGAACACACCACACTCCTCACAGACAGTCACCCGGAGGAAACCCACACAGACACAGGGAGAACACACCACACTCCTCACAGACAGTCACCCGGAGGAAACCCACGCAGACACAGAGAGAACACACCACACTCCTCACAGACAGTCACCCGAAGCGGGAATCGAACCCACAACCTCCAGGTCCCTGGAGCTGTGTGACTGCGACACTACCTGCGGCGCCACCGTGCCGCCCTTACAAGAGACAGTAGGCTTTAATTTCTTGTCTTTTAATTACCTTTTATTGCACCCTATATTCCCACAATGGACCTCAGACTTAAATTTGTTAAGAAAGTGTGTTTCTTTAAAGATTAAAAAAATCAGTTATCGGTGTCTACTGTGAGGTAAAGTAAGAAGTAGACTTCAGACTAAAAGACTTGGGCTTGAACAATCTGCATATTTATATCATTCACTCATTCATCACAGTGGAAGCCAGTATATATACGTACACAAGTGCAGTAACACTGATGTAACACGCTGAAATTTGACCAGAGTATCCCAGTGTAACATAGATGTTTTCCTCCACCAAAAACACTGTTGATTAAGTCATTAAGCATCAGTCAAAACTACATATTTATGGTCTGTGTTACACCAGTGTCATCTTGCATCTCTAAAAGTTACTTTTTACCAGAATAAATCTTAGAACCAACAAGGCCCATGGGTGTAATATATTCTGGGAACGGTGGGGACCTGAGATTGCTGATTTTGTCTCCACCACATTTTGAAAGTGTACCCTGACAGTGTTGTATATCAAAGCTTTCAACAAGCTGTTGGGAAATGGCTCCTGTTATTTTAAGAAGAGTGCGGGCCTGTAGGCACCCTTCTATATCCTGGTTATTTTTTTGTTTAGAGATGGAGGGTTTGTTAAAAAGCATCCTGTTGCTCCTCTCTGCCACTCAAAGCAATTCTAGCTCTGCTCAAAACATGGATCTTTCCCCTCTTCTTTATATTGATGTGGTCTTACACTGAGGTCAGTCTGAGTGCATGCAGCAGACAAGCACTGATGTGCTGTAGTATTTCAGCTGTTAAAGGATGGCTCACAGTGGTGGGTATTAAAGTGGGTATCACCCTGGAGCTGATGGACTCTAATCCTGGAACAAACTTCATCTGTCCCTCATCCATGGCTGGGAAAAAGGAGAAGAGAGGGAATAGGATACCGTCCAAACACTTCTAATATGGCAGTGAACTGAATGAGATACCTTTCCCCACTTTTCAAATGACATTTATAGAAACATTTTCAAACAAAAGAAGAGGCCATTTCGGTTCGGATTAAATGGCTTTTCATGCAATTCCCTAAAAGCTGAAAGCAAAAACCTAAAAGGCCTTAATGCATCTGGAACGGCCTGACCTTTCCAACTGAGTTAATTTGTTTTTGGAGCCTCTCTGTAACTAATAGACTTAATCCCGGTATTAACATGTTTGTTTTCATGAACACATTTTTGGAACTCGTTTGCAAGTCAAAGTATTTCCAAATCTTTAAAAATGAAAGGTCAAGAAGCTGAGAGATCATAGTGACCTTTAGTTTCAGTTACTCATCACATATTTGAAGTAAATGTCACTTCTCCAATGGAGCACGTCTTGGGAGAGATGTGTCCTTGATAAAAAGGCAGGGTTTAATTAGCCATTGTCAATATTAAATATATTAAAACGGTGTGATTCGTTCACGGTTGTGGTGCAGGAGAGGTGAAGACGAACTAACCCGGTCTTGTTTGGTGTGCAAGGGAGGGAGAGGCCAATGGAAAAAGATGCGAAGAAAGTTAATATTTTATCATTGAGCTGTTACAAAGCTGAAGAGAATTTCAACAGCACTGCTTCAGAGTCTTTAAAAGTTCCAGAGAAGAGGCTGTTTTCTCTGTACATCTTACTGAACCGTACCTTTGAGTGAGGCTTAAACACAGGCAGAGAAAGCTCTGGGATGAAAGCCTACTGTGACCAGTGCCAGAAGACTCAATTAGAGGTAGATGCTGCTCCCTCGGCACAAGTGGTCTGATTTAAGATTAGATTCACTGCATCTTTACCTAATCAATAATAGAGAATTTTATTTTGGACATAAATGAGTGTAAACCACATGGGGAATGAAGTCAAAGCCTACAGTGGCCAGAGTTGGACGACTAAGGCCAGAAGCACAACAGAACGGGAACAGCGGGCTTTACTCATGGTGTATTGCTGTATTGTTGTTGTTGTTTGAGACTGATCACAGCTCCGTCATCAGTTCAGACAGATCCGTAGAGTTTGTTCCTTCCTTGTTGCAGCGTCCAGCTCTCGCTGGATGGAAATCCCACTGCTAATCTGGCACAAGCCAAATGTCCTCAACAATCAGTGGCACTGAATTCCCCGCATCTTTCCCTAATCAATACCACCTGAATAGAATTTTAACTTTCACATACTTCCCTTGCAAAGAAAGGCATTCCTCACTGTGATCTTTACTACAAGGCACCACTGAGTGGGGCTTAAACACAGGCACTTTCAGCGTGGTTCATGAGAGTATCTTGTAAAATGAGGTGTTGGGAACGAGAGACTGACCCCTGTTTAAAATCTCATTTGGTTGGATGGCCATTGGTGCCTGACTCTGGCAGCACAGCAGCAGTCCTGCATTTCTGCTCCTAATGAATCTTCAGGACTGGAGAAAAAAAAAGCCATTATCCACAGCCTGACCTCAGGCAGGACATCCGTAAAGCAAAGCGGCTCTATAAATTCCTTAATGCCTCTCATCTCTTTCCTTCAATCCACATGGGAGAGACTGAGGTCCTGCCAAAGTGCTGCCCGCTGTGGACAGAGGAGAACAATTACAGAGGAGAATGGAGATAGATCTGAAGCTCTCCTCTTCTTCCCAGAACAAGGAGGGGCTCTAACAAGAGCGTTACGCTTTGGAGACTCTGCACAGTAAAGACTCCATGTGGACCACGATGGACAGGTCAGAGGCATTGCTCATCAGAAGATTGGGGACAGCTGGCATTAGTTTAAAAACCTGTATCGCAGTGAGCAGAGCTGGAAGATTTAGTGATATCCCATTGTTAGTGTAATAAACAATGAATCATGAAGGACTTTTCTGGCTATAAACAGGGCTCAATTGGAATACAAGAAGTATCCCTTCTGAAAAACAAAGTGTGTTTAAATTGGAACCACTACTTTGTACCAAATCACCACTAATCTGAAAAATACAAAAAACAACATATAGCTAGTATACTCAGTATATATTTTGTTTAATTAAAATGAGAGTGGTAGTGATTTAGTACAAATTATTGGCTCCAAACTAACAGCTCATTGCTATGTCAACCGCAATTCAATTAAATTCCACATTTAATGTGATTTAAATTCGTTTTAATTTACCTTGCCAGTAGCATTTAGCAGTTTTACAGTAAGTCCTTCTGTAATGAGCCCTAATATAGAGGTGCCACCACAGCTTACACACCTGATTTTTACAGAGGGGCTATACATATATAAACTACAGTCGATATATTGCTCACTATATAGAATTCACAGTCAGTCAAGTGAAATATGTTTGTGCTGAATTCATCAGGACACTGACCATTTGTTTAGCTTTTAAAAACAAAACCAACCGCAGAATAGAAACAATTAGGGCAGACATGCCTTTAGCATCGCTAATGGAACGTCTCATATTTGTGAGCGTTGCTGAGACTGAGTGATTGAAGTAATTATACTCGTCTAATGTCAATTCTGCACCTTATCATTACGATTGGTTCCCTGGAGCGTCTGAACGTTCCAGACTTTGGCAAATTTGCATATATACATATCTATAAATATTATTAGAGGCTAAAGGCTAGGACAGAGAGAGAGAGAGAGAGAGAGAGAGAGAGAGAGAGAGAGAGAGAGAGAGAGAGAGAGAATATTGAGAAATAGGAGAGGGGGACTTGAGAGAATGAGAAAGGAAACACAGGAAAAATACAGGGAGTAAGTGAAAGAAAGATTGAGACAGAAGAGTAAGCGAAGAGAGGGAGAACAAGGGAGTGAGGAGAAGATGGAAGAGTGATAGGAGAAAAATGGGGTGTGAGAAACTGAGAAAGAGAAAGATTGAGAGAGGAGAATGTGATGGGAGTGAAAAAGAGTAGAGGCGAGTTAGAAAATGAGTATCAGGGAGAAAATAGTGTGAGAGAGAAATGCGCAGATGGTTTACAGCTCTGTTGGGATCTATAGTGAAGTCTGCAGCAATGTGTTGGGAATGTAGTGTTGGGATGCCATGTTTGAGTGTGTTTTCACACACACACAAATTCAGAAACTCCTACATGGTCACAATGAGCACTTGGCCATTGTTGCTTTGGGGCTGAATTCTTTCATCTTTGGGGCTGAGATGAAAGCAGCTCGGTGGCGCTCCCTGTTGGTTACAGTAGAACAATGCGGACATTGATACTGTTTTCATTAAAGCTTTATTGATCTCATTATTTTTCAATGAACCCTCTCTACAAGTTAACACCAAAAAAAAAAAAAAAAAAAAAAGCAGCTGTGAGGCCAACAGCTGGGATCCAGGCTCGAGTCCCAGCTGCGCTATGAGCCCTCTGCGTCCAAGCGTCTCCCCGAGGACATCACCGACGTCTTTAGCGCCGGGAGAGATGGACACCAGGGGCCTGTCTCTCATTTTCACTTGGGTGTGCATCACCAAGCTTAAAGCCCAGTGTTCTGGACTGGAGGACGGTGGAGACACCCACACACGAGTTAGTCCACTGGACACAGCAGTGCAACAGGAGTTTTTAAAAACTGTGTCCACTTATTGTCCAATATGTTAGACACCAGTCCACTTTTTAGATGTTCATCTGCCCCACATCATACCTGCCCTGTGGGGGTCTGAGCATTGAAGAACAGGGTTAAGGTGGGTAACAAATTTTCCAGAGGAACAGATGAGAGACATTTTTGACCACAGCTCTATGCGTCCAGATTATAGTTCAAAGTATTCAATTCAAAATCATAAAATATTTCTTGTTCTTTGCTCGGAAAGTGTAATAAGATCATGAGCTCGTTTTTTTTTTTTTTTTCTTTACAGCTCAGAAACGCTGTGAGATTGTCATGAGGTCTTCTGGGTGAAACTTTTCTGAAGGTTTGATGAATGAGAGGGAAAGACTTATTAGCATTTCCTTCACGTCCTTTTCCTCCAGCCGTTAAAAATGGAGCAAGGTCATAATGGAGAAGAAGAAGAAGAAAAAGAGAGGAGAAGATTAATTTGGCCTTACCTGATGAATTATGAGAATTAGCCTGTTGGAAAAAAAAAAAACAGTATTGGGTGAGCTGTTTCTGAGAGGCCAGAGGAAGCAGAGCAAGAGTTTCTAATTGGTCTAAATAGCCATGCGACTGGAAATGACAATTTAATTTCAGGCCAGACTTGCGAGGGAGGCTCGACTGCTGCAGAAACGTGTGATAAAATCAAACAGACGAGTGATTCAATGAGCCAAGGAGAAGCATTACCAAGGAAATGACAGCTGGACCATATGAAAATCTGATATATGGCAATTTGTGACATATTACAATACACAGATATCCCTCACCCAGCGTATACTGGTCACATACGGATATGTCAAATTTCCTATATATTTTTCAGCTTTATATCAACAAATAAAAATGTGTGTAACCCATTTATTCAGCTAATTATCACAGAACAGGATTTAAGGCTTAAATTAAAGTAAAGTAACGGATTGCTTCGTGCACAATACATTTACTAACAGTTGAAATAATTGAAGTTTCAAATGTCCAGTTTTAGCAGTTAATCCTACATGAGATTTCAATTGCATTATGAAATCCATATCTTAATCATCAAGATCCAAATCTTTTCTGTTTTGAAAAACCCTTTTTTTCAAGTTCATTCCATCTAATTTTTTTTTTTTAAACTCTGACTGATAACTTAAAAACCACCAACAAAAAAATATAATGAAGGAGCTGTATACTTCAACCAACGCTGACTAATGTCTTGTGCAAGTCTTGTGATGTGATATTTAAAATACACAACTAAGTACAGACTGTGGTAAAGTTCTGGCACACTGGCACATCAATAAAACAAACTGTACAAAGCATGCCACATGGGTGTGCTAAACATTTGTACAAGATCATGGATCCCATATACTTTTAGCCATGCTTCCATTTCTAAGAAGAGTTATTCCTTCAATGGGAGATTGTGGTCAGACCCATCATTTCTGGTAATAGTCTTTATATGTGGTCATTCCCCAGTGGGTGAGGTCATTCTGTCATGAGTGGGAGAAGCTCATGCTGGAGCAAGACAAAGGCTGGAAGCAGCAGGGTGTCAAGAGTTTTTGTGATGAAGCAGTGTGACAGCTGTGTGCACTCACTCAAAACAACATGACGGTCAAGACTGTGTACGACAGCTGCTTTTACAGACTGAGAACATGGGGGGGTCTTAATCTCAAAGTGGAGATTGATCTGAAACTCCTCTCTTCTGAACTGGTGCCAGTGGAGCACACTTCTGGACTTGTGGATCATGTAAGAATCCTCTCCGGGTTTTTGTACCAACCGCAGGAACATCTCTGTGCTGGTTTGAAGTGAAGAAAATACTGGGGTGGATTTTCCCTGAGAATCCTGTGGAGGGTGTTTACTTTGTGGACCTTAAGTACACAGGCATATGGCCAAATAATTTATATACTATATACTAGAATTTCAAAACTAAGCATCGATACTTGGTAACAACAAACTATAGCTTGTTTTTAAAGCAGGGGTCAGGCTGTGTGGGGGAAAATGCATCTCTACCAATGTTACTTGACAATCTCTAATGTTTGTAACAATGGAATCCCAGAGTGCACTGACAGACACGAGATGTTTAAAGTTGTTCCTCATTGGACTGTCCCAGTCTCACTGAAATTAGGCCATAAACAGACGTTAGCCACTTTTACAGATGCCTGGTAACCCTATACATTTCTAGACATTACCCAGAGGAACTGTGATGTCTAATGTGAATGCATACTTGCTGTACCAGACATTACCAGGACTTAATCCTGCCAGCCGCTTAATACACAGTCTGGGTCATGTCCAAGTGAACCCCTTTGTTGGGAATCTTCTGGAGAATTCACAGTGAATTCTTGCCGTGTTTCTACGTGGAAAAATCTCTAGCTGAACTCTGTGTGAAAAGGCAAATCCAGGAAATATCCGGACCTGATTCTCTGGTACAGTGTGAAAACTGCTATTTTGCCTTGTTCAGTCTCCATATAAATCTAGTCATGTTTCTAACATCCATCAAATATGTGTTTTATATAAAAGGTATGTGTGTGTGTTATGTATAAGTTCATTATGAAAAGACATAGACTCTGTTACTCTGGCTGAAATCTACATATCTAATGGATGAACCAGTTATGCTTTAACAGTCCCGGCTGCATAAGGACAAAGGCAAGTACTATTTACTAGTATGCTGCTTGTGTGGGTTTAAAGCAACAAGGTATGGAAACGTCTCAGAAAAGCTTGGAAATCTAATCACTTCTCTGCTAAATGTGTTTGTTTAGAGCCCCTGTAGATAGCTTTTGGTCGTCTTGTTAAAGAGGCTCCTCAGCCGTTCATGAGCCAGGATTCAATTTAACCTCAGCGCTTCAGGGACGACTGACATTCTTCCGAGTCCGGCCTCCTGACTTAACGCCCTTATCTGAAGCTCTGATAAGGTTGATGCCTCTGAGGGAGCAGCAGAAAAGCAGAAGAAAAACTCCAACTTTTCCCCAGTGAGACACATCAAAAGGAGGCTGGAGTTTTATTCAATGACCATTTGATGCCAAATGAAAGTGCAGTGTGGGGATCAAGGGCTCTAGCGGAGGTTAAGGTGGTCTCCATACAGCTCAGCCTTTATTTGAAGCAGCAGAAAAAAAAAAAAAAAAAAAAAAACATGCAACAATAATGTGCACACTCACATTATCTGGACATTTGGACACACAGTATACGATAAGCACCACTGCTAATGGACCTTCAGTGCCTTTATAAATATTCTAGAACTGATAACACTGATATTACTTTTCATTGTAATTGTTAAATAATAAATACCCTGTCATGACATCCATTTAAATTTGGTACTATTGTATTATTTGGTGACCATTTATCAGTTTGGAATCAAAGTATTTATTATACATTGGTCCATGTATAATGTACCGGTGCAGAATTAAACACAGTGGGGTGATATGAATGAGATGTCAGAAGAATATAAAGCCTCTAAAAGCTTCCTCAGAGAAACTATTACAAAAAATGCTAACCTCTTTCCACAGTCCCATTAAGGGCAATGTTTTGGGTGGGATTGAAATCAATGGGCATTATTCATTTTTCCTACTGGTGTTTGTGTGCAGATTGGGGAGTCCTGGCATGTGCATGTTCACACTGTCACTGGCATGTCTCCTATCACTGTAGAAAACATGCCCTAGTAAAGGTTTCCTGTCCTGTTTGTTTCTGGGTGAGTGTGAGAGCTGAGTCTATAATTGATGGAGGGCTATATGTAAGGTTTATTGAGGCAAAATGATCGCTAAAATAATACACAAGCAGCTGTATTTGCACCGGGCTCCTATCACCACCACTGTGAGGATTGTGTGGATTATTAAATATAAATGATTCATAGAATTAGTAAAAGCATGACAATTGATTCCAAACTTCTGAATGGTTGTGTGGTCATCTGTTCAAAAACCCACAGAAGGAAGTGACTCAGACGGGACCGATTGGTAAAAATAGGTCCTGCAAGACCTGAAGTCCTCATTAGTAGAAGTGCGTCATCAGTGTCCACAGCTCTAAAAGATGGTGGAGCTGTGGTGATACTGAGGGTGGTGGGGGTGTTACTCACTGTTGGGGTCCACATTTTCACAGAGCTCAGTTTTGGCCTCTCCGTTGGGTCGGTCACTAGGCTTGTGCGAGAGCCGTGAAGACATGGTAGCGGCCGTCACCACTGCCTTGAAGCTGCGCTTGCGTTTCTGCACGTTCAACTCTGGGTGGAAAATGATGACGTAGACTTTGGGCATGTAGAGCATCCCCAAGGCCACGGATGCACTTAGGTTCATGGAGATGGTCAGTGTGGTGGTCTGGATGTACAGCTGGATGGAGAGAATCATGGGAAAAGGAGGTCATAATGTGTCATACACCAAATACATAAATATCACCTATGCCATCAATAATATATGTTACAGCACAATTACCAGCAGAAAGTGAACAAGATCTCCAAACAAGAGGCCACATAAATATGGATAATATTTCATCATTACAAACCCATCCAGTTCCTATCCACTAGTGGCACTGTTTCACGTAATCCACACAAACAAGCTGTAAACTGCTGTGGGAGAATGTTACACAGGAGACACACACTGAAAGACGCTAATTGGTAAAGTACAAGTTTCCACTACTTGTTAGCTATATTAGCCGTGTAGCTCCTTTTGAGTGCTAAGCTCGAAAGACTAGCTTCAGACACCAAACTTAACTCAGCTCCTTTGGGTGAAAATTAGGTGAAAACCTCCCTTTGATTTGAGAGTCTTCAGCCCTACATTCTTCAATAGAGTCGATTAGCATATATACAATCTGGCTCCATGGCTGAATGTGCCCGGAGGGAGCTGTAAAAGTTGCTGTCATATTTAAACATAGCTCCTCCATTTTTATCTCAGGAGCTTTGCCGTATAGTAGCCATGTTCCTGTCTTTTTTTATAAGTAGCTTTTAATGTCCACCTTAAATTATTTAGCTGCATATGCTCTGTATTCCAGAACTACTTCCAAGGCTCACTGACTTCACCATGTCTCCAAATGAATAACCCAAAGAGAATGGAACAAAGGAGCTGTGTAATTGTTACTCCCTGACTCCCAAAACAAAAGGTATAATATTAAGAACATTAACTTGTGTTATGCTTTGCAATTTACATCTGAAATTAATCTAGCTGCTCAGTTGAGACAGACCATTAGAAAGCTAAGAAGGACAGTATTTTATCTCAATGAGGTGGCAGGTGCGGTGTATCTTATAACATGTCCTATTTGAAAGTGGCTATCAAATCAGAGAGTGCATCAACTACTCATCAAAGACTTTATGTAAAATTGTCAATTGTCAAGTGTCAAGGGTGCATTTTTTATGTAAGAGTGGCATTATGCATGTGTAATAGGAATTGGAAATAACATCCTGTGCTATTGCTGGCCAACAGAGTAGGATGCTGTATTGATTATAACAGTAGCATGCTGTTTATTACATTGTCGCTTGCTCACATTGACATTAGGAGAAAGTGTCAGTCTAACTTGGTTAGACATATGTACCAAAACCAATGTAATTATTGTCAAATATAACTTTCCCAAGGACATACACACTATCCTACGTTATCAAGGCCAGCTAGCCAAGGGAAATCCATCCTGTGTGGCTTTCAGCAATGGGCCAGTGCAAATGTAATGTAATATCACATATAAATCTTTCATGCACTGTGGGCTTTTCTGATGTGAAGATCCCCACCGCCACAGTGTTTCCTCGCTTATGTTATATCTGAAGGCCAAAGGGAAAGCATGTCTTATTTTCATGAGTTTCACTAAAGTGCTCTCACCTTTCCTCACCCCCTCAATTGAGCTATGATCACAGGTTGGATTATGCATTAAAACTGTGGGAGAATGTGGGTTCCTGTGTGGCTAGAATCTCAAAGAGGGTACCCCTATTTAAGGGAGCAAAACCAGGACAAAGTCAAGATAAATGTCAGCTGAATTCAGCAAAGAGCAAATCTGGGGAATTGATTTAATGTATGAGCATGAAAATTACATTTAGCATGTGATATCACAGGAAACAAGTCATATTCATCGCAAATACATTCCTGTGTCTTATAAAAGTGAACCTAGGGTTTAATGCAAATAAGATTCAACTTTATAAATCTCTTGTTAGAACCAGCATCCACCTTAAATTTTAGGTAAAAAGTACCAAAGTAGAGACACAGAGTTATTACTGGGGTGGGGCACAACAAGGCAAATTACTGAGATGCATGTCACTTACAATACTTCAATACTGGTTCAATAAAACATTGCAATTTTGGATTAATTTCAATGTCTAAAATACATTCCAGTGGAGAATGGAACCAGAAGACATAATGTATTCTAAAACATAACTGGTACACACGGGTAAACGTTCATTCAGCCACACATTACAAAACAGAACTCGCCCTGTTCTGGCAGAGGTATAGCCTTGCTGCCCAATTCTGCAGACTATATCCCAGTCAGAAGTTGCCAAAAAGACCTCAGGCGACATGTGGCCCTGACTGAGTTTTTCTGTGGCCCTCGTAGCATGGCAGGGACATGGCATGGACCAGGACCAGAAACATTTTGCTACCTGGCATCCAGCCTATTAATCCTATAAATCCTGTTAATCTGCGCCATGTCCCTAGAAGGAAATGTGGTTCTGAGCACATGTCCCTATGGAAAATGAAAGCACTCATTTACCTTTATTAAGCACTGAAATAAAGATGCTAGACCAGCTGAATGGACTCACAAACCTCGTGTTGCTATGGTAACAGGTCTGACTAAATGCCTGTCCATGTATGCGCATGCATTTTGTTTGAGCCACATGAAACATATAGAGGGGCAGTTATTTTCAGCAGATTGCTGCGGTTATGGGGTGATAAACAGGTCATTTGGACTCTGCAATCTGAACGTCTTCAGTCATACTGACGCAGATGTTGCAAACAGAGCTACTGACAGGTTTCCTTAATATCTGAGACCTTTGGGATCCATTTGCAGGCTTCTTCTTGAGCCATTCTCAGCTTGTGTTTATGTTGAGAGCTTTCCGAAGAGTCATTCAAAAGCAGATGAGCTTTATTTACTAACCTCAGGCCGCCACTAACCTGGACTCTTATTGCTTTATTCATTATATTCCACTGGCTTTGGGAATAAGGAAAGATATTTCACTCATAAATAACCTTAGCTGAGGTAGATTGCTCAGTGGTTTAGAGAGGAAATCTAGAAAGCCAAGGGCGGAGGGTACAGTCCTGTGAAGAGTTTGTGCAGAGTCATGTGCAAAAGTTTTGGTCCAGTTACAATTTTAGTTGAAGCACACCTTCTCCTTGGAAAACACAGGTCTCCACACGTTAATGCACAACTGTCTTGACTAAAAGCTACAAAACAGGATTCTTTATTCCATCAACATAAGCATCTGCAAGAAGGAGAATGCAGAATGAGAGAAGAGAGAAGAGAAAGCGAAGAAATGCCTGGTATTTGTACAGCGGTCCATAGACATGTTCACGTTAATGAGATAGATATATTATTTATACTTTGATCTTAAAGGAAATTTAGCAATAAACCAATAGGAGAAACCTTTAGATGAAGAATAATGACCTTTATTAATCACCCTAGGGAAACTGACTCTTTGATACACAAACACACACTAGTGAGCAATTCTTTTAGCAACACACACTAAGGGCAGTGAACACACAACTGGAGCTGAGGACTGCCTACCACCTCTGTGCCCAGGGAGCAGTTTGGGGGTTAGATGCTTTGATCAAGTAGACTTCAGCTGTGGATATATTTGTTTTCTGCTTGTTCTGGGAATTGAACCAGAGGCTCTCTGACCTCAAGCTCACTTCTTTAACCTTAAAGCCATGGCTGTCCCAACAGAAAGGGGCTTGTCTATACTTCTTTGTAGATGAATGTAAGCAGGAGTCATGGGTAAGAATTACACACAGAGGCATTCAGACACACTTTGATCCAAACCTCCAAAATCTCAACTACCAGAGCTGTTCATCAAGTAAACTGGTGTCTGTTAGCCTAAACAATACTTTCCCTAGTGCCAAAAGAACATGGAGCAGTTTGAGGGATGTGCTAGAAGAGGGATGTTTTAATATTGTCGCCGGGTATCCTTCAATAAAATGTAAACAACTAAATATTAGTTTTTTTTCCAGTAGTCTTCTGTGATTTATTCTGCACAACAGATCTTGGCACATTCTTTTTCTTTGCTTATTCAAATATTTGGGTTGGGTTGCTACCCCCTAGTGCATGAGTATTTTGGCTGACACATGTGAATTCTCAACATCTGATGCCCAGAGATGGATAAGTCAAGACATTTGCAGAAGAAAGTCAAAGTATTTACACATGCACACGTACATACTTCACTGAAAATTCATTCACAAAGCCTCTAAAACTCCAAATTCTACTTCAATAACCAGATGTTCATTCTGCACACCACTGTCCAATGGGGAAAGAACCTTACACTCCAAGACCAAAGCTCCATGCCCTGTTTACTGCTGCTGTATCCAGAGGTGAAACCCTTGCCATTTCTGCCACTCCATTCCTCTTCCCTTAAGGCACTGCTGTAAACAGGAATATATTTCCAGCTCACAGTCCCTCAGCCTTTCATCAGCTATTCTGGCTTTCAGCAACCAGAATTAAAGATGCCAAGTCACTGACTCCATTTGAAAAATAAGGCAGAGAGAGAGAGAGAGGGATTGAGAGAGAAAGAGAGATAGAGAGAGAGATGAAAAGCACATTTGGGCCATTTTATGTCACACAGCCCTGGCTCTGAGCTAGACGTAATGGACACTTAATGAGCTACAGCAAAGCTGCTCTTCACCGCAGATAAAAGTCACAAGTCATGATCATCACTGATAAAATGACACTTCAGACTACGATTTCCACTTTCTGATGGAGACTCAGAATTCTCTAATTGAACATTAAGTGTCATCGATTGTCAAAAAATGAGAGACATTCCTTTACAGTGATTTGCTCCCATCCAAAACGGCTCAGAAACCAATTTAAGCAAAATGCCACATTTCAATAGTTTGGGTAGTATTCATCTGATCCAGGAGGCCGACCTTCTACCAGAGTGCTGAAACGTTCTGATCCAATCTGCCACACCCTTCCTATAATTAGGTTTTTCAGAAGTCCTCGACTGGCTGAAACTGAAAATTCTTAAATGATGATTGGAATTAAACTTTGGTGGAAAGGAGAACCATATCATGGAAAAGGTCATTTGTTTATTATTTGAGTTATTGATGTTTAAATAGAGTCAGTAAATAGAGTCAGATGTCAGAACATCCCAAAAACTCCCAGACGACTTTAATCCAAAATACTTTTTTTTTTATAAAATTCAGAGAATATTCCCTCACTATTTGCTGCTCTCCAGTCTGTTTACACTGGAAAATGGCACTCCCTCTGTAAATGAGGGGGAATGTGTCTTGGCATTCTCTCTCTCTCTCTCTCTCTCTCTCTCTCTCTCTCTTTCTCTCTCTCTTTCTCTCTCTCTCTCTCTGCCACAGCCAAGAAGCCACATCTGGAGGTGCTTGGATGGGTGAGAGACTGAACTTTGAAAAGCATGAACCGAGATGAGGATGTTGCTCTATTCCTGCTCCATAGGGGGGTAAAACCGACTTATTTTTGCTGTTACAGTTACATTACATAAGATGGAACTGACTCTAAATTCAGGAGAGTATTAACTCCATGAAAATAAACACAGAGCAAACAGCTCGAGTTACGGTGTCAGTCAGAGGGGGATAGGTTCCCTGTTATGAGTCTTTATTTGTTCCAAGGCTGCTTGTTTGTGTGCTGAGTTGGTTGCTCATGGGAGGCTTCAAATATCCAGTTAACAGCATCCTTTTTACTTAGATAAAGGGCTAGAGGATGACCAACACAAACTGCGCAGCATCAGCCACATGGTCACATGAAGGCCCCCTAACTAGAGTACAAAACCCAAAGCAAGGCCCTTAAAAAAGAGAGAATGATGCCACTAATGACCGCACCACCACATCTGACCACAGCATTCAATGTGGCCCAATAGACCACCTCTTCTAAGACGAAATGACGTCATCGGCAACAAGAAAAAGCTGCCTGTGTGTGTCTGGATGCATAAAGACTCTGAGGTCCCACTCATGCTTTTACTGTGGCGTTCTGAATGCACAGAGGCTCTCGCTCTTTCACTGTTTTAATCGTTCGGCATTTATTGATGCTAACATCAATCCCGTCTTCCCATTATCTCATGTCTGAAGCACTTAAATGTGAGTAATGGGTGGAGGAAGGAACGCTGTTAATTAATCAGACAAAGCTCAGAGCTGTCTTAATGTGAGCTACACTCACAGTACAGCTGTCACAGGTGGAGTTTCTTCTGAAATCAGGGGTTTTTAATTGTCTGGTTGTCCTCCTTTACTTTCTAGTCTTGTGGAAGGGCTTTACATGTTAGAACATTTGAATGAGGACAATTTGTGATGCACTCATCCCAGAGGTTTTGGATTGTGCTGTTTGCCACAGCCCAAAACTGAGAGACTTTATACCACATTTGCAAACACCTGGCCCTGAGCGTGGTGACTCTTTTTCCTTGTAGTGCTTTTCTATAGAGATTACAGTTGAACCTCATATATCTATAACAGGTGTCTACATATATTTTTGGACAGAAACTGTATATTGTCACTGTACAAAGAAACATTTCCATTTACAGTTTACTACATCATTTGAGCACAGTAGCTGTCCTGTTTCATGATGAATGGATCAATATAAATGCTCCACCTTTACTTCAAGTAAAATCTATTTACATTGGTTTCCATTGAATGTTAAGAAGATTTTGTCCTTTTTCTGTAAAGTTACTAATTTGGAAATGTACGCTTTTCTTTGGACAGTGATGATATGTTGATGGCATGGTGCTGGTGTGATGTGATGTGTGTTGTCACTTGTCACTCTCTGAGTTAGATTCATTGTGGTTTCTCCGCATACACTAGTGAGCAACTGGTTTTGCACTTGTGTGCTCCTGCTGTCAGTCCCTACCCAGGTGAAATGGGATGGGGCATCCAGCGCAGATGAATGCGTGTGCAGATTATTGGCTGGGTTTAAACAACAACAGTGGTGTATATTATGAGGAAGGTTACTTTGAGCAGATAAGACCAACACGGCTAATTGCAACGGAGGTCACAAAATAATGCAATAATGAGTCACAGTGAAATATTTCAAGGGTAAAAAAAAAATGACAGCAGATTGTAGGTATCATCCCGGTTCTGCATCAGTAAAATTGCTTTAGAATGAACCTCGGGTTGAACTCTCTCTCTCTCACTCGCTCTCTCTCGGTAAAACCCTTTGTGACTTTGAAACCTAATATCCACACAACAGCAGCCTCTCAATTGTTTGCAGAGTGGCGCATATGGAGAGGAGATGGGGATCCGTTATACGCTGCATCGCAGTCGCGACACACACCCACACACAGAAAAGCCACTTATACAAAGTGACATACATTTGGAGACGGAGGAGGAACCCAAGCTGGCATACAGTGAAGCAGCGCTGGATAAAAGTGACAGCTTTGTCACTAGCTCAGAGAATACATCCCGAGTGGAAGAGGTAAAGAGCCAGAGCGATGCGTGCAACTCTCAGACAGGAAAGAAAAAAAAAAAAAAAATAGAAAAACATCTTATATGTAATGGTTCCAACTTGCCATTATCTCTGCTTCTCTTTGCATTTTTTCCCCTTCACTCAGGCATTGTGTTGCTCCCCAGTGAGCTGACTCTGTACACAACAGTCTGGACGGCAAATGTCACTCTCAAACCAAATGTTTAAATGCTAATTAACTTCCACTCTTAGTGTATACATCTGCTTAAGGTGCAGATATTCAGTTGTGCAAACACAGCTTATATAATTTACAGTATGAATTAATGCTGTATGCAAACTGTACACAACAGTACATGTTAATACGGGTTATTCTGTATATATCTAGTCTTATAGTAAATAATTATATACAAGCTTATTACACAAGCCAGTATGAATATATATGCAATATGTACAATGTACAGTGACTTATTAATTGTTATACACAATATATTATACATTTTATATATTGTATATCATATTATGTTACATATTGTTATTCAAATATTGTATTTTGTCTTACATATTGAACATTGTAATAGACAAACATACTAACAGGGGTTGGACAATGAAAGTGAAACACCTGTCATCGTAGTGTGGGAGGTTTCATGGCTAAATTGGAGCAGCCTGGTGGACAATCTTCATTAACTGCACATTGCACCAGTAAGACCATGTGCATCCAATGGTTCAAACATTGTGTCCTGAAGGCGGTGCCGTGTATCAGGACGACAATGCATCAATACACACAGCAAGACTGGTGAAAGATTGGTTTGATGAACATGAAAGTGAAGTTGAACATCTCCCATGGCCTGCACAGTCACCAGATCTAAATATTATTCAGCCACTTTGGGGTGTTTTGGAGGAGCGAGTCAGGAAACGTTTTCCTCCACCAGCATCACGTAGAGACCTGGCCACTATCCTGCAAGAAGAATGGCTTCAAATCCCTCTGACCACTGTGCAGGACTTGTATATGTCATTCCCAAGACCAACTGACGCTGTATTGGCCACAAAAGGAGGCCCTACATCGTACTAATAAATTAATGTGGTCTAAAACCAGGTTTCACTTTCATTGTCCAACCCCTATATATTGAACCCCTGTATATTCATATTATTTGCACTTTCCACAAATTTGCATGTTATCTATCTATAAAAGCTTGAATTGAGATATGAACCTATTCATTAATTCATTCATTCATTGTCTGTAACCCTTATCCAGTTCAGGGTGGTGGTGGGTCCAGAGCCTACCTGGAATCACTGGGCACAAGGCGGGAATACACCCTGGAGGGTGCGGTATGAAGCTATGCACATGGAAACTCAAAGTCAAAAAGCCCAATGCTGAGAATAAAGGGGTATAAAGCTCAGGTTTGAGCAGCACTGAGTTGATCTTCATTCTCTGGTAAAACACCATCCAAAACCTTTGGTTGCACAGATTCTCTGTGGCAAGGCTCTATGAAAGGTAAGGTCTTGAGTGTCTCACTCTATTGGCAATGCATTACTTCAGATATTATCCAAGCTGTGTATATTGTTGATGTCCAATTAAAACCTGTATCTCTGTGTTTGTGGATGTTTAGTTACTACATCATTTGAACACAGCAGCTGCCCTTCACATTGTGTGATATTTTTGGAGATACACGTTTTTCATTAGACAATGACGATATACAATGTTATACATGTCCATATTTAAGGACATGCGATGCTCAAACTATGAATTTCACTAGCTTTTAACATCCTTAATAACCTGAATCTTATGGTATGGATAGCAGCCTTAAATAGTGCCAACACCATTGGATGTTGCCTTTTCTTATTTCACTGGATAACAGTTATCGTCCCAATACTGATATAAAAACCAGGACAAATTAAAGTGATGCACTCCATGACTGTGAGGCCAGATTGTGGCAGTCGTGTGAAAGCAGCTAATGCATTACTTTCAGACTAAGGAACGTATTCTCAGAAAACCATTAGATGACGAGGCTCAGAGGAATGAGATACATAGGTTAGCAAATTGACTATGAGTCGGCACCGCAGCATTGGCTTCCCTCTATTGGAAGATCACACAGAGGTTATTTCCATTTATTTGTCTTGGTAGGATGTCAGTACTGCAATATCAACAACAATATCATGGGGATGACCCCGTGCTTTTGAAGTTTACAGTCATCAAACATTGGGTAATTTGTCATCTCAGTGGGGTAGCTTGGTGTAGGAGAGTTTTAATTTGAGGTGGGCTGTTTGTCCATTAAAATGTTGAAAGTAATAGAAAAAGTGTGTTTTTATGATTTCATTATAACATTGTAGACACACTCTGATGCTGACTCTCTGTCAAATTATCCATCACAGCAAAAAGCTCATGTAGCAAAGGCTGTCGCTACATGACTCTGAACCAGAATGGAAGATCCAAAGGGGCCAGGCTCTAAATAATAAAGAATGATCTTATGAGTGTTGTTATTATTTTATAGGTTCTTCCTACAAAGTCTACACTGTCTCTCTTCGTTATTTTGCATTATTTGAATCTAGGAAACCAAACAAAGCAAAAAACATTTAAAATATAAAAAATACAAGCACTATTTGGAAAACCACAACAAGGTTCCCCTTCAGATACTACTGAAGTTATTTACCTAGCCATTAGTTTAGATTTACAGATGCTGTAGGTACAAACCCAAAGTAAATTTATGCCAAAACTGAAAAATAACAAACATGGGGATGCAAGGTTTTAACCCAAAAGAGATGTGAGTGTTCAGTAGAGAATGCACGACTAGCTGTGCTGCTTATAGAATTGTGAAGCACCTGTTTCCGTTGACCTACATACACATACAACTACAGATGACATGAATTATAGTGTATTCTTTAAGCAAGGGTCAGCCGCCGTGCAGAAATGCACTCACAGCATGTCTGTGAATTTCTGGTTGCAGCTCTTAGTCAAACATTGAATACAGAAGCTTCACATGACATCTGTTCTACTTTACATTGATCTGCTGTATTTTAATGAAAGTAAAAATCCATCAAACCAGTGTTGAATGTGGGTGTAGATGTTGATGCTATTAATTATGCGACATCTACTACTAAAATATGGCCAATAAAAAATTCACATGATATTAAAACAAAGCATACAATAATTTTAAACAAAAATTTACTGTCTATTTTGTTTTACTCTACTAAGATACGTCTATTATTTTAATACCTTAAAATCATATTTTTAGAAGTATATGTAGCACAATAAATAACACACTGCATTCAGAAATTAACACTGTAATAGAGATGCACACCGCTTTGATGGATTTTTACTTTCCCGTAAGATACAGCAGATTAATGTAAAGCAGAACCAATGTCATTTGAAGCTGCTATATTCAACGGACAATTACAGCTAATCCAGCTACACATTTTTAGACTGTTGGAGGACACAGGAGCACCCAGAGGAAACCCATGCAGACACAATGAAAACACACAAGACTCCTCACAGACCCAAGGAGAAGATCTAACCCAGGACCCTGGAACTGTGCTGCCCCGATTCTTATATCATAAGTATATAAAACACATTTGTTTATGCTCCTGAAGATTGAACAGCTAAAATGTCACAGGGTTTGAGTGTGCATAAGGCATTTAGCTGAAAACTAAAGAACAAATATATAAATAAAACTGAGGAGGAAAAAAAAAAAAGCCAAACAAACATGAATGTAGTTTGGGTCAATCCCTGCACATTTATAATCACGGATGTACCAGTCAGAAGCTAAATGTGGGCTAGGATTATGCAAATGAATGCATAAAAGAATCATAATGAGATTTATGGAACTGCCTGCACCTGTTCTGGGTATGATTGAGCGATTATGTTCAAATGACTCAAAAACGAACAAAAAGAAGTTTTTTTCTTTTTTTTTTTTTTTTTTTTTTTAAGTGGATTCGGAAAAAAGCAACCAGCTGCTGGAGCTGAGCCAAAACAACTCTAGGCACTTCAAATGAGAGGGTGGTGGACTCCATTAGCTAGACCTCACTGCTACTGCTGGTGAAATAATCATGTAAGCCGGATTTCCTTCTTTCCATCAGCCATGCAAGACTTCTGCCTAATTATAATAAACTTTTTTTTTTTACACTTTTGCACAGAGGTTTGTTTATAAATGGCTTTTGTTCATAAATATGCAGCATGCAATCTCATGCTAATTATGATATTACAGATTTACACATAACTTCTAGGGCATCTATGTTTATAGAGTATGTTCCATTATTATTGAATAAACTGAACCTTGGCCTGAAAAAACCTGGAAAAAAAACTAAAATCTTTAAATTAACATTCATGTATTCCATATTCACTGAGGTATAAATAGGAGGTTATACACAGTCCAAATTTACTTTACACATCCGTGGCTACGCTAAAGAACAAACAAATGAAATGAGTCAAAAGGCAACCACATCCAAGGAAACACATTGTAAGGGATGTCAGTGCTGTCAATGTCTAGCGCATGGGTCACCACTGTTGTCCACAAAGGGCAGTGTGGCTTCAGGTTTTTAATTCATAAAGCGAAAGCACACCTGATTCTACTTGGTTAGTCAAATTATCTATAACTGTTCATTATTGAGGGTTTGCACCTGCTTAGTTGGAATGAAAACTAGCAGTGACACATGTCTTTTACGAATAAGTTTGGTGGCCTCTGGTTTGGAGTTTGCTAGATGCTACGCTAACCAGGTTTTATGGTTAGGCAAAAATAGAGTTTTGGCAACAATCAAGACATGTTTGGCATTAAAAAAATGACAGTTATGTAGGAAAAGATCCGCGTCCTCCTGTGAGGTTTTGTGGTTGTTTTTTCCTTCAAAGGCCCTGGAAAAAACCTTGGCTATTTTTCACACAAAAGCCTTGGGAACCCAGCTGCCTGTGCCAAGAAGCTAAAACTGGGTCGTGGTTAGAGCTTCCAGGACAATGATCCAGAGCATGCATCCAAATAGACTCAACATGACCACAGTAACTGAGCGGTTGATTTGGCCATCTCAGTTCTCAGTCTCTTTGAAACCCCAGTGAACAGAAGAATCTAAACACAGAGCTGAAGCCCTTGAAGAACAGAAGGGATTCTGTATGAATATTTTATTGTAGGTCTTCATTCAAGACAAGATTTCAAGATGAAATAGCAGAAACAGACATGATTCCATTATTTCCTCATAGGTGTGTTTTACTGCTATACTCATGGTGTGACTGTGGCTACACTCATTCTCATATTCCAGCCTTGTCCCAAAATGATCCTAGACCTTTCCGACACTGGGCAAATAGTGACACTTCCTCTCTTATAATCAGTGTGCTGGTGTCTAGGATTGACAAGAGCTAATGGAAAGCATCTCCAAGGTCTGAGACTCTCCGGTGATTCCGGTTCCCACTATGTGCTGCACAACACACTGGAATGTAGGCCACTTCCAGGAGAAAAAGGGGAGATGAGGAGCAGATGCACAAGACAAGGAAGGAAGGTCAAAGTCCAATTTCTCATTGATGTTTCCAGTGGTGTTGTCAGAAATCCAAACCAGTCAAGCATTATATCTATGATTTATGTGTGTTTTTGATGCAGCTTTTTGATGAATATCATGTAAGACAGCATGTGCTGTGTTGCTGGACTCCTAGGGAATAAAGTGGTGCTGAAAAAAAAACAATCTAACAACAAAAAACAAGCAAACAAGAACAATAAGAAATGAGAGCTGCTTAAATCGAAGCCCTGGCATGAGAAGCTAATAAATAATAAATATTTACACTATGAAAGAGGCTATAAAAATGCGTTCAAATAATTAATACGCTCAAATAGAAGCCCACTGCTCTTCATTAATCTAACAATTTGCTTCTTATGCAGGACATGCACCTGTTGCATTTCCAGAATGTTCTGATATTTACAGGGAACAATGAGGCTTCCTGATTGCGCTTGAACACAGCATGCTTCATGTGTGATGACGCTAATGAAAGAAATTTGTAGTAGATGAATTTGGCTCACAAACTTTTCAGCTAACGACAGTAACTTGATGTAGTTCACTATCACATAAAGAAGACGGGTTCCAGGAACAGGAATACACAGGAAAGAGAACTCTTATTAGGTTCCTGGAGTCGCCAAAGAAACCAGCGAGGGCATCCCAACATGACAACAGCAAAGGCACTTTGCAGTAAACAAACATTTAGGATAAACAGCTCAAATGAATTCCTTCTAAAAAGAGTTCAGATCTTTGTTGCAACATCAGGAACCTCAGGAAACATTCATGCTTTCGTTGTTGCTGGGGTGATCAGTCAACATCCATGGCTTTCTCTTTGCTGCAGTTAAGAAAATGTACATTTAACAGTTCCCATGAAATTCCCATAAACAGTGCTTTCAGGATTGTCATCTTTAAGGCAGGAAATGCAAGCAAAAAGAAAACATGTAAAACAATGTTTGCAGAATTACTTCATCTTTAAAGCAGATAAGGCACTGAGGTGGCCATTTCCACACTCTCACAAAACTGGATAGGTCTAAAATATAGCCCTGAGAAACTCCACATTATACAGAGGAGTCACAATCAGAGAGTTCCAGACTGTTTTAGATATATAAGTGCTACAATAAAAGCATCAAATATTCCCATAAAAATTTTCCACAAACAGTATTTTCACGATTACTTAATCTTTAAGGTGGCTAGAACAAGCCTGAGGCGAACATTTTCACATTCTCATAAAACTGAAAAGGTCTAATATAAAGCCCTGAGGCACACCACATTAAATTTCTTAGCTCAGCATAAGAGCACAGTTCGGATGACTAGAGTTCTATCTTCTCTAACCAGAGGAAGTGCTCATGTAAGAGATTCCTTATTCATAGTGTAAGTTCAATAAATTTTTGATGGTTTGCAGAAACAGGGAGTTCGCTGCCAGCTTGTGACTCAGTTATTGCTGTTTGCAGCTGTTTTGAATCCATTTGAGGAAATTCCAAACAATATTTACTTGTTTTCATTTTAATGCTAAAATGTATTGTTGATATTACTTCTGCTTTTGGGTATTTTTGGTTTATTTACACCAAATGCATGATATTTATTTATTTATTTGTTTGTTTATTTTCCCTCAATTGTGCACTAGTTGTTGATATGTAAAGAGATGAATACAATCATTCAGTGTTTTATGTACTGACATGATTCAATTTAGATACAACTGTCACGCCCTCGTCTCGTCTCCTCTGTTTTCCCCGGTCTTGTGCTCTGTTAGCACATGGCTATGTTTTGTTTATGTCCTTGTCTCTGCCCTCGTCCCGCCTTTGTTCCGCCTCCTCGTCCGTGTCATGTGTTAACCCGTCCTCTTCGTTATCTGTCCAGGTGTGTCTCGTTTGTGCCAGTATTTAAACCCTCTTGTCTCACGTCCTGTTTGTCGTTCATTTCTCTTTGTATTGTTGCCCAGTCATGTCGTGTTTATACTATGTTCCGAGTCCTGTCGTGTTGTCTCTTTCTCTCTCCTATTCCAGTCGTTTTGTTTTCTAAGTCATGTTGTTTTGTTTCCTTTCTACCCCGAGTCTAGTCTTTGTTATTTCCCAGTTAAGTCGTTTCGTTTTGCTTCCTGTTCATGTTGTGTGGTTTCTATTGTTAAATTAAAGTAGTTGTGTTAGCAAGTGCGTCCGCCTCTGTCAGTCCGCCTCGTGATTCGTGACAACAACACTGACTGGATTTTTTTAAGTGGAAGTGATAGAAAACAGAAATCTGGGTATTTTCAATGCAAAAGTAGCATGTGTTTACTTTAAAATTTAAAGTCTAAAGGGCCTTAGACACGTTTGAGGTATCTGTTCCCTACCATACATACCATTCTGGCTTTATTAGTTACTGTAAACCTAATACCACTATGCATTGGAATTCCACTTCATTCATCTCCTTATCTCAACTATTTCAGGGACATAATTTTAAACATATAGCACAGCATATATTGCTCATGACTAATGGATAATAGCAAAATGAATTTTATTAATTTAATTCATTCATACATTCATATTTGTAACTACTACAAGCTAATCATTTGAGATGATTTCAGCAGTTCTAGATTTGATGACATTTCTAATCAGTATTTCAGTAGACTTTTTTTTCCCCACTGCCAACCAGGACTGACATCCAGTAGCACAATATTTACTGTCAATCCAGAGTGAAGGATGTATGGCTAAATATAGGACTCCATCTGGCCCCTGTCACTGACTCCTTGATCAAAGTCCACAGCACTCTTGACAATGAGTTTTGCTTGAATTTCATTTCCTATTTTTGTGCTAAGACTGATATTAAGTGGATGTGTCCCATAGTTCACTGCCTCATATCTGTTCCTTATAAACCATGTCAAGCATGTATCATTGAGGGTAAACTGAGGCAGGTATTGTGTCACATTAACGTCTGCCCTGAATTATCCTCTCCCTCTGCAGAACTCCGATATTTTAAACTGCCCACAAGGGAGGGACTTCTGATCTCTGCATACATACATTTGCATACTTGAGAATGCTGTGAGAGCAGCTGTCAGCCTCTACAGCCTAACAGAGCTATCAGTCTCTGCGGTATCGCCTTTGCCTTCCCGGTGACATGACCCATATTGCATCCCGGCTTAAGCATTTTCCAGCGGCTGTATTTGTTCTTTGAATTAGAAATGTAGATTGACTTTGAGTCATCACAACAGGGGCAGAGACAGCTCATTCTAAGCAGCTGAGGACAGAGAATAGGAATAGAGTTTCAGCAAAAGTGAGAAAAGTGAGTTTTCACAAAGTGAGAAATGAGGGCTTTTTAGTGACGACTGATGTACACTGCGTCTGTTGGGTAGGCTCTGTGTATTCTAACATGTATACAAGCAACTACCCATGCACACCTCACCTACTTTGTGTATCTCTAGCCCCTCTACATCTACAAAAGCCCAAGGCAGATGTATCCAAGTAGGTTAGTTCTAAGATAAGGGACTGAATGAGCACAAATGAAATCAAGAGTTATGATGGGATGATGTAGAGAAAGAACAGCAAACCTGCCTTAATCAGATCAAATCCATCATAGCTTTTGCCTCTGAGAGATTTTTGCAAAAGCAGAGTGTCCTCACTGAGGAAATGAAATGGACAAAGTATGTTACTAATCTTGATAGACCATTTAAATGTTTATATATATTTTGCCACATTGCTCAGTCCTTTAAGCTGAATAACCAATAGAATTTGGTATTTAATGACCTTCATTACTATGAAACGGATGCTTTCTGTTGAGCCCCAGCTTGTGTGAATATCTACAGCATGTACATTCATGCCAATACAAATCAAACCATGTCAGATGCCTTAAAATATGTTACATTACACATACATACACACACCTCGGAGCACAGCTGAATGTCACTGTCTCCTATCCCACTGCTGTTGTTATTTGCTTTGTTACCATATGTCCTGGACAGCTACACTAACCTTATTACGCTAGGTAATGTAAAACCCTCCCAGCTGTCAAAAAGAGCATCTATAAATACCCCGTCTGCTGGATTCCCTGCTGAGAGATAAGATAATTTACCATTTAAAGCCTGCACCCCCACAACAGCATCCCTGGCCAGAGTCGTGATTAATGGCATGGTCAAATATAGCCAGGCTATTAGTCTCTTGTAAAAAAGGGGACCAAGCAGGAGGTGTCATGGGGAATAGAGTCATGCAGGAGCAAGGGTGGAAGGAACGGAGGAAGGGCGAGGGGGAGGGTTAATAAATGAATACAGTGCTCTGATCATAGAGGAGCACTTATGCCAGCTGCAACCCCACCACCAGGTCAACTTCTCTCCTTCCGTTTCCAATATTAACATGTGGCAGGTGTTCTTTTCTGAAAGGGCTCTTAGGCTGTGGTGGGACAAGAGCGGGTGAAACGTGGCGGTAGGTAAAATCAAGCCAAACCCACACTCTCTCACATCCAGTATGAATTCATTTGGGAAAACACATGTGCCTTAATGGGTATGGTTCGAAAAGTCACACTCCATTAACATAGCAGAAATTAGCAATGCTAATGCCTCTCCTGGTCAACAGTAATAAAGAGGAGATGGGAAGGCTGATGGCCGAGGGAGGGAGAGATAAAAGAAATCGTTCTCTAAAAACTGTGCACTTGGGTACTAGGAATAAGCTCTAATTTATGTTAGTGATCTTTAAAGGTTCTTCACACTCACATGACACCATGTGAAGGGGAAATCTGAAGAGGAACATTTGCAAGAACAGAATGCATGAACAGAAATGTTCTCTGAAAGCTGTAAAGCTGTGCACTTGGGTTGCAGAGACATGAACATGTGCTTTAATTGTCATTGCACAGACTCTGTATTTAACCCATCATTGCCAGACACACACTAGTGATTACGGGCAATGAACACACACAGCAGTGCTGTGTTTGAAATTGTACACTCATTAATACATTCACTACTTGCAACATGGTGAACTGCTTAGGGGATGATCACATGACTTTTTTTGGACAACATAAGAAACATAAGAAAATGTTGGACAACCTTGGTGTCTCATAAGGGTGAAGTAACATTATAATTAGGCACTGCCAATTCAGTGTTATGAGCTTTGATATGTATTCATTCATTCATTCATTCATTATCTGTAACCCTTATCCAGTTCAGTTCATGTGGTGGGTCCAGAGCCTACCTGGAATCATTGGGCGCAAGGCGGGAATACATCCTGGAGGGGGCACCAGTCCTTCACAGGGCAACACAGACACACTCACAGATTCACTCACACCTACGGACACTTTTGAGTAACCAATCCACCAACTAACGTGTGTTTTTGGACTGTGGGAGGAAACTGGAGCACCCGGAGGAAACCCACACAGACACAGGGAGAACACACCACACTCCTCACAGACAGTCACCCGGAGGAAACCCACGCAGACACAGGGAGAACACACCACACTCCTCACAGACAGTCACCCGGAGGAAACCCACGCAGACACAGAGAGAACACACCACACACCTCACAGACAGTCACTCAGAGGAAACCCACGCAGACACAGGGAGAACACACCACAGCTGTATTCACACAGCTGTGGTGTGTTCTCCCTGTGTCTGCGTGGGTTTTGGGATGTTGATGGGCAACAAGCACTCTTCCTTCACTCCCCCTGACCCATTTTTCCTGCTTATCCTTAGCCCACTGGGTAATTGCATCTAAAGAGTGTAGATCATTTCCATTAAGTGTTCTTTAAAGGTTATTCACACTTGCAGAACATTGTTTGAAGGTGAACTTTTAAACATTTACGTTACATGCAGGTTTTCTCTGAACAAGTTTCATGACTTTCAGAAATGTTTGGTAAAAATGTAATTGGTGTAGATCCTTTAACATCATGGATATGTCAAATATGAAAAGGTCTTTCACATCTCCATCACATCTTCACTTCTTAAAAATACATGGTCCTTTAAAACATGGTTCAAAGGTTCTTTGTTTCCTAAAAAGGTCTCCAGAAGACCCCTTCTTTCAAAACTACTTGGTTCACTTTTGAAAAAACCAAAAGTGTTTTTCAGTGACATCACTCCTGAGACTCCTCTCGGGGCTCTGGAGTTTTTAATGCGTAGTCACTGTTCAACACAATGCTTAGCCATTATTTTTATCTTCCCTCCAGCCTTGGGCATCTCTTCGCTTTGTGCCGTGCTACACATTGTCAGAATGTATCTACTGTAAAAGTGAGACTGTTTTGCAATGATATGTTTCTCAAGCACAACCAGAAGCTTCCATCTAGAAGTGAAATATCTTCCTCATTACACATTCATGTACTCATGCCCTGGAGCTAGTGTGTATTAAATCACCAAATACCTGGGAGCATCGCAAAGTGAAGCATTGCATCTGTATTCCTCTGTAGTTCGAAATCACTTGCCTACTATAGAGGAAGCTATAAGGCTAGGCAATCTAATAAAACACAACCTTCAAACCTTGCTCTCCTTTAAGCCCAGGTTCAGTCCCCTGAGCTGTGTTCAGCATCAGCCGTGTGCATTCATTTCATTAAAGCAACCCTGCCTCACTCAGTCTTTACCTCTGTGTCAATAATCTCTCTGTGAGACAGGAATGCGGAGACGTATCGAACACGGCCTTTGCTCCCGCAACACAGGTAGCATTATATTTTACTGTAAAGCTCTTGAATGAGTCAGCCAATGAAAACAGAGGTTGTTTACATAGTGGGGGACACCCTCTGGGCCTTCCAAGCCACGTAATGGAAAAAAAAAAAAAATGAAAGAATGATTTTTCATTGAAAGAGAAGTGTCCTCCAAAGGTCACATGGAAGTATACACCTGAATTAAATGTAGAAATGTACGCAATCCATTGTTAAGTCTTGACTGGAAACCATAGTGTTGAGTTAATGAAGTTCCTAATTGGATTGTCCCTATCAGATTTATTCTCTAGGCTGTATATTTATAGGAATGCTGTACAGTGATGTGGCAGGTTTGGTTGTTGCCACATTGTGTCACACCCTTGTCCTGCCGTGTCTGTTTTCCCCGCCATGTGCTCTCTTAGCACATGGCTCTGTTTGTTATTGTCTATGTCTCCGCCCATGTCCCACCTTTCTTCCTCCTCCTCGTCAGTGTCGTTTGTAATCTGTCCCCCTCGTTACCTGTTCCAGGTGTGTCTTGTCTGTGTTATGTATTTAAGTTCCCTTGTCTCACTTCCTCTTGTCGGTCATTTGTTTCGCTTCCATTGTTGCTGTGTCATGTTGCTCAGTCCGGTCTGTCTCTGTCGTTTCTTTGTTTCATTTCCCAGGTCATGTTGTTTAGCCCTCTAGTCTGTCTGTCCTGTTTGCTCTCCGTGATTAGGATTAGTCTGTCTGTCTTTGCTGTTTCTCGTTTCATGTTGTCGTTACTCAGTTATCTTGTTACTCGGTCTAGTCTGTGTGTCTCCACAGTTCTCCACTGTTTCACCATCGTCATTTCCTCCGTTGTTGTTTTGCTCCCTCCAGTCTCAGTCTTGTCTGCCGCTCGTTCTTTTTCCTCATTCCATTTTGTTTCGTTTTTGCCCAAGTCTATGTCTCATCTGTTCCTCGTTTTGTTTTTTCCTGAGCCTTTGTCTTTGCTTTGTTATATTTCGTTTCTATAAATAAAGAGTTTACTGTGTTATGAAGTGATTTTGTGAACTTCAATGGTTCTGAATTTTTATCACGTTTTAAAATAAAATATTGTTAACTGAACAAGGGAGTTCTAGTAGTATGTAATGTTAAGAAGTGGGTTAAAATATATAATTTTATTGAAACTCTTTTGATGTAACTTTAGAATATAATTTTAAGGAAAGAATGACTGTTTTAAGAATTAGTCTTTCTAAATTTACATAACTTAAATTTATAAGGGCGGCACGAACACTAACTTTTTTGTTACTTGGTTATTTTCAGAGGGCAGGTGAAATGGAAGGATTGGGTCAAGAAGGGCATCCGGCATAATACTTACACCATGTATTTTGCACAAATTGCCACTGCACATTGGCATGGAGAGTAATTGAATATAGCGCCCACTTGAGGGAGCGGTTAGAACTGGGACAGCAGTGTGTAGGTTTATGGAGCATCATTTAAGCCCTGGGTGGGATAGAAAGCTAAAATAAAACAATAAGAATTGTTCAGCTTTTATTTGTTGTCTGTGACATTGGATGCTGCTGCACGCCATGGCATTTTTTTGTCAGTTCTTAGTCTTAAAAGTTGTTTTCATTTTCAGTGAATCTGTATTTAATGTAATAGAAAATAAGTGCTGCCCTTTCCTCACCGAGCCTCTTGCAGAAGACTAAAGCCAGCACGCCCGTTGTGTTTGGCCACACACAGCTGTCTGACCCTATTAGCGTAGCTCACACTCCGCTGTACTGCTGCTAAAAGCCCAGTGCTGAACAGATGCTGGAGGAAAGTCAGCAGACTGAGGAGAAACACTGGTGCGGCTTCAGAGCGTCCGAACTTCGCTCAGGCGCCTAGCTCTCAGCTTCGGAAAACAAGGCCAGGTGGCAGAACTGCTGTTTGTGTTTATTCTAGGCATTTTTTCCAGTATGAAAGGATCCATATGCTTCCCTATAATTACCCCGCAGCCATTTTTGATGGAGTCATTCTTTATTTATTTATTTATTTTCTGTGGCACTAATTGCAGTATGGATTGAGCTCCACTGTGCAAAGAGCCTGGACCCATGCATGCCACGAGCACAAAATGCTTCTATAATAACATATCAGCATGGATTGCAGTGTTTATGTCAGTTCAGTAAAGCAATAAGCTACATGTAACAATGTGCTACAGTGATTACAGTGATTTTACCACTTCAATGCGAAGTAGAGTGATTAAAAACCCTTTAACTAAAGGTAAAACCACTGCAATGTTTGTTTTTTTTTAAACAGCAGAAAATATGAAGAGCCAATCCAATGTTCAATAAATCATTCTTGGGTTTGAATTAAGTTAATCTGTGTGGCCATATGTTAGTATGCAACCACATTCATTCTTTCTGTGGAACACTATTTTATTTTTGTGGTTAACATTATTATTTTGTAGAATAATGTAGAAAAAGTAAAGCTGGGGTCTGTGGATTTTACACACTGATGCTATTAACAATAGACTACGATGAATCCAAAAAATATCATTATTGTGCACATCTATTTGATAAAACCATCACACAGCTGTAGTAGTTACATGCAATTTGCCTCTATGCCATTCACATTATTCTTTTATCTGTCTGCTATATCCCTGTGTTGTTAATACTCACTAGGGCGAAGCCTATTTGCTGCTGGGAAAACTGCAGAAAAAAAGCAAGCACTCAATCAGCAAAGGGAATAAACACCATTATAAAAGTGACAGCACGTTGCAAAGAATGCAATTTTGGCACCTGTGTTACTTTAAATCATGATTCCTCTGCTAGGAACCACGACTAAAACAACTGCTGGCTTTAATACAGACCACTGCTCACATTCAGCAGAGGAGAAGCCTATCACCAATTACAGCATATGAATGAGGGATTGACACTAGTGTCAAAAAAACACACTCACACACATTAAAAAAGAACCAGAAACAGATTTCAGCTTCACACTGTTCCTCATTAACACTCAGTAAATTACATTATGAGTTACAGATTCATTAAAAACATTGGAAATATAAGCACTTGTTTCCCAAACAATGCATTCAATTATTCATTATATTGGATTATAAGTTTCCAAAATATTTCCATATATTTTTGTTTCATAAACACTTTGTTAATTGCCTTTTAACATATCACATATTTTAGAGCAGGAATGGAGATTGGATGTGGTTGAGATATAGCCACGCAACCTAGAAAGTCCAGGTGCTGGTGATAGTGAGGCTTGGCATATGATTGCAAAACAGATGCTAGCCTTAAAACACACAAAAATTACATCTGGAATCAAGTTTAATAACAGCTGTAGTCCTATATGTTCCTAATGAGGGTTAAATTCATTGTTTGTTGACCCACATCTCACCTTTGGCACATTTAAGTAAGTAAGAGTTTGATGTCATTATTGTCATGTTGTCCAGACATGGCTAGCCTTGACATCTAAAAAATCCCTCCAAGCTTTTGTGTAGGTGTGACTCACCCTCCCTCATATGAATACACACACATGCACACACACACACACACACACACACACACACACAGACAGGCTTTACAGCCCCTGCAGCCATGCCGCTGTGAAAGCAGCTTAGCATCATTTGTATTCAGCCCCATGCTAGCCAGGTAAAGAATGACAAGCAGCGCAGGCCACAGTGTCACAATTCCACTCAGTTGGGGCGCCTTGCTGACGTCAGGCCTTACACACACACACACACACATATATACACACACGCACACTCCCTCCCACTCAGCTTCAGATGAGCCTGCTCCTGTCTAATGAGCCCAGCCCTCATCTCCCAGGACCCTATATCATTTTTAGCTCCATGCTAACTCTAGGTATCAGCGCTAGCTCTGACTGCCATTCAGTATTAGTGCTACCTCAACTTCCAAATGAGCTCAGTCCATGCATCTTAGTTCTGTTTTCACACAGAGTTTAGAGACATACCATTAAAAGCACATAAAACAACTGGCAAACGTTCACAGATTACAGATTTTCCGTTATGTTTTAGTGTACTGTACCAGTTCAAAGAAAATCATGTCTCCAAAATAGCAACTTGGGCCCTATTAGGTTTCTCCTGGTGTAACTGTGGTGATAGAGGAGTCCCGCCATGTGCACGTTCACTCTGTGCAGAGTTAAACAATGAACAAAGCTTTCAGTTGTGAGCATTGTGTTTGTTTCTGAGTGAGTGCAATAATTGATCATTATATTAACCTCTATAATAAACCTCTAGGAATGTCTCGTTTTGTTCGATTGTAGTCATTACACATCTATCACACACACAACATCATCTATATATGGCATTGTGAACAGAGGATGGGAGAAATGTTTCAGAAATGGCAGCCACTTGCACCACTCCAAGTAGCTTTTTCATTTAAATGCCTCTAAGCACATAGTTACAAAACAAATACAAATAGTGCAGAAACAGCTCTATCCTGAAAATGTTTATGTGTAATGCTAGACTAGACCTGGCCAGTGTTACAAACAAACATGCATCACAAATTATTTTTAAAGAACTACTTAAAATAAAAACTAAAAAAAAAGGTATAATACATAATAATTTGTAAAGTTTAGGGAAAGTTCTGTAAAGTGTCCCTGTGCAGTACAGAGAGGTTCTTCATGCATTTGCTCTAAATTATGAACCTGAAATATGAAAAGTCTTTGTTTACCTTAGGGCTTATCATGTAGCAAGAAAACTCTGCTGGAAATTCAGCTGTTTTTTTGCTAACACTATTCTTTAAGCAATTGCTTTTTGGTCCAACTATTTGGACAGGGACAAACAGACCCATCCCTCTAGTGTGCAGATAATGAGCAAATGTCCTTATGGTAATGAAACGGAAACGTCTATGAGGGGTAAGGGGCTGAGGGAGGGCACTTAACTCCGATCCCTTAACTCTTGCCTTTGAGAACACCACCCTTTCCCATGGCCAAAAATAATTTTTCATTTGGTTTGAAAGGGATGAAAAATGGATGATCGTTCGGAGGTAGAAAAGCCAGAGTCTAGATTGCCTACAGCTAGAAAACAGGTATTACAAAACAGAGCCATTACAGGAACATCAGGCTGCAAATGGATTTGAAATGGAGCTGAAAGTGATACATATGCAAGGTTACTCGCCTTAGAGGGAATTATAGAGAGGGAAATATTCACATAAAAAAGGCCAAGCAGAGAGGGTGCAGAGGATAGCATTAAGATCTTTTTTTTCAAGACACATGAATATGAAGAAGCTACTGAGAGAGAGTGTGTGTGTGTATATATATATATATATATCTCCTGGAAAAAGAATATACTTACTTCTGCTATGGATGATCCCCTTTAGCCTCCACACAGACCCTGGCTATTGTGTGAGTTAATGCAGAGTCCATTTAACTTAAGATCCATTTAACTTAAGAGCATTGATAGCATGGCTGGCTTTTTACAGTACAACCTTCAGGCAACTATTTGCAAGGCTTCATTTGCAAGGGAATTTTATTGGGGTTCTTTGAAACTTCTTTCTAAAGCTGAATGTAAATGAAATGTACACTTCATACAGATTTACTGTAAACAAATACTGCAGTATAGCGTTATAGATGGTTAGTGTATACTGTGCAATGGCTACGCTAATTCCTACTTGTGCAGTAATGGCTTTTCCAATGCCAAACTACTTTCTAGCCTCTGGCTAGAACATGAGTTTCCATATTTCTTGTTGGAGGAAAAAGTTGTGGAACGCCTACTCCTTCTGCCTCTCGCTCTGTTAGTGTTTACCTGCACCTCTGATCCTCTCAGAGGAGGAATCCTATCAGTGTGAGCATGACAGCGTAGTGGGAGTTTGCGAATACAAAGCTGTGTCTGTGAAGTATATCCGCTGAAACTGCAAATTGCTCGAGTAAACTGAAGTGAGGCTTTTGAAAAGGTCTGTCATATCATTACCATTCAGATTTAATAAGCACTCTATTCCTAATGAAAAAATACTGACATACTCTGACAAATGCTAGAAATCTGAGTTACAGGCTCAGTAAAGGATTGCTAGAATGTTTAGACCATGGTATATTCAGGTATGCGCTGTGATGTAGAAGGTGTGGCCTTATTTTATTGACATCATTCCAAGGCTTAAAAGCAATGTTTTAATAATGATAAATATAAAAAAGGCTTTTTATAAAATTCCCCACTACTTGCTGCTCTCTAGTCAGTTTGTATGCTGGAAAAAGCAGGTGTTTGTATGAAACCCTGGCTTTGTAAATGGGAAAAAAGGGTCTCAGTCCAAACTGTCTCAGGCTTTTGTCTTTTTGCCTTTTACTGAGCCACAGTCGAGAAAAAGCATTTGGAGGCATTTGGATGACAGAGAGACCTCAGAACCATTAAAACCATGAAATGAGACCTGATTTATAGGTGAATAATAATGATTATTTGTGCATTAATTAAGGTGCAACAGACTCTAAATTCGAGAGAGCTCTAGCTGCATGAAAGTAAACACAAAGCGAAAGTGCTACAAAAGTAAACTGCTTGAGTTACAAATGAGTTTCTGTGGAAAATCAAACAGTGAATATATTAAACTTCAATCACCAACAAGCTACAGTCGTTTCTTACTCAAACACAGTTCCACCTTAAAAGATGTGGAGCTGCCGAATGAAAACAAACACAGAGTTGGCCGGAATGGTTTGGCTTTAAGCGCAGTAGTTCCCCAGAGTCGTCAAATTTGCTGCTGTATCAAATGTTATATACATTTAAGAGATCTAGCACACAGCCTTAACTTAGTGTCATTCCCAAAAGCCCAATGTGAATCTTACCTTTTCTGCAGACTGAGCTGTCCCGAAGAATATGGGGATGAAGGCCAGCCAAACGATGCAGGTGGTGTACATGGTGAAGCCAATGGGCTTAGCTTCATTGAAGTTCTCTGGAACTCCTCTTGTCTTGATGGCGTAAACTGTACACGTGACCATCAGCAGAATACTGTATCCGAGCGAGCAGATGATCTGCAGGTCCGTGATGTCACACTTGAGCACCCCTCTGGCCTTGTCTGGGTTGATGGTCTTCTGCTCATCGTAGTCAATGATGGTGTTTGGGGGGTCCACGCCGAACCATATGAAGACTCCCAGAAGCTGCACTGAGATGAGGCTGGACGTTATGGCCAGCTGTGAGGTGGGGCTGATGAGCCGAGGCGGGGTCACTGACTTCTTTCCCTCCTCGAAGATCCGGTAAATTCGGTTGGTCTTTGTCAGCAAGGCAGCGTAGCTGATGCACATGCCCAGGCCCAGGAAAATGCGACGGAAGGAGCACACGGCAACGTCAGGCTTAGCAATCATGATGAAGGTGATGATGTAACAGAGGAATATGCCGGTGAGAAGCACGTAGCTGAGCTCTCGTCCCGAAGCCCGAACAATGGGCGTGTCGTTGTAGCGCACAAACGTGGCCATGACGAAGATGGTGGCAATGATGCCCAGCATGGCCAGAAAGACAGGGATGACTGCCCAAGGCGAGTGCCACTCCAGCTTGACGATGGGGATGGGCTGGCATCCAGTCCGGTTGGGGTTTGGACGCATGTTGTAGAAGCAAAGTTTGCAGGTGGTCTCGTCGTACTGGTACTGGTAGCCATCACAGGGTTCACAGTGCCAGCAGCATGGCATGCCCTTCACCATCTTCTTCCTCTGACCTGTCTTACAGGGCATGCTGCAAACTGAGCTGGGGATGTCCACCTCGCCATTGGGCCACTGCATGTCCTCGATCTGAAACAGGGGGATAAATATTTACTGTGGTTTTGTTTGTAAAGGTGTCAGGTGTCACATGTAACATTCAAGAGGGGTTCAATTATTTTTCAACTGTTATGGTGTAAACAAGGAACCGGTGTGGCATGGTTCACTACAGAGAAACTTAATGACTTTTACAGAAGTGGTTGTGGGAAGCAGGACTATTTTATTTACCATCTGTACACACCTGGGAAGTGTCCATATCTCTGGACCCACCACGACCCTGAACTGGAGTGGTTACAGACAATGAATGAATGAATGCATTCACTGACATGAAGCGATGAAAGCTCCCTTTGTGAACCTGTGACCTAAAGGTTAGAGAAGTGGGCTTGGGATCGGAAAGTCGACTGTTCCAATTACCTGGACCTGCAGGAAAAATAAGGGTGGAGGAGTGAGGGAAGAGCACTTTCTCCTCTCTCATGATAGAGGTGCCCTTGAGCAAGGCACCTAATCCCCAGCTGGTCACCAGAGACGGTGAATGAAGTAGCTGGGTATCACTCTGGGTATGTGCATGCTAACTGCCACATAATGTGTTTGTGTGTGTGTGTGTGTGTGTATGTGTGTGTGTGTTGGCTAGAACTGTTCAATACAGAGACTTAATTTCCCCAAGGAGATAACTAAAGTGTCATTCTTGTTAAATGTGAGTGAGTGAGAGAGAGAGAGAGAATGTGTGAGTGAGTTTCAAACTACCTTCATAAACTTGAGCACTGGCAGATTCTAATTTTTTAATTATTGTGACTAATGTTGATGAAATAAACATATTAAAGTCTTTGGACAGGTGGCACGGTGGAGCAGCAGGTAGTGTTACACTCACACAGCTCCAGGTGACTGTCTGTGAGGAGTGTGGTGTGTTCTCTCTGTGTCTGCGTGGGTTTCCTCCGGGTGACTGTCTGTGAGGAGTGTGGTGTGTTCTCCCTGTGTCTGTGTGGGTTTCCTCCGGGTGACTGTCTGTGAGGAGTGTGGTGTGTTCTCTCTGTGTCTGCGTGGGTTTCCTCCGGGTGACTGTCTGTGAGGAGTGTGGTGTGTTCTCCCTGTGTCGCGTTACGTCATAATTAAATCGCGTTACGTCATGTGGAACTATTGCGAGGTGTTTTCAGTTCATTAACTGAGCCGAGCAGCTGATTGGCTGATAACAGATAGCTTCGCCACGCTCTTCATTTCCAAAACAAAGTTGGATGAACACAAAACAGTGGATGAATGTGAAATGTTGGCACACACACTTACATTTTAGCACCTCTGTGTCTATATTCTATGTTAATCATATCAACCAAGAGATCTTTTCCATTCCCATCTTCGTGTTTGCTTTGTGGCAGCTCTCATTAGGAGTTACACATCTCAGTCAGTACAGGGTTTAGGACAGATGACTGTCCAGAAGTAACCCTCCCATTACTAGCACCAAGAAATACATTTTCTGCTTCTTATGATCCAAATTTGTCTAAACATATTCACTGATTGGTCAATATTGATTTAGTGAGGTGGATCTTATACCTCATCTACAGAGAGAGAGAGAGGACACTGTTAAACAAAACAGCATGCATTTAATGGCTCTTTGGACAGGCGGCACGGTGGAGCAGCAGGTAGTGTTACACTCACACAGCTCCAGGTGACTGTCTGTGAGGAGTGTGGTGTGTTCTCTCTGTGTCTGCGTGGGTTTCCTCCGGGTGACTGTCTGTGAGGAGTGTGGTGTGTTCTCCCTGTGTCTGTGTGGGTTTCCTCCGGGTGACTGTCTGTGAGGAGTGTGGTGTGTTCTCTCTGTGTCTGCGTGGGTTTCCTCCGGGTGACTGTCTGTGAGGAGTGTGGTGTGTTCTCCCTGTGTCTGTGTGGGTTTCCTCCGGGTGACTGTCTGTGAGGAGTGTGGTGTGTTCTTCCTGTGTCTGCGTGGGTTTCCTCCGGGTGACTGTCTGTGAGAAGTGTGGTGTGTTCTCCCTGTGTCTGCGTGGGTTTCCTCCGGGTGACTGTCTGTGAGGAGTGTGGTGTGTTCTTCCTGTGTCTGCATGGGTTTCCTCCGGGTGACTGTCTGTGAGGAGTGTGGTGTGTTCTCCCTGTGTCTGTGTGGGTTTCCTCCGGGTGACTGTCTGTGAGGAGTGTGGTGTGTTCTTCCTGTGTCTGCATGGGTTTCCTCCGGGTGACTGTCTGTGAGGAGTGTGGTGTGTTCTCCCTGTGTCTGCGTGGGTTTCCTCCGGGTGCTCCGGTTTCCTCCCATAGTCCAAAAACACATGTTGGTAGGTGGATTGGTGACTCAAAAATGTCCGTAGGTGTGAGTGTGTGAGTGAATGTGTGAGTGTGTGTGTTGCACTGTGAAGGACTGGCGCCCCCTCCAGGGTGTATTCCTGCCTTGCGCCCAATGATTCCAGGTAGGCTCTGGACCCACCGCGACCCTGAACTGGATACAGATAATGAATGAATGAAGTCTTTGGACATAGGATTTCTATCTCCACTGCTGTAAATATCTTGTCTAGTTTCTAGACCCAAGAATCAATGTACAGTTTAAATTTTAAGAAAGTTATTACCTTGGAAACATGGCTGTTTTCGAAACCTTTCCAAGGTGTTTTCTATAAATCACAACAGAAATAAAGTGCAGATCGCTGAGCTGTATTTAATCCTAGATGAGGAACTCAGATTGTATTCTGAGACTGTGGATATCAGAACCGACTACATTAGCTCCGGCTCCAGAGAAAGATATCACATTCTAGACTCTGCTGTTGTGTTTGACATACAAATACTTTTTCATATGCAAATTCCTGAGCGGGTATGGTCACCCTTCACCGTCCGGTCACCGTGTAAACACGGCATTTGTAACAACACAAAGGCATGCTGCATTGTTATGGGTTTTGCAATATTTTGACGGGCAGAGACCTTCGAGAACCAGCAGAACAAGCCACAGTAACAAATGTCACCGTGTGTTTATTTATGTTTTCTCAGATGTAGCCTTTTTAAACTTCATATTTTAAAATGTAATGGCTTCCGTGATTAAAATCCCAGAACGGAAGCTAATCAGAAGGTGAGATTAATTACAATAAAGGAATTAGTGAGCGTGAAAAACGCAGCCTTACGAAGCTTTATACGAGAAAGTTTCCAGACACTATTTATGCGAACGGCGCGCCACGTTGCCACACTTCTTTCTTCGCTGGCCTTTTCTTTAAACAGCTCTGATTGCAAAGTGATTTTGAGATCTTTTTTTCCCGCAGTCCTTTGAAGCGGCGATCTCCATGGAGACGGTGCGGTCTGTAATGAAAACGCTCAACAAGGGGGTGGTGAGAGAAATCAAATGCCTCTCTGTTTAGAGAAAGCCGTTTGTGGAGAGGAGTAATTAAATCGCGTTACGTCATGTGGAACTATTGCGAGGTGTTTTCAGTTCATTAACTGAGCCGAGCAGCTGATTGGCTGATAACAGATAGCTTCGCCACGCTCTTCATTTCCAAAACAAAGTTGGATGAACACAAAACAGTGGATGAATGTGAAATGTTGGCACACACACTTACATTTTAGCACCTCTGTGTCTATATTCTATGTTAATCATATCAACCAAGAGATCTTTTCCATTCCCATCTTCGTGTTTCCTTTGTGGCAGCTCTCATTAGGAGTTACACATCTCAGTCAGTACAGGGTTTAGGACAGATGACTGTCCAGAAGTAACCCTCCCATTACTAGCACCAAGGAATACATTTTCTGCTTCTTATGATCCAAATTTGTCTAAACATATTCACTGATTGGTCAATATTGATTTAGTGAGGTGGATCTTATACCTCATCTACAGAGAGAGAGAGAGGACACTGTTAAACAAAACAGCATGCATTTAATGGCTCTTTACACATACATTCATTGAATCACTGAACGTTAGTCTCTGACTTTTGCTCGGCATTGTATTTGTATAAACATGATGTAATTAACAGGAGCTCATTGTGAGATACAGGGGTTGGACAATTGAACTGAAACACCTGGTTTTAGACCACAATAATTTATTAGTATGGTGTAGGGCCTCCTACACAGCATCAGTTGGTCTTGGGAATGACATATACAAGTCCTGCACAGTGGTCAGAGGGATTTGAAGCCATTCTTCTTGCAGGATAGTGGCCAGGTCACTATGTGATGCTGGTGGAGGAAAATGTTTCCTGACTCGCTCCTCCACAACACCCCAAAGTGGCTCAATAATATTTAGATCTGGTGACTGTGGCGGCCATGGGAGATGTTCAACTTCACTTTCATGTTCATCAAACCAATCTTTCACCAGTCTTGCTGTGTGTATTGGTGCATTGTCGTCCTGATACACGACACCGCCTTCAGGACACAATGTTTGAACCATTGGATGCACATGGTCTTACTGGTGCAATGTGCAGTTAATGAAGATTGTCCACCAGGCTGCTCCAATTTAGCCATGACACCTCCCACACTACAATGACAGGGGTTTCACTTTCATTGTCTAACCCCTGTATTTGCCACAAACACTTTACAAGATCTGGAAATTTCCCTAAACAGCTTTATCCCTCATTTTAAATCATAATATGCTTAAGCGACATTTACTGAACTTCTTGGATGCAGTCACATGACAGTTAATGAAATTACTTACAGAATGACAGTGTGCTTAGTGACTACATAGAGACAATAGAAATGCTTAATTTAATACAATATTTTTTATTCTAAAAGGTGTGTTTTAACCTTTTTATTTTTTTTAACATTCTGGGAAAAACATGTCTTTTTATATCTTTTAAAGAAAATACTTTTTCTTTGGTTTGTTATATGTTTCTTATAAATGGACTTTATGGAGAATTGAGTCTGGGCTGTTATGTGTTAATATATTTGCACAACAACAACAATGAAAAATAATCAATTGTTATCAAAGTATCCAAAAAAAAAAGCTACAAGCATTCCCAGCATTGAGCCTTTGATGAGCCCAGGCCCTTCGATCAATACTGGAATCAATCTCAAGCATGTGACCAAATTCAAACATCCATTGCCCAGCGAGCAGGAACAGAGGCCCGGCAGCAGCAATTAAGGTCCTAGAAACGCTATTAGCCGCTGCTATTGTGGGACAGTGTTTGTTATGGGCTCCGGTGAGTTTTTCCTGCCTCTCCTTGGCAACAGTGTGAATGGCAGAGTGACACCTGGAAAGGGCCGAGAAGAAAAGCAGCATCAAATGGGCTGACACTCTCAGCGGGGCCGGCTGATTGGACACGGCCAGGCATTCCAGCCCGAGAACAAAGGCAAAGAGTCAGCACACTCTTCTAATCTAACCTCAGACAACCATCTGCACTCAGAGAGAGAGAAAGAGAGAGAAATACATGAGACAACACATCTTCTGATTCTTCTCTCTTTTTATTCTCTATTTTTTTCTGGATCGTGCTTGGTTCTTTTTGTGCAAAATGTACTTTCTGTCCTCTCTCTCTCTCTCTCTCTCTCTCTCTCTCTCTCTACTTTCTCTCTCTCTCTACTTTCTCCCTCTCTCTCTCTCTCTATAAGATGACTCCCACTCAGCCTTTCTTCATACCCATGGAAAAGCTCATTAGGCTCTCTTTCACTCTCACACACACACACACTCAACAACAGACAGGATACTCAACATTCATCTAGAACATATATTACTACATTTGCACTGAATGCCTTATGAATTGCAGAAGTTCTCTCTTTTGATCTTTTGAGAACCATGTGGTGCTTAAATAATTCTTTGCATGTTGTAGTAGTCCTTATTAATTAAATGTGTGTTATATTCTGTAGTTCGACATAGCACCCAAATATTTTTTTTTTAATTTATTGTCACATTGTCCATTTTGTAACAACAGAGGAACCATTATGTGTGCGACCAAAAAGATTCTGTACAAAACATTGTTTGTTGGACATGTTTATCATTAACCAAAGAACCAATTGATCACAACTGAAGTTATGAAATATCATAATTTTGGGAGGAGGACCACGCCCAAACTCCTCCCCTCAGCCCTATATACACCCTGTCCCCAACCCTTTTTCTTGTATTCGTCTATCGGACCTGGGGGGGTGGTCCATCCTATCTACAGGTACATTTAGATAGGAGGTACAGATACAGGTACATACACTCAGCATGCTGAGATAGCATTTGAGACACAACAGTTTTAAACAGAACCACTGTTGTTAATCAAGACCCTTTTAAAGAGCCATCATTTTTAAGAATGTTGTTAAGTCAGTGCTAAGTTTTCATCGTGTTTTACAGAAGAGATACACCACTTTACAACTACCGTCTGCCAATAAATTCAATGAAGAACTGGAGAAAATAAATACTGTTTTAGATATGCATTAGATTTAAGGTGGTGTCAAATCAAATGTGTATTCTAAACACTGATGTGACCTCTGTATCCGCTGTATTCGCTCTATCCTCACATTCATAGGCTGTGCACATGACCATCGCCACTCATTCTAATCTACAAAAACACCATGTAAATATTCATGAGGCCCGAGGCCCCCAAAGGCCTGGTGGAGAGGACTCGACACAGCTGTAACACTGGACAACTCCCAGAAGAAGAGGAATCCTTCAACCCAGGCCACTGGATCCCCTACAACTGGATACCAGCAGCGTTCTCCCACTGTCTGAACAACCTTGTTCTGAACGCCCACTTTCAGTGCCCATTCCTTTAAATAGTAATGAGTCGCTTGCTGTTTACCCCGCCCCAAGCACACAGCAGTGAGGAGTGAGGAGCAGAAACACTGGCTTTTAATCATTTTCACTCAGTTTTCTTTCTTCTTCTTGTTTTCTCAGTTTTTACTCAGTGCTCTAATTTCTCTGTGCTCGTTGTGTTTGTTTTGCTGTGTTTAACCTTGTTTTGCGCTCTCACATAAACGCAGGTCCAGTGCTGTGATTGGACAGACTCAGACGAGGGGGCGGGGCCATTCTAAAGTATCTACTCTTGATGTCAGAAGCAGAGCAGAACTGTAGCTTTTGTTTACTACATAATCTAATGTATTTTCCTCTATAATAAATATTTTATAGTATAATTTAAAAGTCCAAACTACAAACTCCTGTACAGGTGATCCACCCTCATCCAGCCATGAACAGGGGGCAGTGGAAGACTTTTGCCTTTCACGTTGTTGTATAATCAACAAACAATGGTACACACTTGTGCTTGCATGAGCTTGTCCCACCAAACGAGGCAGTGCGGATCAAAATCAATTATTTACTTTCAACAGCAGATATCTGTGTATCTGACAGAACGCAGGCGGCTGAGCCTCTGCATTATTAACGCTCCTGTTTCTCACAGAATGGTACAGTGGAGAGTCGCATCTGACTGTGACGCGTAACCTTGCAAAAATTTTGTCTGATTTCATCAAAATAAGCAGGGTAACATGAGTACAGCTCTATTTCACTCTGACTCAACTCCTCTTCATTTCAAACAGTAGGAAACCTCTTTACCAAACACTATTCATATAGAAATAATCTAGTTTTTGATAAAGTTTGGGAACCCATGGTCAAACAACATGCTAACCTTGATCACATACGGTGAAGAGGAGCACAACATTCATTAATTCATTCAAAGCCTGCAACCCTTATCCAGTTCAGGGCGGCGGTGGGTGAATCACTGGGCGCAAGATGGGAACAAACCCTAGAGGGGGCGCCAGACCTTTGCAGGGTGACACACACTCACATATTCACTCACAGACTCACACCTATGGACACTTTTGAGTCACCAATCCACCTACCAACGTGTGTCAAATCTGTAGAAAATTAGACTCGAGAGAAGCCTGCTATGTTACACATTAACACATTCTGTGTCATATATATATATATATATATATATATATATATATATATATATATATATATATATATATATATAACTATAACAAGAGATATTAAGCAGATGAACAGAAACGAATGATGCAGGTTTTCCAGAATCTCTTCACTCCCAAATCAACATGTAATCGGACTCAGGTGTTCAAGCTAAACTGGAATGAAGCAGAAAGTAAACAGCCTCTTTTTTCTCCACCTGTGTTTAGGGTTCAATCTCCAAACAGACTGGACCTAAAGTGACCGGTGCTTCTGCCATCAAGTGAACAAACATGGCAGAGTCTGTAGGACCAGCATGCACTGATGACCCGGAGTGGCAGACAGGGTCAGGAGGAAATTACAAGGAAAGGAGAGAGAGAAAGTCCAAACAACTTCTGGACTGTGGAGGACATTGGTGGAATAGGAGTCAATTACTTGTCCCTCAGCCAGAGATTGCATCTGTCTTTTTAATACAGTGTGTTCCAGGACTCATGCCGTGTACAGTTTAGCATCTTTACCACTGTAGACTTTAAATATCAGTAGCAGCTGGCTGCAACATGTTCTTACTAGCAGTTGCTAATCTCTACAACCTGTTTTTCAGGGGCATGTTTTACTTTATCATTTTATTTAACTGGTTATTAGCAACAAGCTAAATTGCAATTTATTTTATGATTTGTTTCTAAAATCAGTCATTTTATAACTTCAACTGACAACATCTGGCCCACTTCTGGCAAACACATTGAAGTGCTGGCTGTGGCAAACCAGACATTAACTAAAAATGGCCTGAAAATAGACTTATGGTGACACAGGAGCATTGTTTGGCATGAGGGAGCAGTCGACACAAGTGTCTTCATTCAAAATGGCAACTGTATCATTAAAATCAGGGATATGGGTCAGAATTTTATTGCTATCTGGGTAGAGTGTATTGTAACTGTCTTCTCAGTCTACTCAGACATACTGTAATTGGCCACCCAGCCACACCTGACACCTTTGAGGAGAATGCACCCCATGGTTTGCACACTATAGATGTCCAGGGAGTCTTTTTTTTGCCCGTCAAATCCATTTTCAGAAGTCTTCTTCATGCTCTAGTGACTCTCCTCCCTGTTGGTGGAGGTGGAGGTGTTAGAGCAGGGAAGAGGACAGTTACACACTGTATTTAGAGCAGTGGAGACAAGGGGCAAAGCTCCGTCCTCCATCATTATCCCCCACAGTCTCCCCCTCTCTTATCAGGGCTGTCCAGCCCGTTTTCTGCTTTTTTTTGTCCGAGTGTTTTTCACATTAAGTGTCAAGCACAGTTGCCAATAAATCATTGCTCTGGTCAGGCTCGCGTCACAGGTCAGGTGGTCATTTAAATGCCATTAGAGGCAAGGCTAAAGGCACACATCCATGACTACAGGCTTAGTCGACTAAAACTTCCCTGCAGGGATTCAGCAAGTCAGTTGACCTTTTCATTGGCACTTATGGTCAGTAACTTCTTTGCATTTGTTTGATTAGAGTTTTAACTGGGCATATGTTAAAGGGCCAACAGAACGTATTAGAAAATCTGGTGTATGATGTGAGTTTGTTCAGTTGGTACAGCGCTGGTTTCTAATGTCAAGCAAATTCTGTTTATATCTCACCTGATGTGAGCTGATGATGGTCTTTTGGGATTTCACGTTCAGGTTCCTTCATTCAGGAGGGTGTTGAAGGGCAAGGTCACCCTGTTCCTCAGGGTTGGAATTTCACCTAGTTTCCCCATCTCATATGTTTGAGTTTAAAGAATCCCTCTATTGTTTCTGGGGACTTTGTCTGTGGTAGCGCAATGCAATTTGATTCAAATTTATGTCTACAGCGCATTTAAAAGCTGAAGCTGACTGAAAGTGCAGCTGTACACAAGCAAGTTAAAAGATAGCTCCACAGGAACAGGAAGTAAGAAGAAGTAAGAAGTAAAACACAAAGTACAAAAGTCAATACCATTGATAAGGTAAAATACAGATAAAACAGATCAAGTAGAGTAATATATTCCATAGAAAATGCACAGTCACCCTTTAGCATTTATCAAGGACATGCGACAGATAGCAATACTTTATATAAAACTAGAGATGCCCCTTGTGACAAGTAAGACAGTCAATGTACTATAATACTGTAAGTATCACCAATCCATATTAAGACCTACTTACAGGCTGCAGTCGTTATCAAAGTGTGTTTAGATGTTAAACTCAGACATCACATGGAATGTTCCTTAGCATTGGCTCTCATCAGTAAGTGAACCAGCAACAAAACACTTAGGACTCACCACAGCATCCAGCATCATAAATCTCTGAACAAGGTACTGTTTGTGTCTCAACATATTTCAATATCGTTAAATAATTGGACTTTAAGTTTGAAGCCACAGGCCTTTTATACAAAAGCAAGCCACCCCTTCTCTTAGTGTTATTAACTCTGCACTATCAAGGTTTTTGCTGTGCGCCGCTGTGTGCCAAGTCTGCAAGCAGTCTCTCTAGTTGCTTGGAAACCAAGAATTAAAGCTCTGGCTCTATCTTTTTTTTTTTCTTTCCTATTCCCTCAACTTGTCCCTGGATCTCTCATACTGCATGCATGAATGTTTTCTGCTGCGAAACATCTCTGTGGTCAAAGAGCTTAGCTCTGACACTCCATTTGACCGAAAGTGATTTCGACCGAGCCGTCAGCGTTCCGCTGTTCTGCAAAGTTTAAAGAAGTACCATGAAAACTGAATAGGGAACTACTGTCCTGGCACAAGCCCTGATGAGGACGTCTTGTGTCTGGTCCTTATATACGTAAGGGGTTTGGTAGTAAAGGATGACCCTAATTAGCACTAACAACCCATAGCAATTCCAAGGTGCAGTTCCTTATTTGGAACATGTGGGCTTCCGTATTCTTGTCCTAATGCTTGTAATTAAAAGCGCAGTGTGGAAATCCTAATGAGATTAAGGGTACTGTTGCTATGGATACCGAGCGAGATTCATCTCGTTGGCCCTGAGAAGTGTTTCTTTAAATTTTTTACCTCTTCATCCTCCTTCTCCTTGGCCTCTGTCTACATGGTATGGACTGTGATGAAAAAAAAAATGCATCTTCTGAGTTGCTTTTTCACGGTACTCCTCGAGGTTCTCATTTCTCTTCCCGGCGCATGTATGACATGCCGAAATGGATTCGACTTCAGCGCCTTCATGCTAATGAGAGGCACAATGATGTTTGTTTCTTTTCCGCACCCCTCCCTCCACCCACGTTAAGCGCGAAACACAATTATTATAGATTCACAGAGTGATGGGCATGTTCGGAACTGTCAAACATGGTAATTGTCATTGGTTTTGTCACACAGCAAGCATTCAATCCTCAGCCATGGCAGCTCTTGTCGCAAATTCAATCTGACACTCTCTGTATGCTTGGCTGCTTTCTCATATGATTGTTTGCCACAGTAATTAATTATTTGGGAAGAGAAAAAAAAAATATACCTCCTTAAAAGATCCCTCAGAGCCTTCTGCCACTGAGTGTACACAGTGGGCACATTATTGTCAGACAGAAAGTGACAGAAGACGGGAAAGTAGGCACTTAGGAAACAAACCAAGGCTCTTAATAAAACCTTACTAAGCTTTCCAAGACTGTCAGCGCCTCCAAAAAACACAGGTTAAGATTTTACACATGGCTCTAAGAGTTCCTTCCTTATTTTTGTTAGAATTTCACCTACAGAATGTAGTTGGTGTAGTGTAGTGAGTAACACCACTGACTTCAGGAGACTAGTAGCAAACCAGGGTGCAACTACCAGCCCAGCTAATATTACTACACCATTCTAGAGTCTAAGTAAGAGTCCTTGGAGAAGAATCCTTACACTTTACTGTAATAACACAACTTCTGTCATGGCATTAGAATCCTAAGGGCTCTGGATTACAGCATCTATGCCGTAATATATATGTAACCAGTGACGTGAACCTAAATAAACATCACTAATCGTGTATATCATTAGGTGTCACCTTTACTCTCAATTTGACAGGACTTTATGTAAGGTTATGTTAAGTTTGCCAAGACACTTTCTGGGTTGAAATGACAGGGTGAATCATATACTAAACTTTTGATAACCACTCAAACTTTACAGAAAAGAAACATTGAACATTTTGGTGCACAGTTGAGTTCCATTTACCTTTGGAAGATTTAAAGTCTATCATCATCATCATCATCATCATCATCATGACATTGTGAAATACTCTAAACAACCAGCACACTGTGAAATATCAAAAGAGTTTGCTCAGTTGATACAGGATTGGTCCCCAATATCAAGCAGTATTAGTCTGTGTCCTGCCTTGGGCAAGTAAATTGTTGTCTCTTGATGATATATTTCCAAGTTCCTCAGAATGTGAAGCATTCCCTTGCTCAAGGACAAGCCTTCTCTGTTCCTCTAGGTGGAAGTTTCCCCTTGTCAGATAATTCCAAGATTCAGAAGTTCCTCTGAGTTCCATGGAGTCTTGGTTTGTGGTGGTGCAAGCACACCAGTTGTACCCTCCTTGAGCAGTGTAATCACAATACAATTGCATTGTAACTATCACACAGCCATATTAGAAGCATAATCATCAGCGTTAGATCATAGTTATATACAATCATCTACAAAGGCATTGCTATAATATGCTGCCATTTCACACCCCACCACCTTATATAATTCTGTAAATGTCTAGGTCCGCTCTCATGACTACACTTTTGTTGGCCTCGTAGCCTTACGGATACTGCTCTGAAGTAAAGTGTACCCAGATGTTCTGGTTGTTCAGGCTGAATAAAACCCATCCTCTTAATTCTATTCCTTTTTTCATTACAGAAGTCATTTTCACAGGTGTGTGAATCATAAATTAGCCAGGCCATTTCAGAGTCTGAGCTGAGATAGAGGTGGTAATCAGCTTGGCTACAAAATGAAAGAAATTAAAGTGGTCTGATCCAGGAGCTATCCTATTCCACCAGCCTTTCTGCAGTATAAGTGCAATCTCACTCAGCAATTACACCCTGAAAAGTACAAGCAAAAAAAAAAAAAAAAAACGAACTTCTGATCGCCTCAGAGTCCCAAAATGCTACAGTAAACTGTAAGAAATGTGAAGTCAATGGAACGATACCCCAGACGGATGTAATTAGCCCACAAGCTAAAGACTGCGGTCTGGCGGTCCAATCAAAGTTTTGCTGAGACTCCGGGGGGAGTGAATAATTGCCCCCTGTTGGAATTAGGGAAACTATCCAATGATAAGCTAATTAAAATGAGCAATGGTTGGCTGGTTTTGTTTTCAAACAATGCACTGTTATGTGTCATGCTTGATGTTCAATTTGTGTAAATACCTTCCATTAATTGCCTGGGAATTAAATTAGGTTCACTGAGGCCTTTAATGCCGTATGCTAATCTGAGATTACTGAATAATGCCAAATGTGCAAGAGCTTCTGTGTTCTGAAGCCAAATCTGAAACAGAAATCAGGAAGAAAGACGTTTTGTATATGTCTGCGTATTGTAGACCTATTGCTCCATGATTTATTAAACTGCCATCAGCCATAACATTATCACATCCTTGTTTCTACTCTCATTGTCCATACAGGTGGTATGGATAGTCCATCTGTTTAAGTCCTTTTGATCCCTGCTCTTCAATGCTCAGGACCCCCACAGAGCAGGAATAATTTGGGTGTTTGATAAAATGTTACGGTGATGTTGCTACACCTGGAATATACAATGTTTTGGAAAGAAAATAATCAGAAATTACATATGCAATGCCCTGTCTCCATCTGAAGCTGATCAAACCTCCTTTTGGATCTTGTTCTCTTTCTTTCAGAAGTCAATGTACTTGACCACATGTATTTTAGTGTATGCCCTGAATAAGAAACAGCACAAGAAGTAGACTAAGAACCTTTTCAAAGACATTGACCTCAGAGCACATCCTACAAGAGGAAAAATGGACCATATCACTGTGGACCACCTCTGGTGCATTTTGGGTTAATGGTGTTCCACAGGAGCCTAATGAAAGTAGGGCAGGACGGCCTTGCAGCTCTAGTACCCAGTATACCACTGAAATAATGTTTCTGGACATTGGCCTCCAGGGCGTAAGACATTAATTAAGGTCTTTAATTTAGTTTCAAACTATCATCTGTTAAATTTGGAGAAGTAAAATTACCACCGTACAAAAGGTAAATTAAAATGATGAAGAAATTTACTACCACTGATATATTTATACCTTATTCTTCATGTTTCATTGCTTCATTTTCCAGTCTTGTTTCTCTGTGGACTGGGAGTATAACCATCACAAATCAGCAGTAGGAGTAAAAATGTAATCTCAGCTTTAATAACACTGGCTTGGCCACAGTTTTTAAAGCCCCTTCTATGGTAAAAGCATGTGCATGTGGTGGTGTTTAGTCTTGTTAACGTGTGTGTCTGTGTGTGAGTGTTTGTGTGTGGTTTATTCTAGATAGTGTATCCTGAGTGAACTAATAAGTATGCCTCATCTCTGAGCATTTCTGCTTTGTATCTGTTCTAATCACAGCCTCAGAAGCAGAGACTGACAGACATGGCTTTATAACTCACACAATAAGGAACCAATCCCGTCAACTCTTAGGGCAAGCAGCGGAAGTGGGTAGGGATTATGGCTATGGCTATTTTGAGATTGGGTATTGTTGATTGCTTTCTGCACCTTTTCTTGTTTACTGTATTAGCAGCTTTTCTTGATTCTGTGTTGGGATTGAGTTTGGGTATTTTTGTGCTCTGTTATTTGACCTTGGTGTCTTTTGTGCATTACTTTTAGATTTGCCTCACGGGTGACGTTATGTGTCATGAGGTGTCTTGTCTTTGTCCTTTTAAGTTCTCAGTAGTTTTATGTTTTTTTGTTTTGGGTGCTCTCCCCTCTAGTCTGTCTCCAAGGTGGTTGTGTAGTAGTTCGAACCTACAACCCCAGGACTCTGGAGCTGTGTGATATCGATACTATCTGTTCTGCCACCACCCCTCCAGTTGAAATAAACACGTGAACCTGAACCTAAAGGCAGTGAATCCCAGACCTCCTGCCAACTCGACTGAAATTAGCACAGTGGTTCCACATCTGTGACTTCAAACGTCATGTCATACAAATTCATAAAGCTTAAGTTCAGTTAAATCTATTATATACAGCTATTTTATTATTAGGAATTGTTGAAGATGACTGAATTGTTAAATTGAGTGCAACTTTTAAAGTAGAATCATTCAATCCAGTTAATTACTTTAAAAATTAGGGTTTACAGTTTAAGAACGTGGACCCTATAGAATTGAAAGCCCAGAGGTCCAACATCTGAGCTCTTTTACAAGAGTGTAAATATATGATCTCATGACGTACAATCTCTTGGTAATGAAGACATGACTGCATCTCAAAGGTCATGCCTCTGTAGGTTTCCGTCTGACTTCTCACGATTCTGGCATTTGACTCATAAGGACTGGGGCAGTTGTTGCGCAGCTGGCATGACGGATCCTGGCTTGGTTCGTCTACTACACTTCACTATAAACCCTGACATGAGAGATAACAGAGAGAGAGCGAGGCTTCCATAAAAAACCCTGCCTGGTTTGAGGCATTATATAAAGATTTAAATTTTAGGACTGAGATTATTCCACAGAGGGATGACGCAGGTGTTTTAGCGTTGCCTGAAAACACCTAGAACCCTGCACTGCTTTGTGTACGTCTTGTTTTAAGATCTCAAAGCTTTTTAAGAAAATGCGAAACCTTGGAAAAAATTGCAATTGCGTAACCCAGTTAATTATTAATGCTTCTGCAGTGAGCGTGAAACACATGAGAGCTCCTTGTGCATCCACAGCTGCCACTGAGGCATCCTGATGAATTCCGTAATCACCCACCTCGCCATGATTCACTGCATCCCTTTTCTGGGAATGAGCTTCAGCTGTAGCTATTATCACAAGCTCTGTAAGCATACAGGATCAAGTCAACAAAACCATTCCACCGCATCCTTCCAGTGCGCTGAGAGACACCGGTAGGACTGCTTTACTGTTTTTTTTTTGTCACGCCCAGCACCAGCGCTCCAGGCAGGGTTTACTGCAATGTGACCTTCTGGGGAAATCTGGGCTCTGAGAGAAGTGAAGGAAAGCTTTCGCTTGACACATTCAGCTAAATTTCTTTGGGAAAAAAAAACAGGGATGGAACTGTCACTGGGGTGGAATACCTTGTCCAAACATGATGTGTCATCTGAAGTATACGATACACACGTCAAGTTTTTGTACCACTCAAGTGCTACTTACATTTGATATGATGTCGGGGTGTTAATTAGGATTAGCATTAGAGTTAGGGTTAGTGTTAGCTAACTCTACCTAAGCTCTAAGGTCAGTGTTTGGTGTAAGGTTTGGATTAGGTATTCCATGTTTTCCCATGACCATTGTGTACTGGTGTAATTTCCATGAGAAGACACAATATAAACCCAAATTATTAAAACACAGATTCCCTGTTTGCCGATGCCTTTGGGTTGGGATCTTAAAATGTGTTTGAACTAAACCACCCAACATCAGAACCTGATCTCAGTAATGTTCTCATGAGTCAATGAAACCAAATCCTCACAGCCTTGTTCAAACATCAAGAGTAAACACATCGCAGAAGAGTAGAGGCTGTTAGCACGACAAGCAGAAGAACTGTAGTAATTTTTTTTAGAATCAGAAGAAAGGCTGGCCATGCAATGGACACATGCAGAACATTTTAAAGGTCAAAAGAGAAACACTTGGACATGTCCAACTTCTATATTTTTGGATATAAATCTTGTTCCAACATCTGTGCACTTCTCAGAAATCACCGGACTCTTAACTGAACCACCCTGCACCCCGTGTAACCGAAGCACTCCATGAAAGAAACGGGTGGAGAATGAGAGGGTGGGGGTGGAGACTGAGCGGGGGGGCTCCATGATGCGCAGATGACATTTTCAGTCAGAGCTGGGGGCGATTCTCGGAAAGGACTGTACCGGACTCCTCATCTGTGACCCAATATGTCTAGGAGACATGAATCACATAACTGTAAAATTCTCTCTCTCTCTCTCTCTCCCTTTGTCCCTCCTTCTCCCTGTGTTTCTGTCTCTCTTTCCTTTCCTCACATTGTGTATATGGGTTGTGGTTTTTGTGAATGCTGAGAAGATTCACAATGGTTACTTGGCTGTAAATGGTCAGTCTGGAAGCTAGAAGGATGGAAAGTTAGTGGCAGTATGGCACATGACAGTTTGTTAGACAGGCTATGGTCAGCTTTAGTGGCACATTTCTAATACTTTGTAATTTGCACTTAAAAAGTTCCTGCAAATGAAATAAATGTTGTCTCTGAGTTTGGCACAGTATAATACATTTATTCAACATATTTTTTTGTTTTGAGTTATTTTTTTGGACATATCTTCTCGACCACACAGCGTGCATTTAATACAGTTGTCTTTGAAGTTTCTCTGAAGTTGTGTCATGCATATTTCTTCATTTCTTGCACGCGGGGGACTAACATACCTCAGTGTAAATTCTGTGTGATGAAATACTTCCAAATTCAAATCATGCAATTCCTGCTGCACTGTTACACACTGTCTTTGCATCTCAATGAACGACGAGCCAGCACAACAGCTCAGAAACACACCAGAGCCAGGCTTTCTGAGGATATTACAGGAAGCCTTTTGTAGCACCTTTATTTTTAAGAGTTTACACCACACCAGCCAGTGCCTCTAAGAGTGCAAACACAAAGATTTGAGCTTGCTTGAGAACTGGAATTACTGCAAGTTTGCTGCACATGAGTCTGGGTTCAATATGTACAATATGAATGTGGTCTGGAAGGGGATAAAGCCCCTGGTTGTTGGAACTGTGTTCATGTGGTGATGCAGCCTTTTCCTATTGGGTGTGGTGCAGTGGAGCAGTTCTTTGGAGTGATGGAGCACCTTCTAATACCTTTGGGATAAGGTGGGTCAGCACTGTACTGAAATCAATAATGGGAAGGGGGAGAGTTGTATAAAGTTACATTCAAAATATAAAGTTATTACAGCTCAGTGAAGATGTTGGACAATCACAGGTCCAGTCTGAATTTTAAGAAAAAAGGCAGCATTGTTGAACAGATGTAAAGCCTGTGATCAGAAGATGAAAAGGACTAATGTAAAAACACTGATGTTAAGTACAGTTCCACTGGGAGGAGATATCTTAATGCCAACATGTGCTAATTGTGTTAGCCAAACTCATTACTCTCAACCTTAATTATGAAGCTGATTAGCTGCTAGTGCTTAATAGACAATGATATGATCAAAACTCATTACGAAGAGCAGAGCTTGTGGGCATCATCTGTAGTTCAGATATGACCAAACGTGATTGAATAAGAGGTGCAGTAGTGCTGAATACATCTCTGCTTTCTCCAAATATCTTTTTTTTTTTAATTCCGGTCCCACCCACTTACTTCATCTGACCAATCACAAACATGCGTAAGTGAAAATGAGAGAATCGTCGCCTCTCCTTTGTTAACATCGATGTGTGGCTGATGTTGAGCATTTTAAGTGATGTGTAATGACCACCGTCAAACAAAGCTGGACATTCCTAAATGTTAATTTTGTTGGGATCACTCTGAACAACATAACACTCCACTCCACACACTGAATTAGCTCTGACATACACATCAGAGACAAACATAGTGCCTCCAACAAGACAGAAAGCCGTGTGCATCATTTCTACAGTGAAAGGACACATGGAGCACACAGAGAGCTCTGAGATATTTCACTCTGCACAGTGTGAACATGATCTCGCCGGGACTCCTCTATCAGCTACACCAGGGAAAACAGCAAACACTGCCCTTTAGGGCTGCCTAAAGAGGCTACACTGCTGCAACTTTCATCAGAGAGGTAAAAGACCTTGGAGGAGAACACAATCCTCAGTTCTGTATTATTAGCTACTAGTGATCGTTGGCTAGAATCGTGCTAAGAGATATGCAGGATACGGGGCCTGCTTCTTGTGCTAATAAGAACACATTCTTTTGCAGCATTACTGTCCATAAAATAAAGAAATAATTATAATAATACACACAAAGTATCTCCTAAGAGAAAGAACAGGAGAAGGGAAAATCCCTATTTACTTTTAAATTTGAAGCATATCCATTGGTCCATTGTTTTTGTTCTATGTTTTATTTCAGATGTTGTAGAGAACTGAATTTCAGAAAAAAAATTAACTGAGATATATTTGTTCTCTGTCAACTGAGAAGCAGAAGCAGGGCTGTCAAGCATCGCTAAAGAAAGTATAACACAAGGCAGAACAGAACTGGGACATGAGTGTCAGTGTAGTAATGAAATTGATGCATATGCTGCATAAAAAGTTGCTCTCCCAGTGGCTGAGCCTCTACATATATTTTAATGTAGAGTATAAGGTTCAGACGGCGGTCACTATCCACTACAGCTCTGGCTATAAAGCTATATGTCTTATATAAAATTGCCCTACCTGATAATGGAGATATTATTATATTATATTATATTTGAGAATAGTCCTTGACTTGGATCTAGAGCCCAATATCTGGAACCAAAATAACTACAGGGATGTGGTGTCCAGTAGCTATATTAAGTAATGACTGCAGAGATCCCATATGGAGCGTGTTCCAGATAATGAAAGTGAATTATTTAGTGTTTGGCCTCATCAGGAGATAAAGAAAGATTGCATTTCTTATTTATGACTACTATTGATTGAGGTTTTGCTTAGATGTTCCCTTAAACAAACCCCACATTTCTGTGTGCTAATATATGAAAATCCAGAAGATCACAATCCCTGAAAAGCTTTTGGGGACCAGAAACTGTGTTGTTAACACACTCAAACCTTTCAGATCTAACGTTACTCACATTGAGCTGGAGCGTTTCCGTCCACTGTCCAATTACTTTGTACCCCGGAGAGCTGTTATTGTTCATCTGGTACTGGAACAAGTCGTAGCGTCCCGGAGCATCTCCATTCTGATTGAAAGTCACAGATGTTCCAGCACTCCCTGAAAAAAATTGCAAAAAAAAAAGTCTATTACATTTTCATTCCCGGTGATTGGAACGCCGGCACCATGTTCCCGTGCATCCGACTGAGACAGCAGTGATTATATACAGCAGGAAAATGAGGCAAAATGTGAACGAAAGCAAAGTGAAAAGTTAAACATGACCCATGCTCATCCACATCACTCTGAACTTTCTCTCGCACGCTTTTGAGAGGGAATTGCAAATATCTTTCTCGCCAAAGGGGCAGAGTCAAAAGCTCTGCTCTCTGATCCTCCCTCGCAATTTCATTGCCAGGATATTGTCTATAGCCGGCTTCAAAAACAAAAGGCTTTGTTGACTGTTGTCTGCAGGAAGAAAGGCTTCTTTTGTCATTGTTTGAGATATAAAGAGTGACTGACCTTGGGGTCATTAGCTCAGTGCAGTACAGACACCCATGGATTCTTACTAGTGTAGTGTCAGGGAACAGAACCTTTGTATATATATATATATATATATATACATATATACATATATATATGTGTGTGTGTGTCTGTGTGATTGGTCCCAGGTAACGCAGATGTAAACAGCAAACACTTAACAGCAGCAGCAGCCAAGGAGCGTCTGGTTCTCCACCTATTCCTCAGCATTCAGGTTTACAGAGGAGACAAAGACAGTGTTTAGCCAAAAACTGGAAGTACAGGATGAGAAATACCTTTTCGTTCTTACACTGGACTCCAGATCATGACCTGCTCACCTTAATGTCTCAAGTGGTGATTCTCTGATGGTTGTACGGTTCAGCTAAGCATACTTGAAAATGTATTGGAGCCAAAATATCAGCTCAAAATTAAACGGCACCTGGACCTGAATTTGTTTTCCTCAGATCTCACAGACATTCAAGATTCCATGAGATCTACACTGACCATGGCACTGGACCAGTTTGTCATTACAGGGTGGAAAGTATGGAACACAGTGCTGCTCCAGAGTGCAGCTCCAGAGTGCAGAGTCCAGTGTGCTCTAGAGAGAACACAGTGCTGCTCTAGAAAGTATCTTTGTGAATATAAAAGTGCAAATATAAAAGCACAGGAGTGTGGATTTAGACACAGCTGTGGATAAAAGATGACTACCATTTAAGAACAGCAAATTAAATCAACCACCATTTTCTGGAAATCTGATCCACCTCTTTCATTAATACAGGGTTTATTTCAGAGCACCGCTCCAACAAACGCAACTCCAAGAGGAATTTCATTGAATCCTGAAAAACGAGAGGTAAAAGAGGTGGGATGACGGGAGGAAAGAGATGCCGGCAGTGATTAAAGCATGATTCTAAGGCACTACAAAGACAGAGCTGCTGTGGCACATTGAGCCTTGTGGGTGGACCAGGCAACCTGCTGCAGAGTGTTTCGTGCTCCATTATCCCCACTTCAACCATAGATTTTAGGGGGGAGAAGGTGCTGGAGAAAGAGGGAGGAGGAAGGAAAAGGAGACATGCAGAGACTCTCTCTCTCTCCCCTGAGAATGATGAGATACAGTTAGACAACAGGGCAGTGATGAGGTAACTCCTGTTGTGACTGTTGTTTGGAGGACATTAACTGTGGGAACACTGTGAGGGAGAGGCGTTAACATCAAAGAAATCCGGATCATTCTCTGCATGGCCACATTTTGGATTCCAATTGTATAACATTTCTAATGAAATGAATGGTGTTGATACTGCAGTAACAGCCACTAGTCTCTACAACTTGAATAGAATATAGAATGGGACACTCTGTAGTCTATTGTAGACCATGCCCAATGCCAAAAGCCATCTGTAGGGATGAGGACAGACAGAATTAAGCTGAGAAATGAAGCAGTGGATCTGGGTACTCTAAAGCTATGGGGTTCTCTTTTAATGCCTATGGGATGAGTTTCTGTGCGAGAAGTGATCATTCAAAATAGGCACAGTAAAGTTCTCATGGCTGAATGCCATCAAATCATTATCACAATGTTCTGCCATTTGGTGCAAATCCTTCTTAGAAGATTAGAAGTTGTTACTGCATAAAAGCTGTCTATAAATGTATTGGCTTAGGTTTTAGAGACCTTTAGAAATTTGACTAAAATCAATACAGTTGATTGTAAATCTCTTTTTTAAAAGACGGAAATAATGAAAGGAATAAAAGCAATGGAAAAACTCAGTTTCTTCATGTTTAACAAGCCTCACATAAACTCCACTGAGAGCTGACAAAGGAGAGGTTCCTATGTGTAGGAAGATGTGCCATCCTTCGCCTCCATGCCCTTGACAACCGCTATATTCTTCTCCTTGGCCGGGAAAAAAAAAATCTCTTTACAGGAGCAGAGAGTTTCTGTGTATTTATTACATGTCGGAGAAATGTCAGAGAACTTCAGAGTTGTTCTTTAATATTAGCTCCTAATATTGTCAAGAATGAAGCAGTGTCTGATCTACACTCTCCTTTAATGCTCAGTGTGTTCTTATCTCTCGTCTGAGGCTACAGTACTGTGCTGTTTTTGTGAGAAGTAAGAGTTCATTTGCCACAATATTAGAATAACAACAACTAAACACATATAATTCCAGTGAGTGTGATTGTGTGTGTGTTTGAATGTGCTGTTTTAACGATTTCCTCATGACAGTCCAGTAATACACTGCAAAAAATGAAATCTAAGCAAGTAAAATTTACTTAAATCTAGTCTAAATATCTAGTATTATTCATTTGGAAATTGTCGTAAGAATGTAATAAGATAATTAATATAACCCATTTCTACCTTATTTTTACCTGTATTAAGTAATTTTATCTACAGAAAGTGTCTCATTCCATTAGCAGATATTTTTTCTTAATTCAAAAATTAACATAAAATGATGCTTAAAACAAGCAAAAATATCTGCCGATTAAATCAGACACTTTCTGTAGACAAAATTACTCAAAACAGGTAAAAATAAGTTAGAAATAAGTTGAATAATCTTATTATATTCTTACACAATTTCCAAATGAATAATACTAGATATTTAGACTAGATTTAAGTAAATTTTACTTGCTTAGATTTCATTTTTTGCAGTGTATTTGAGGTTATCATCCAGTCCGGGTGCTCTGGTTTCCTCCCATGGTCCAAAAACACACGTGGATTGGCGACTCAAAAGTGTCCATAGGTGTTTGTTGCCCTGTGAAGGCCTGGCGCCCCCTCCAGGGTGTGTTCAAGCTTGCACCCAGTGATTCCAGGTAGTTTCTGGACATAACAAGACCCTGAATGAAAAAAATATATACTTCATTTTGTTAAATCAAGCGTGCATCCAGATGATCAAAGACAGCATCTGAAAACACACATTGTTCTTCACACTCACAACACGAAAAGAAAAGCTTTCACTTTAATGTATTTATTTATAGAGAATAAATTATGGCTAATAATAATAAACCTATGTGGCTAAAACATTTGCACTATTCTGTAAAAGATGCGTCTAAGGAATTCTGAAAGAGCTTGAGGGCGAGGTCAGTTGCTCCAGCAGCAGGAATAGCCAAAGATGACAGGCCAGGAGAGACACCGTCCAATATTACGATGGCACATTTCAAACAGATAAAAGCTGCTGCCTCAAGACAGAAAGGCGATGGAAAGTTGGAGATGACAGTGTTAGAAAGGTTCGCACAGTTCAAGAAGAAACTTTAACAAGGCGCTGAGATATTACTCTGTGTCCAGACAAACGGCATTTCTCTGCTTCATAAAAACGCACTTACGGTCAGACCGTTTACAGCCATTTGACCTTAGAACAGGGGCCAAGTAATACAGGCTCATGAGCAGCTCCACAGAGCTGGACACTGGCCATGAGGCTGATTCCTCTGCTGATATGGGACAGTTACCATTAGCATGGACACAAGTGCATGGATCCAGTCTCATTCTGATTTGTCCAATGTTCGGCAGCAAGCTTCTGAGACGTAGCCGGTTTGTTCAGGATGCAGGGCCCTGTTTTTGGCATGACTAACAAAGTAGGAAGAGAGCAAATGTGCTGACGGACCAAAAAAACATGAACGGTGAGTGTGAGGTGACTGTAAAGAAGCCCTGTTTGGACAGGGTGGTTTTTATGTGGGAAGCTGGGGTAATGTCATATTACCACAGTGTGTCAGTAATGTTTATAACAGACTTGCAATGGATCAGAAGGGAAAAGATGCTTTCCCATGCTGTGGATCAGGCACAGCAGTGCTGCTAGAGTTATTAGACTGTTGCTAAAGTTCTGAGAACAGCTCACCAACCCAAATATCCATCCCTCAATGACTGTACCTTCTAATTGATGCCAACGACTTTACTAATCTTCACACATTTATTAAAACTGATATTATAAAATATTTAAGGTGATTTTCTGAGTAGGACACGTTTAGAACCTTCTCCCCTTTAAGTCTTTGAAGGGCTTCATTGAGCAGCTTGAACTTAACCTTGTATCTGAACCCTACTTTACGTCACTAAATACTATCTCCTCCTTTTCAAAGAAAACCTACTGTCAGGAATCGCGGGGTGGACTGACGGAGGCGGACGCACTCGCTAAAAACACAGTGAAGTTTATTTAAACAAAACAGAACTGTACAAAACAGATAGACTTCAAAAGAAAGGAAACACGATGACAGACTAGACTTGGAAACGAAACGACGATGTGGAAAACAATGACGGAGAAACAGCGGATACAAACTGACTTGATAACATGACAAAGGTAACGACAACAGGGAACGAAACAGTACAAATGACCAACAATACGGGAGTGACACAAGGGAACTTAAATACCTGACCCAGACAAGACACACCTGGAACAGATAATGAGGGGGACGGATCACCAACGAGACTGATGAGGACAAGGGCGGAGACACGAACAATAACAAACAGAGCCATGTGCTCTCTTAGCAGGGAAAACAGACACGACAGGACAAGGGCGTGACACCTATGTAGAAACTCTTTACCCTGGGATTTGACGGAATGTCCCCCCACACATTCATTCAAAGGGTTAATTACTATATTATTATTATAATATTTACTGCTAGTTTTACAGTAGATAAAAGACCCCAGAATCATTCATGAAACATGAGCACACAGTCTGGAAAACAAATGACTATATGGTCTATTGGGACGGGATTAAAACTACTGAGATACTTGGGCAATAATTACTTTAGCCCATGATCACAGGTAAAACTAATCCCTTTAGTCAGTGTTTGAATTTCTGACCTCAGTCACTAGGAATAAGGGTGCCATTACTATGCAACACCCTGGTGGTTGTGAGCAATGGCGAAGTTGTTTATAAATAAAGCCACACAAAAGTACAAATGTCATACATCTTATATTTGAAATCTTGAAATCCTTGTGTCGGAGTTTTCACTGGGCTGAATTTCTACAGTCATCCACATTTCCCCAAAACCAGAAGGAGGTCTATAGGACACAAGCAGGTCTGAAAAGTACGTCAACACCCCTTATCTCCTTAATCCACTTAGAGCTCTGTAAGAAGTTGATAATGCAGAGTAATTTGTACATATTCAGAGCACTACTTTATCTCCTGAGTTTCTGAAACGTTTCTATGACTTCTTCAAATGAAACTTTGCATCGTACAAAAAAATGTCGTTTGGACTCAAATAATCTAAAATGTATTAATGTTTTAAGCATGCAGTGAATCTCACAGCTGTTTTATCATCTCACTGGAGGCTACAGTTTTCAAGAACCCTTTGAAAACTGTGTGAACACATCAATAGTAGGTTTTCTCTTTTCTCTTTTTTTCTTTCTTTATCTTTTCATGCCTGTGTGTTTAAGTCTTTTCCTCATCAGCACTGACACACAAATAATCGTTTACAAACAGCACCACAATGTTTCATTGTGAAGAGAAAGTGAAGAGGTTTCTACATGAACTGCTTTAGATTAGGGCTATCAAAATTAATGTATCATTTTTAGTGCATATTTGTGGTGCACTCATTCTTTTAGATATGCTCAGGTAGTGTTTATGTGGGTGTGGTGTGTGGTGGCGGGACTCGGTCACTCTGCCTAATAAACCAACAAGTAGGACAGTATCCACAAGGGTCCAAACCACTTTTTGACATTTACACCGAGTGCTTCAAGCTTCTGTTAATATCTCCTCAACGCAGTGTTTGTGCTGTTTACTCTGTTCCTGTTAGAATAGGAATGTTCACTCTTCCACAATCGTAAAACAAAGCGAACAGTGTTTCTAAATGGCTGCTCTGTTCGGGTATAGGGGAATAGTCTTGGAGATGCTCTACTCCAGCAAACCTCTGTCTGGTTGAGGATTCTGTTCCTGAATGACTGATCCTATAGGTCTACTATAGGATCAAACACCTGGTATTACAATACCAAAATTTTAATCACAAATAGTCCATATGTGTTCATAGCAAGCTAATTATGCAGGTATGCAGATCTGCATGCATGAGTAGGGTTGTCTGAATGAAACAGAACATTGATTAAATGATCACCGTCATAAACCACTCTGCATCATTTTATTTAATAAAGAAAAACAGAAATTAATATCTGTTAAAGTATCAAAAACATGCTGAACATCCACAATTATCTTCATGTAGGAGCTCCTGTAATTATTATGAAGAACCGAGATTGGAACTAGGAATTTAATTAAGGATGAGTAGGTATTGGTCTTGTATTTATTTTTAGTCACATATGGGAAACACTGTAGTTAACATTAAGTTCAATTAATACAGGGTTAATTACTTTGCTAAAAATATTGATGGCTAAATGTCTTTAAGTTCAAACCCAGCTGTCTCTAACGAGTCCAGGAGCATAACGGGTAAATAGCATAGGCACAGATCATGCTGGGGATACTGTGGACATGTCCCTGGCACTTTCAGAAATGATTAACTTTGGATAGTGTTCTCCTCCAAGTGCACTGAGGTCCAGGTGTGAGAACTAGGTAAAAATCTCAAACATCAGTTGAGAAAAGTGTAAATTAAACTGTGAATTATTCTGTTAATATCGACTGATGTATGTCTATGTTGTTAATAACACTGATATTAATATTCAGGATTCATCAGACTGCCATTATTCACTCCAACATGAAGTTACACAGAGTCGCAGCACCGTACTCCATTATAAATTGCATTCAAATATTCAGATATTCACACGGGTGTATTGTATGTGTTGGTTATGCACGGCTGCAGCCTGCAGTGCGCGGGTATTCTCTCTAGACCTGGATTAATCATCACTCATAAACAATGTTCAGGTAGAGTTCTGCCTCAGCAAACAAGATTACGACTGTCAAGGTGCGTTCAGCACGTCATTTATTTGCTGTTTGCTGCGACTAATAGGAGGAACCTGCACTTCATCAAGAGAGGAACTTCACAAGCCACTGGCCAGGAAACACACACCTCTGAAAGTCTGATGATGTGTTGTTTGAGAGCAGGGAGCTTTAAAAACTGCTAGTAATTTTATTTGGATTCATTTTGATATTGTTCTCTTTAAACTGAGCTCAGCGGGAAAACGCGTGCTGTGCTTTTGAGCTGGACGTGGGGGAGCGGAGTGAGAGTACAGAGGCGTAACAAATGAGGATAGAAAGAAAAACAAAGCATATTAAAAGCAGTAATGTCGCTCATTTTAACTTTTAGAGATTTTTACATCCCGAGCATACTTTATTCTCTAAAGGCTGGTTCATACCTCCTGCAGGGGAAGAGTGTACGAGTCCAGAGTGACATTATTGTGGAGAAAACAGCATGGAATTCTCTAAAAATGAAACATCATGCGTTATCCAGAGAAAATTAGAATTAGAATCACTTTATTGGCCACTGTGCTGCACACAGAGGAATTTGTTCTCTGCATTTAACCCAATCCTTGCAGTGAAACGTACATTTTCACACACTGTGAACACTAGGGGGCAGTGAGTGGTGGACAGCCTTAGCCACGGCACCCAGGGAGCAGCTGGGGGTTAGGTCCCTTGCTCAAGGGCACTTCAGTCATGACCTGCCGCCTCTGGGGATCAAACCGGAACCCTTTCAGTTACACGCCTAGTTCCCTCACCACCAGGCCACAGCTGCTCCACCCAAAAATTGCAGGAGTGAGGGACAAAGAGTAAGGAAGAGAAGAAGAAAAAGGTGAGAGCAATGAATTTGGAAAAGAAGAGAGATTAAAAGAAGGGCAAGAAAGAAGGGAAAGGTGTGAGAGAAGGAGAGAAGTGCCTTATAATTAGGACAATGTGGACTGTGGATCGAGAGAAGAGCACTAGGAGAAAACCTACAGAAAGTACACAGCACAGTCCTCACAGACAGTGACCTGAGGAGAATATTCCACCTAGGACCCCGAGACTCTCCAGTTGTGTCTGACACGATCTGCAACACCACCCTCCCAACCCAGACTTTATAAATACTGAACATTTTTAAACCTTATTCAACCATAAAAAATATCGAAAATAAAGAATGTTAGGAAAGTATCCTTCATTTCTCCCATCTCCTCCGTGTTCAGGACGGCCTGTTCATTAGTGTGAGTCGATTCAGAAAACGTGTGTTATGCAGAACTCCTGATTAAACCAGTGGCCCCCGTGATGACACACATTGTTGTTGTTCACCCACTCCACACAGCACACTCAAAGCCGTCTGTGTGGGAATTTGCTGTAATTATAGAGTGTGTGAGCCCTAGCTGAGTTTTGCTATCAAGGATAATACTTCAGCAACTGTTTCGTATGAAAATATTTCATAGTCGTCAATTAAATTTGCAGCTCTTACAATTTACAGATTTGTTTTATTTACAGCCAAAACAGCTTTTAAAAATGAGCTATTCATTTGTTTCTTTCTGGAAGAAAAAAAGTCAACAACCGATAGAACCATTCATTCATTCATTCATTATCTTTAACCCTTATTCAGTTCAGGGTCGCGGTGGGTCCAGAGCCTACCTGGAATCACTGGGCACAAGGCAGGAACACACCCTGGAGGGGGCGCCAGTCCTTCACAGGGCACACACACACACATTCACTCACACCTACGGACACTTTTGAGTCGCCAATCCACCTACCAACGTGTGTTTTTGGACTGTGGGAGGAAACCGGAGCACCCGGAGGAAACCCACGCAGACACAGGGAGAACACACCACACTCCTCACAGACAGTCACCCGGAGGAAACCCAAGCAGACACAGAGAGAACACACCACACTCCTCACAGACAGTCACCCGGAGGAAACCCACGCAGACACAGGGAGAACACACCACACTCCTCACAGACAGTCACCCGGAGTAAACCCACGCAGACACAGAGAGAACACACCACACTCCTCACAGACAGTCACCCGGAGGAAACCCACGCAGACACAGAAAGAACACACCACACTCCTCACAGACAGTCACCCGGAGTAAACCCACGCAGACACAGGAAGAACACACCACACTCCTCACAGACAGTCACCCGGAGCGGGAATCAAACGCAGAACCTCCAGGCCCCTGGAGCTGTGTGACTGCGACACTACCTGCTGCACCACCGTGCCGCTCCCCAATAGAACCAAGTTAAACCAAATAAAATGTCAGACATGATTTTCTTTCAGAAATTACTGTGTCCACCCTTTGTTTTCACCAGGTTTTCAGTGTTTTAAGATGATATATTTTTCACCGACTTTCAAAAATAAAGATATCTGTAGTCCAGCTGTAGCTCTGCGTACCTTTCACTTTTTCATTTAATCCCCGCCCCCACACAGAGCAAAAATGAAATATGTGGCCAATAATCATCACCCTATGTATAATGAGTGGACACGGTAAATACACCAGCAGCACCACTGTGTCTGATCCACTCATAGCAGCACAACACACACATTTGTGGAGCTGAGGGATCGAACAGTAAGTGGAGAAACATAGACATTTTAAAGTTATGGCTGATCTCTGTTGTCTCAAAACTCCACAAATTTGTGAAGCTATAGGACGTTTTGGGTTTTTTTTTTACTTTGAAAATCATTCAACTGACCATATTTTATGTCATGTGATCTAATCTTTTCTGACCAGTCCAGTGTTGCTGCTGAAGCTGGTGTGTCTTCTTGGTTTTTACTCACCGTTGAAGTTGACGTTGCGGATGTATTTGAGCAGTTTCTTGCCGCCGGCCACCTCCATCTCTGAACAGATGCCCGAACGTTCTGGACACAGTTCTTTCTGCATGTTGTGCAGAGCATGGGCCATCGAGTACACAGCGTCAATCACAAACTGGACCTTCCCCTCCTGCTCGTACTTCGAGTCAATGCCTATCCGCTCCTGACCTGAGAGAGAGAGCAGAGAGACAAGTTCAGGAAAGAAACAAACAAAACATCTCAAAGCTTTGAGAACCCAAACAGTGACCTTATGTCCATCCATGTGAAGACTCTGAACTTTCAAACAAGGCATATGATTCTCCCTGATTCATCAAGTAAGTCCAAACTAAGATCAGTACAATTCATTTACCTGTATTCTATGAAACTGCTTACAGTAGTTTAACAATCACACCCTGTCATCCACCTGTTGCTCTGCATATTTTGTTAGCCCCCTTTTCATCCTGTGTTTCAATGCTCAGGACCCCCACTGGAATTCTTCTTCATCAGTGACACAGGACGCTGTCGGCTGGATGTTTTTGGTCGGTGGACTGTTCTCAGTCCAGACACTGAGGGGTTTAAAAACTCCAGCAGCACTGCTGTGTCTGATCCACTCTACACCAGCACAACACACACTAACACACCACCACCACGTCAATGTCACTGCAGCGCTGAGAATGATCCACCACCACATCACACCTGCTCTGTGGGGGTCCTGAGGGTCCTATAGAGTGCAGCTGAGAGAATGGACAGTGCATTTACTGATATATGAAACATAAATAAACAGTACCACACTGTGTAGCATGTCACAGAGATTTAAAGCAGTGCTGAGTCCCAGTGAAGAGAAGTCACAGCAGGTTTGGGCTATTATCTTTAGCTCAATCCAGAAGAACCAGCAGAGTTACTGAGGCTTATCCAGAGTTAATTGAAATGCCTTTAATCTTCCCTAGTTGCTCTCTTCCCTTCACCCTGGGTTTTCAAATACCACTTATATTAATAGAGAGGTGCTGTGTTATTCTCAAAAGCCAGCACAGTTTCTACAGCCATTTAATTATGACGACTTCTGATATTTGTTGAGGTCAGCCGCCCGAATCGCAGACTTCCAATGAAGAACAGAAAACACAGACTTGCATTTTACACATTTGATTAAATTTGTTTTCCCATGGCCATCTTTAAAGATTTCTGAAGATGGCATGGTCTTTCATGCATTGATATTAAAATAGGAAACGTTAAATACATTCGCTCATTATCTGTAATTGCTTCATCCCGTTCAGGGTCTCAGAGGGTCTGGAGCCCACACAGAATCATTGGATTCTGGACAGAGAATAATACCTTCACCAAGTCATTCACTGACACACATCTGTGTAGAGTTTCACACACTCACACCTACCAACTGCACACCCAGAGGAAACCCACAAAGGCACAGGGAGAACATACTCTTCATAGGCAGTGACCTGAGGAGAGCATTCCACACAGGGCCCGAGACCCTGCAGCTTTTCGCAGAAACACAAGCTTCCAGTTTGTTTTTAAAGGAAATCAATCAAGCAATATCAACTGCAGCAAACACTAGCTGCTGGGCTATGAGTGATAAACAAAATATTTTTAATTTGTATCTATTCAGTTTTTAATTGAATCAGTGAAAGAATAAAAACCCTAAGACTGTGTTTGCTGAGACTGTGCAGATCTCTGAGTGTCTGCCAAGTCTCCAGGTGAAAACAAGAGAGAGGAAACAGGACCCCTGCTGTCTTCTTGGCCCTGAGGAGCTCATGGCCAATCGCGTCCTCAGGGAGCTCAGAGTAAAACTGCCCCTGGCACAGTTGGGCCTTGAGTCTGTTTCACTGCTGCTGAGTGCACTTTTGCCCCAGAGGGAACGCTGCAGGACTTCTTCAAAACCAAACAATCAAGACATAGTTCAGATGTGAATTTCACATCTCCACTTCTCTGGCTTGGCAGGTCTTTCAGTCTGATGTGGAGGGTAACTGTGGATTGTGAAGGTCTAGTCTCATAGTCTCCATCAGTAGTTTACAAGTTGGGGTGGGGGTGGCATTAAAGTAAAGGAATGAGAGGCATAATTCATTCATTCATTCATTATCTGTAACCATTATCCAGTTCAGGGTCGCGGTGGGTCCAGAGCCTACCTGGAATCATTGGGCGCAAGGCGGGAATACACCCTGGAGGGGGCGCCAGTCCTTCACAGGGCAACACAGACACACACACACACATTCACTTTTGAGTCGCCAATCCACCTGCAGTGTGTGTTTTTGGACTGTGGGAGGAAACCAGAGCTCCCAGAGGAAACCCACACGGAAACGGGGGGAACACACCAACACCTCACAGACAGTCACCCGGAGTAGGAATCGAACCCACAACCTCCAGGCCCCTGGAGCTGTGTGACTGCGACACTACCTGCTGCACCACCGTGCCGCCCTAAGAGGCATAATGAATGTAATAATTTCACTTTAAAGTTGATTAGTGAATGTATCTGTTTTGTTCAATAAGTAGTTTCAGCTTTGCATTGATTACAATATTTAAAATGTGGATACACCACTGCGTTTGGACATGGCCGAAGACATTTAGACACTGTTATTAAGATAACCTCCTTACAAACACTATTATCATCATTTGGAGCTAATTCATCCAGTCACTCACACACACACGTGGAAAGAGTTCCAAACATGCATCCAGTCACTCACACACTCACCACTATACACAAAGTCACTCAGCTACTCCACCTACCAACATGTGGCTTTGGATGTTTTTTGGACAATTTTTCTCTGTCTATCATGACACTATCTAAGACTCTGTGTAGAGCTGCTAGTGAGCAATGTGAGATAAAATGAGTGTTATTACATGCTGAAAAAAATATGAAAGAAATAATATGTACAAAGGGTTTAGACAGTACGTTTAATTTGTGAATTTAGCTACTTTAAAGTCCTTCTATTGCTGTCAAAGAGGCTAAGAAGACTTAGTTTAACCCTGACTCAATCTGAGGGAGAGAAGGAAATCACTGTCAAGTCACTCTCTTTCTCTCTCTCTCTCTCTCTCTCTCTCTCTCTCTCTCTCTAAAGAAGTTGCTCTATAGGGACATGGAGAAACTTGTGCAATTTTCTCTCCAATCTCCCTCAAATTGCACCCATGTTCTCATGCTTTGACACGACTTGGCCCTTCACCGTCTCCCTCATTCCCTCAGGGACTCTCCAGGAAGAGGGGGGCTCCCTTAAACATTCGCCAGGCAACTTAATCACCCAGCCTCAGTGAGGCAATCAGAGCAGCAGGTTAAGTCCCATGGCCACAAACTAGATCCTGGCGACTATATCAATCCAATGACGTATATTTAAGGAGCTCTCCCGGTCAGCCAAGTGCAAGGGACCAGACACGATAGATGCCGGTGGCAAGAGGATCCAGTAGGTGAGTCACTAGCCACTGGACATGTGCGGCGGATGGGTGGAAGAATAAAAAAAATGTCAGTTCATCTGAATGGATTCAAAGACCTTTAGAGTAAAATTGACAAATGCCATCAGGGACAGGATTTCATTAGAATTTCCACACACTGCTCCCTTTCATACTCATCTGCAGAGCCTGACATTTACTTAAATAGTTCGACCAATACACCACATTGTGTAAAATTCAGAGACCACGCTTTTATTTAAGTACTTTTCAGTCGAACTAGAAACGTAATCTTAATTTTGTCTGTTTTTAAAGCTTTATGTGATATTTCTGCTTCTCACAAACTGAGAAATCCCAAATACATTCTGTGTTGTTTCCTTTTCTCAATAACTCTCCATTCACACCAGAACAACAGAACAACAGGTGACCAGTCATTTCCTGTGAGAGCAGGTGATTTGTGGCAACAGAAGGACAAGCAATGAATAGATTTGACATTTTCTGTACTTTATGCAAATGAGTTACAACACTAAGATGCAACAAACCGGTATGATTGGGTCTGAAATTTCTTTGAAACAAACAGAGACACGATGTCAGGTGTCATGAACGACATGTCAGAATATCTTGTAACTTGCGACTAGTCTCTGTGAACCATGTTTTAATAACACTTCACAAAACAACACTCACCAGTAAATATTTACTCAAAAGCTGCTTGTCAAATTAATAACATCAACTTGGATCTTCACATGTAAGCATTAGTATATTTAATTTATGCTGACACAATTATTGCAAACTTTTTTCAAATACTGAAATGCAACTACATTATAATTGAAATTTCAAGAGAAGTTGTCACTGAAGTTAAATGATCGAGAATACACGGTACTTCGTAACAGGGACGTGGTGGTGTGAGTTTGATTGATTGCCGCTGATGTATCCTCAAAAGAACATCTAGAACAATAATCAGAGCAACACATTCGACAGATGGACTCACCTGTGCAAAGCCACGCAGTACATCACCAGTTACAAAGACTGATGGCCGTAAGTGAGGATTTTATTTAAAAAAAAATGTGCTCAAATATAATTAATGCAACAAGATATCAAAGGATGCCGGCTGCTGCAGAAATGACTAATGTGTTTATTAGGGAAAGTGTGTGCGCAGAAAGGGCAAGCAGCATTGAAACCCCACACCCACACAGAGAACAATAGCCCACTCAATCACGGATACCTTAGAGGCTCCTGTGGTTAAAGCAGGAGTTAAAAGTCTTATCTTTCTATAGAGTTTAAAAAAAAAACATAGTTATAACCATTTCACACTCGGAATCTGAAGGTTGTCCAATCTGAAGAAATCTGTGTGTAAAGGGCAAGGCGGAAAAACCATGACTGAATTCCTCTGACCTTCAAGCCTTCAGACAGCACTGCATTAAACACCTCCATGTTCTTGTGATAAATATTGTCAGAATACTTTTACAAACTATAGTCTATGAACACAGATTATCACTTAAGACTGAACTCTGCTCAGAAAATCCCAAATGTCAGCAACATCCTCCAACTTCTATGAGCTCAGGCTTATCTAAAATGGACCCTTCTACTGTGGAAACATGTACCGTGGTCAGACCTTTCCAACTTTCATATTATTTGTAGAAATATTAATGTCTATTTTTCAGCACAAAAGAAATAAAACCATCCAGATTGATGTCACCATTCAAAAGCCAGGGTCTCTGGTGTTATATATGTGTTTTAGTATCTGAGATGCCTGCAACACCTTCTAAAACATATTTAGAAACTCAGAATCAAGTTTACGAATCACTGATTTCAGCCTTTATTAGACCTTCACATACTGTCTTAAGTTTTTAAGAGTTGAGGTTTATTATTAACATAAAAATGGGCAGAATACGTCAAGGATGCTGATATATTTCCCTCATATAAAAAAGATGTACATGTTTAGAATGCAGTACATCCAATGGATGAATTTCCAGTGGAGTGTAAATAGTATGTAATGCATATAAATGGTATGTTTGAGTGTGTGTAGAGTATATAAATGACACGATTACAATCTCCAAGCCACAAATGTTGGACGGAAAAAAATTGTTGCCTGAAGTCCTTGAGGCGTCTAACATTTCCTGATTAAATACATCCACAAGGTTCTGCTGGAATTTCACAAGGCTATAAATAATGTCTGTGAACAGTGAAACACAGATTAAAGTCACTTTCAAACACAACAAATGCATGGAAAACACATGACAAAAAGAAATCTACACATCGTTTGTATGTTGAAAGGTGAACAGCTGCATAACAAACCTGAGGCTAAAACAAGACAAGGATAGTCTGTGTTATACAACATGGTTTTAGACTGAGTTGTTGGAGCCATGCAGCTTTGCTTGGTGTTTGTGTTTCTGAGGAATACACTGTCTAATCACTTTATTAACATTTATAAGTCATATTTAAAAAGGAAATCAGTTTTTATGATTTTCCTACTGATTAAACATGGGTATGATATCCATTACACCTTTGCACATATTCACACATACTCATTCCCCTCAGGGGTACATCTTCTGTATCTATAATTATGGATATTTTTGTACCATATTATATATTAACTGTAGATTTATAGAGTGCATTCACATAGGTGATGTTGTAGCACAAAGGGTGGTGTCTCTGCTGCACAGCTTTGGGGCCATGGACACCTGGGTTCAAGTCTTGCCTGAGGTCAATATATTTGTGAAGTTCCCAGAAGCCCAGTCTTGAAGATGGTTGCATTTTCAGCATCTCAGAATCAATTTCAGAATAAAACCAAGCACCTGCATGTGATGTTGAGTTCTGGACTCATTTCAGTAAAATAGCTTATTGTTCTTACTTGATTATTTCCTTTCCAGCTTCACATCCTTTCAGAGTTTTGAGGTGTCTTCTCACAGTTGAAGGAGAGACATGCACAGCTCTGAAATCTTTAAGATGTGATGGATGAGTGGAACTCATTTTGCTCTTCTTTCACTTTGTATCTGATCACAAAATTTTGGGTGAACTACCAGGTATTGTGTGACCGTTAGTAGTCCTGGTTTCTCTATACCATTTATTAAAGTTTTGACCATTGAATCAATGACCAATGATATCTGATTCTGTACAGAGCTGAGTGCAGTGTATACAGCGGGAAAACAGGGTGTTAACACACTAATCTTAAGTCAGTAGAACAGCCACTGTTAATAGTTTCAGTGGAGTTTCTGTGGACTCTACTGGACTCTGCTGAAGATCAATAAGAGTGTGATGTAAGGACCTCAACACTGAGGCAACCCTCGCATCGAAAACAGATGCCTGTGGTCCTGCTGAAGGTCAGAATGACTTTTAGAAGGAAAAGTCTTGTTTCTTTGTGACAGGAGTCTTTTCCATATTTTCAATCATAGGATCCAATTAGTCAAAGGTGTCGCTGGGCAGATTTGTGCAAAAATGTTAGGACTAGTTTACAGACTTCAAACTGAAGGATCAAACCTGGAACAAAATACACGGCAAAGTCTTTCTGAAGTTCTTTTTAATTTAATAAAAAAAACTATGGAAATATAACAAATGTTGATATTTTGTCTTCATTCACTTAATTTAAGAAGAAAACACCTCATAGGAGTGGCTTGTACCTCACTCACGTATAGCAATGTCTCCATATTAAAGTGCTTCAGACTGGTCAGAGAGGGAGGCTCTACTTTTAATGACCCATGGTAAACTCTGTTACCCCCTGCTTCTCAGGCCTCAGCCTGGGTCTTCTCTCCACACACTGCAGCAGAATCCATTGCTTTGTTCTTTGTGGAAAATGCCTGCCAGGATTTCCAGCTACAGGCAGTTCCTCTCACCAATCTGTTTGAGTTGAGTCTGATCTATAGCCACTGCATGTTGTTTGCTTTGCTATTTTTATTAACCACTGTTCTTTTCTATTCTATATAAAGCACCTGCAACACAAAGACTAAGCACAATTATCACTGGTACTCTGGTATGATGCAAGTCTCTTGGTAGTGAAGCAAGGAACAAAATGGCTACACAAGGTCAGGCTATATGATCGTGGAGTTGAACCCATGCTGGGCCATACCTCACTACTGAATGGAAATGTGTGAATATTCATAATATTCAAGAAAACTGTAAACTAAGCATTCACCAAAGAAATGCCAATCGTAACACCTCCTTATTATTTAAAACGTATCCTCAAATCTCTTTCAAACATTAACGACACTTCACTTCAGTCTACAGTTGGGTCCTGCTCAATGTCTAAGACCTCTTCTCTCTAAACCTGCATCCTATATATGGGAGATCAGAAAACAGAATACTTAGTGTGGAGGAGTCTGAAATAATTCAGCAACGCGACATGGATGTGCTGCTCGAGGCTACTGTTCCGCCATTCCTTTGTTTTTGAGACCACCCTACATGTATGTGGACACTTACGTCTGGTGTACACAAACAAAACCGTCTGTACAGCCCCAGCTCAGTGCATCACATTCCTTTTGATCTCCCAAATGCCCAGTAGGCCTTTCAGAGCTAATTAGCGACTGTGGTTCTTCTAAGTGGGGAAAATAAAAAGCAAGGCGAAGCTTAAGAGAAACGTTGCTGCCCCTGAAAACAAGGCTGGTTAAATGCCAACGCAAGAAACATGCCACATATGTAACACCCAACATGTGATGGTCAACCATTCTGAGATTTAGCTGAAATTACAAGTGGCTTTGATCTTTTCTCATCGAGAAAATATAAAAATGAGAGCACTTCTGTGATAAATAGAAGGAGGGATGTTTCTTCTCAGAAATTTGTGGAGAAGTGCTTGTCACGCTCATTATACTAATGAGATAAAGTGGTACAACCCATCATCGAAAATGGAAGTGATCTTGGAGTCTGCATTACAAAGATAAACACAGCATGTAATTATGATGAATAGATGGATTTGAGGTGATTGACAGGTCCAAATATAGGGGGAAAAAATACAGCTTGTCCTCATTTTCTACACAGAATCTCTGGCTGGAACTTTTTCATTGCTGTAAAAAGAGCCTGACACTTGATGCTATCTCACTGAATTTTTAATTTGTACAGTTCTGATGTCAGTGCTGACATTTTGGCAACCTGTGACAAATAGCCTGATGTTTTCCCTCGTCTCACGTGTGGTAAAGAAGCATAAGCCATGGTTTTATTAGAAACTTTTAGAGGCTGAGTTCCTCCCGACTGTCGTATAATAGACATGGAAACAAGTGTCTGCTTCTCAGTGTAGAAGCTAGCAATGTGATGGAGTCGGAGAGTCTGGCGCTCCAACTTTGTTATTATTGTTATGATCCACTTCAATATTTATCTCCACTGCCAGGAAGGTTCTTCAAGTCTCACTCATAAAACTTAGGCTGACACTAGATTTGTGTCAGATCTGTGAGGAGTGTGGTGTGTTCTCCCTGTATCTGCATGGGTTTCCTCCGGGTGCTCTGGATTCCTTCCTTTGGATTATAGACCATGAATAAATGAATGAATAACAATTCTTCTGAGAAGTGAATTTCATTAATAATAATCATCCAGCATCAGCAACTGACCTGAATTATCATGTTTTGTTTTTTTTTTTCCTTTGGCTAAATGCTATCAAAACCTTGCAGAAATATTAACGACTGTAGGCTGCTGCAAAAGTGTGAAACTGCTTATTAGTACCATTAATCTCTGAGTATACTGTGCATATTGTATATATATATATATATATATATATATATATATATATATATATATATACATATATCCACCAATTAAACCTGCAGCAGTCAAACTCCACCCATTTATGCTGTAATTATAAAGAGTGTTTCAGCCTGGACAGCTTTGTGGATGAAATTATTGATTCAATAAAACAGGAATTATGACAGTTTGTGCAACACAAACCCACACAAAGTGAATCTTAATTGATAAAATAAACTACAAGATGAATGTCCTACAAGATTAATTATTCATGTCCCTTCACATGTCATAAACCAACAGATAATTCTAACAGAGACACTGAGTTTCTTCATCTATAAACATGACCCAGGCCTGGGCTAAAACTGTGAATCCTCTGCTTTATCCACCTGAATGCATCTGTGTTGTCAGCATCAACTGAGCCATGGAAGACAGCCTCCATGGGCTTGTAATGACGCTTTAGTGAAAACCAGCTCAAACACAGCTTCTCAGAAACAGCACAGACTCACAGAGGACAGGGGACACGTCTCGCTGCTGTTAGATGTGCCACAGTGACATGCCAAAGAAGGAGAGGACTGACACAGTGAAGTCAGCCTCATTCAGGCCTTTACAAAACTGCTGGAGTCATTGATTAATATTTAGTGAGCTATGAAATGCAGAAGCAGATGCTTTGAAAAAAAAGTAGCACTGCAGTGACACTGACGTGGTGGTGGTGTGTTAGTGCATGTTGTGCTGGTGCGAGTGGACCAGACACAGCAGTGCTGCTGGAGTGCCCCTCAGTGTCTGGACTGAGAACAGTCCACCGACCAAAAACATCCAGCCGACAGCATCCTGTTTCACTGATAAAGGACTAGAGAAGAAGACGAATGAGAAACACCTTTATCGATCCCCTTGGGGAGATTGCTTTTCTGCATTTTACATATCTGTTGCAGTGAACATACAAAGACACACTAATGAGCAGTTCTTCACACACACTAGGGGCAGTGAACACACAGGTGTTGTGTGTTAGGTGCCTTGTTCAAGGGCACTTCAGCTGTCAATTAATTGTTTCTTGCCGGTTCCTAGGAATTGAATCATCAACCCTCGGTGTCAAGTTCCTTCCCTGCTCTGTGGGGGTCCTGAGTAGAAAAACAAGGTGAAAGGGGGGTGACCAAAAATGCAGAGCTACAAATGGACTTCAGTATGTAATTGTAGAGCCACTGGAGCTGAGAGAATGGACAGTGCCTGTGTTAAAAGCCTTTGTTTTTGTAGTGATCAGTCAATCTTTTTTCCATTCTCTTTTATACATCTTCATTCACACTAGCCATGTTTATAAAGCAGGGCAGTCCAGACCTGCTGATTTATTTATTACTGGGGTGGAATGAGTTGTAGACGTTCGTAAAATTGAAGCACATAGTTTACAGGTGAAGCAGCCGCCGCCTGTTTCATGTCACACTCTCAACCCCAGCAGGAATATGCTAATAGCAATTTATAGCATGGTTGCTTGCATGTTAAATCTTTTGTTATGTTTATGGGAAAATAATTGGCATATTTCATGTATTGTATTGCCTCTGTGGTTAAACTGCTGTTTTATTGTGGGTTGAGTCCTGTGTAAAGGGTCAGTAGAGCCACTTGGCTAAAAGACATGTTGTTTTTGAGTAGCGATGTAGTGATCATTAATGCCCCCTGTCAAATATCTGCCTTTTCATATCACAGTCATTTAATTATCGGAGTATTATTTGTATTCTGAGATGCTAAGAAACTCATGAATGCTGAAGAAATATTCTCAAGTTTATTGGATTCAAATTGTGAACACTGTCTTTAAGGGTCGCCAAAGCATCCCATTATAATGGCCATAGCATTTCTACAAATGCTGGACAAATTGTGTGTGTACTGTTAAACATCTGAGTCCATAATGAGAGCATCTCAAAGCAGCTAAATCCCCTCATTATAAGGTTGTCTGCAAACATTTGGAGACACATGAGTGGTCCATACTTGGTGATTTGGAGGAGCGTAAGAGCATTTTAGCTATCCACTTTTTCTTCATAATTAAGCTCATAATAACCACCACAAAGGAGAAGAGGGACAAAGCGGTCTGCAGACGCAAGCTTGTGGTGAAGACGCTGGAAATCTGGAGAGTTTCCTCCATCATTGCTTTCCCTAACCCTCTCATTACCTCTCATTAGTGAAGAAGAGGAGCAGAGAAGCCAAGTGTGTAATGACCAGCGCACTGGGCAGTAGAGTGGACGAAACTGGAACATAGTGGAGGAAGAGACCAAGATCTAATGAGGTCTAATGTCATGTCCAACTCTCTATAGGACTCTTAGAGCAATCAGCTGAGACAGAAGAATGACCTCCTTGTTTCTAGACTCACAGTCTATTTAGCTCCACTGAATATATAATAGCAGATAGCCCCTTTCACTCTGTTCTTCAATGCAAAATAAATGAAAAATAATCTTGTTACTAGTAATTAAGCCATGATTACTTGTGATTGATCATTCTTCTACCTCAACATTTATCAGCATATATACAGGGGTTGGACAATGAAAGTGAAACACCTGGTTTTAGACAACAGTAATTTATTAGTATGGTGTAGGGCATCCATTTGCGGCCAATACAGTGTCAGTTCATCTTGGGAATGACATATACAAGTCCTGCACAGTGGTCAGAGGGATTTGAAGCCATTCTTCTTGCAGGATAGTGGCCAGGTCTCTACGTGATGCTGGTGGAGGAAAACGTTTCCTGACTCGCTCCTCCAAAACACCCCAAAGTGGCTCAATAATATTTAGATCTGGTGACTGTGCAGGCCATGGGAGATGTTCAACTTCACTTTCATGTTCATCAAACCAATCTCTCACCAGTCTTGCTGTGTGTATTGGTGCATTGTCGTCCTGATACACGACACCGCCTTCAGGAAACAATGTTTGAACCATTGGATGCACATGGTCTTACTGGTGCAGTGTGGAGTTAATGGAGATTGTCCACCAGGCTGCTCCAGTTTAGCCACGAAACCTCCCGCACTACAATGACAGGTGTTTCACTTTCGTTGTCTAACCCCTGTAACTAAGGTACAGTTATTAGTCTCTATTATTATGGGTACAAGTGATATTTAAAGCATTTTTATGTAATGTATAATTGTAATTCAGGATTCAAACACTCCTGCTTTGTTGTCATTTCATGGTAAGTGTTGTGTAGTATTAAAAATGACAATTCACATTTTAATCAACGAAAATAACCTAAAAACGAAGTAGTGTGAAAACTGGTGTTCAAGGAACTGGGCTTGTAACCAGAAGGTTGCCGGTTGTACCCCAACTGCTCCACAGGCTGCCCACTGCTCCAGGCATGTGTGCTTACTGCCCCCTAGTGTTCTCTAGTGTGTGTGTGTACATGTGTGTTTCACTGCACGGATTGGGTTAAATGCAGAGAACAAATTCCTCTGTGTGAAAGCACAGTGGCTAATAAAGTGATTCTAATTGTAATGATTCTAGTTTTGGGTTAGGCAGTTTAAAGATGGGGATTACAATGTTAAGGATCGTGAATGCAGCATATTAATATTTCATTTCATTGATAAGTTTTTAGTTTTTAGTTAAATATGATAATGATTGTCTGTTTTAAATCTACACAACAGTTACCATTAAAATGACAAAAAAAAAAAAAAAAGAAAACAAAAACAGGAGAAGGTTTGAATTCTGAATTCTGAATTATACGTTACACACCTAATTAAACAGACTGATCTATGTAGATTGCTGCCTCTGGACTGCACATTTACTGTGCTTGTTTTCTTAGTGAGACTTCTCTGCTTCCTGTTATGAATATTCCCATCCTCCACTTGAGATTTTCATGGTGTTTTGAGCTCCTACTTCACTGTGGTCTGGTGGAGCTCCAGTCAGCCTGAAACAGTGGTGATGGCTCGAGTGCAGCTCATTACATAATTGAAGGCTTTATTTCAAAGGTGGAGGCTCTTTGTATTCAGATATGTCTGTCCGGGAGGATGAGAGCAGTGGGCCGTGTTCTTCGTCTGGCGAGACTGAAAGCAGGAATAGCTCAAGGACCTCCTTTCACTCTTTTACACGGCACTGACTCTCAGACGCAGAACTATGAGAAATATGGAGAATATGTGTCTGGCAAAAATTATCTACGCCTTCTGGACACTTTATCAGAAACTTATTCATCTTGCTGTATTTGGAAAAGACACTGGTCTCCATTTTCTGTAAGTTCTTATTTCGTCCGTAGCACTTTTTGAAAGTATATTCTGAGGGTATTGTAAATAACTACTTGCTGCAAAGTGTTGGGAAATGGAATCCTGTTTCTTTAATGGAGTTTTCCACTGCATGGTCACTACTTGTCTTCTTTGCTTCTCCACCAGAAGAATCAGGTCCTGGTTCTGGAAGCGGGTTCTTGTTTAGTGGCTGTTCTCTCGTGGTTCAGAATGAGTCGAGTAGGGACTAAACCGTGGCGTGTAAACCTTGAAGAGCGCTGAGTGTCCAGAGAGAATCGTCACTCTACGCCACGCAACGCAGACGACCAGCACCAACTCTCCATCTGTAAAATCTCCAGCTGCAGCAGAGATCACGTTTGTTTTTATCCGATTCACGACGGCAGCTCATAAAATTACAAATTACAAAGTTTCAAACACTCGTTGGACCGGTGACCAATAAAATAATTAAAAGACTAAGATTAAAAGATTAAAATCTGTCTGAGCTGATGATGGAGCTGTGTCCAGTCCCAAACAACAACAACAACAACAACATGACACTAAACCATGAGTAAACACCACGTAATATTATCGTCACCGTTGTTGTGGTCTCCAAAGCCTGCTATCCCTGTTAGAGACAGGGATTTGAGAAGACAGCCAATACATTTCAGGGGCAGGGGCGCTGTGGTAGTGGAAGACGAACCAGGGACCACACAGAGTGTAGAGTCCGGTAGAGTAAGGACCATTCATTGGAAAAGCACCATTAGAAGTGTGTTGACAAGTTCCCCCTCTGCTTTTGTTGTTTGCACTTTGTGGAGGGACATCATTTATTTGTAAAAAGGTCAAAGGACAAAATACAGGAAGCAAAAACTAACTTAACCTTCCCTCACAACAACTCAATGTAACGTGCAGTCCTTACCTGTGCATTTTCTGCTGGTGTCTTCTTTCTTGGAGGAGCTCATGAGTTTGCAGTTGAAGTTCTCCTCCCAGAACTCAGCGAACCAGACGTTTCTCCGGTTGTTCTCCAGAGTACGGGACGTGAAGTAGGCATCGAACCCTACAACACACAACAAGGGTTTTCTTAAACCAACAGTGCTGGAGAATGAGGCACAATTGAGCAGACCATGTGTCCACAAACTAGAGGATATCGTATTTGGGTTATATTGCCTTAACCTTAATCCTAATTCTAATCTCCAGAAGGTCAGGAGCTGCAGGATTGTCTCCTGTGTAACCTTCTCTCACAACAGTTTACAGCACTGTTTCTGTGATTCTCCTTCAGGCTTCAGGTGTAGATTTAGTAAAACAGTGCCACCAGTGGACAGGAGCTTGTTCAGTGATTATAAAATAACTACAAATCATAAGAAGCAAAGTTACAAATATATACACCGCTCCTGTTTATAAGCACTCACTTATCAGAGAAACATTCTTTGTTTCTCTGATTTAACACAACAGGGGTGAGCTCAGACCACCCCCACACTCCGCTCTGAATCAGCTCTCACGTGTCCTGGTAGGATTTCCGAATCACCTTTTGAGCAAAAACATTTCCATCGGTTTTTACAGTCCTCTGCCTGAAACATTTTGGACCTTTGCTTAAGTCAGTGCCTAAAATTATTTGTGCTGCCATAAGCAGATCGTTAATCCTCATTATGTTTCTGCTCAGGTGGTCTTTTGGCCCATCAGTTGGACACGTTCTCTTGAAGGTAGGAGATTGCTGGCTCATTTGCATGTGAAATAAACAGGTTGCTGCCCAAGCTTTGAAGCTTTAAGACTTGCCGACTTGCTCAGATTATTGCATTACCTGAAGAGGGGTCTTGGGCTTGTCACGCTTTGAATCCAGTTGAACCGTGGTATTATTATTTTTATTATTATTATTTTATTATTTTTTAAAATACTCTCTAGATTGGAGAGGCAGCAACTTCAGCCCCAGGTTGCCTCCCTTTGGAGAAGAAGTGTGGGGGAATTTAAAAAAGCCGATAAGGCTTATCAGGAGGCTGCTGCGGCAGGGGTGTTCGGAGCGAGGCTTTGGGTAAACGTGGACTTGTAGATGAGAGAATACTGGAGGCTTTTACACCGCATTCTCAGAGACTTCAGAACGCAGAAGTAGACCGAAGCTGGCCGTATCTTCCCTCCCACACACCGAGCCCTCAGCAGCTTCTCCAGAGCGGAGCTACGCTGACGAACATCTCTTCCCTAGCAACCGTGAGGACAGCTGCGTGGAGACGCACACGGTTCACCCACACATCATAAAAAACTTATATGCAATATTCTGTTACAGAACAATGTCAAAATATCTGTTTCCACTGCCAAGAAGCTTGGTTTTTTAGAATTTTTACTGGACTTTAATGAGCAGGTAAATGACTGCAATGTTAATAATAATTAATTACAAATAATTATCTAATTATTTTTAAAAAATGCATATTTCTTGTATATATTGTTATAGCCACAAGATTAAAACCACTGACATATATCAGGGAATATATATATATTGAGAGAGAGAGAGAGAGAAAGTCACATAGCTATTGTTTTTGCCCATATTTTGAACACATTATTAAATAGGGTAATGAATAATGAATCTCTCATGAGCATAGTGATATGTTTTGACCACATGGACAATCCCTAATACATCTGACCTGGACTCATGTGTTCGCTGGACACTTTTAACCTCTATCAAACTGGGCAATTATCAGGCAGACTGTGTACTCTCTCTGTTTTGAGAGTCAAGCATCGTCCTTGCCACTCAACAATGACATTCGCTTATAAATATTAACACTGTGTCTAAAATAAGGATCCCAAGCCCATTTTACAGCAGTGGGGTGTCACCAGAGAGCAGAGTTAGACACATAAGCCCAGTTCAATAAAGCTAGACGAATGAAAATGCGATGGGAATGCCATTCGAACAGATCCATTACAGTGTGGTTTCATTCATTATTCAGCTTCTTAATGTATTTAAATGGCTACGGCTTCTTTGTCTTAGGGTTGTGTTCGACTTCCTTTTTTCTCCCTAAAGGACGGCCCTAGAGTGAAGTGGCTGACCGCTAATGACAGGCTGTATCCTCGGGGCCAGAGGGTCATCTCCTGAGAACAGAATGAATCAGCTCTCCATTGAGGAAAGTAGGGGTTCTCCACATCACTCAGGAGCCTGGAGATAGAGCTGAAGGACAGAGGGGAGGGTTCAAGTTTTCTAAACGCACTCTGCACGGAGGTGAACTCTGAGAAGGCTGGAAGGAGTTCTAAGTGGCTTTGCTGTGGGATCAGACACCTGACTTCCTGTCAGTCACCAGGAGAAAGGAGTCACGGAAGGAGGGAGGTGATGGGGAAGCAGTGGGATGCAGTGGCTTGTTTTCATCACGGGAAACTGAAAGGAGAAAGAATGATGAAGGCACGGAACGACAGCCCACTGAAGAACGATTGTCTGTGATTGCGTTCCACAACAGGCCAGCTGTTCACACTCCATCTACTGTTACCACCTTCAGCCCACTCGCCTTTACCCACCAGCATCAACTACACTTATGTAGAAAGGGACTCAGATTGATGCTTCTAGCGCTATTATAATTATTATTGCCCGGGATTGATGCCAATATCACTATTATTATCTATAATTATTACAATATCGCCACAACCCCCATTACTTCCATCATTATTATATCAGTACTGTAATTATATCAGCACACCTGAGCATAATGACAGGCTTAACTGCTGAAACAGTTCATTTATATCAGTAGTTTGATCAGAGGAGGATGGTCGACTTATGGGTCTTGATTCCTCCCAAGGTTTCTTTCACCAGCCTCAAGGGAGTTTTTCCTGACAATGTTTCCTCTGACTGCTCACCTGGGGCTTTCTTATTCACAGTTCTTGATCTTTTGTTCGGATACTGTTTCAGTGAAGCTGCTTGGTGTTGTTGAATTGAAGTGAACTGAAGCAAGTTTCCACCACATAATATAATAATAATAAAGGCACAACTAATTACCTTGAAATACTCAAGTCAATGTACTGACTAAGTATCTCAAAATAATAACATAGTACATAGGTTGTGGGTTCGAGTCCCGCTCCGGGTGACTGTCTGTGAGGAGTGTGGTGTGTTCTCCCTGTGTCTGCGTGGGTTTCCTCCCGCTGACTGTCTGTGAGGAGTGTGGTGTGTTCTCCCTGTGTCTGTGTGGGTTTCCTCCGGGTGACTGTCTGTGAGGAGTGTGGTGTGTTCTCCCTGTGTCTGCGTGGGTTTCCTCTGGGTGACTGTCTGTGAGGAGTGTGGTGTGTTCTCCCTGTGTCTGTGTGGGTTTCCTCCGGGTGACTGTCTGTGAGGAGTGTGGTGTGTTCTCTCTGTGTCTGCGTGGGTGTCCTCCGGGTGACTGTCTGTGAGGAGTGTGGTGTGTTCTCCCTGTGTCTGCGTGGGTTTCCTCCGGCTGACTGTCTGTGAGGAGTGTGGTGTGTTCTCCCTGTGTCTGTGTGGGTTTCCTCCGGGTGACTGTCTGTGAGGAGTGTGGTGTGTTCTCCCTGTGTCTGCGTGGGTTTCCTCTGGGTGACTGTCTGTGAGGAGTGTGGTGTGTTCTCCCTGTGTCTGTGTGGGTTTCCTCCGGGTGACTGTCTTTGAGGAGTGTGGTGTGTTCTCCCTGTGTCTGCGTGGGTTTCCTCCGGCTGACTGTCTGTGAGGAGTGTGGTGTGTTCTCCCTGTGTCTGTGTGGGTTTCCTCCGGGTGACTGTCTGTGAGGAGTGTGGTGTGTTCTCTCTGTGTCTGCGTGGGTGTCCTCCGGGTGACTGTCTGTGAGGAGTGTGGTGTGTTCTCCCTGTGTCTGCGTGGGTTTCCTCCGGCTGACTGTCTGTGAGGAGTGTGGTGTGTTCTCCCTGTGTCTGTGTGGGTTTCCTCCGGGTGACTGTCTGTGAGGAGTGTGGTGTGTTCTCCCTGTGTCTGCGTGGGTTTCCTCTGGGTGACTGTCTGTGAGGAGTGTGGTGTGTTCTCCCTGTGTCTGTGTGGGTTTCCTCCGGGTGACTGTCTTTGAGGAGTGTGGTGTGTTCTCCCTGTGTCTGCGTGGGTTTCCTCCGGCTGACTGTCTGTGAGGAGTGTGGTGTGTTCTCCCTGTGTCTGTGTGGGTTTCCTCCGGGTGACTGTCTGTGAGGAGTGTGGTGTGTTCTCCCTTGGTCTGCGTGGGTTTCCTCTGGGTGACTGTCTGTGAGGAGTGTGGTGTGTTCTCCCTGTGTCTGTGTGGGTTTCCTCCGGGTGACTGTCTGTGAGGAGTGTGGTGTGTTCTCTCTGTGTCTGCGTGGGTGTCCTCCGGGTGACTGTCTGTGAGGAGTGTGGTGTGTTCTCCCTGTGTCTGTGTGGGTTTCCTCCGGGTGACTGTCTGTGAGGAGTGTGGTGTGTTCTCCCTGTGTCTGTGTGGGTTTCCTCCGGGTGACTGTCTGTGAGGAGTGTGGTGTGTTCTCTCTGTGTCTGCGTGGGTTTCCTCCGGGTGACTGTCTGTGAGGAGTGTGTTGTGTTCTCACTGTGTCTACATGGGATTGGGGACTCAAAAGTGGCCATAGGTGTGAGTGAGTGTTTGTCGCCTTGCCCAGTGATTTCTAGTAGGCTCCGGAACCACCGTGACCCTGAACTAGACAAGGGTTACAGACAATGAATGAATGATTTACATTAGAATAATTTTCAGATGATTTTCATTACTTCATAAAAGAACCTCGGAGGGAGGGGGACTCATAACAACCACACATTAACCTGGTAAAATAAATCCTTCACATTGGCTCCACTGTCTAATGGCCCCTAGCTGTCTATTTATGCCCCATGTTTTCTCTCAGTCTTTGCTCAGATTTGTTTCTCTCCTTGGAGGTGGAATGTGGGTCACTGGGTTCCATTCATGTTTCGTGCTTGATTTTCTGATAGGTTTGGACTTCATGTTACTTTTTTCATAATAAAAATTGCCTACTATGTCTTTAACATCATTACAGCTGAATGAAACTCCAGAAGCAAAGCTCCATACATATTCCTGTTGTTTTGAAGTCAAATCAAACTAATTAATTAGACAGGGAAGCAGTGTGACAGCACATACAGGGATCACATATGAGTCTTTAATAAACTGGGAAACAGGACCTTGTGCTCTTCCTGACATCAGTTTGTTCCCCACCGGTTCCAGCCGGTCCGAGAGTGAGAGAGCCTGTGTGACAGAGGCTGGTCTTAATGACACTTCAAATAAAGTGGCGAGCCTCCAGTGACACGTTGGATTTTAGCACGTAGCGACAGGCGGCACGGTGCTGTGACGTGATGCTCTGTGCTCGGTTAAACGTTGCTCAAAGCCTCAGGGGGAAAAAGGCAAAGCGAATGGAGCAGGAAAATCACCAGCACTCACACCCCGGAACGTCACTCCACATCTCCATCGCTTTACACACCACTTCAGATCTACATAAACGCTCAACCTGCACTCTGAAATAAAGCTACTCCAAGGGCTCCTGTTTGAGAGCCATAATATTCTGCTTTTTTGTGCTCTAAGGTAAGGTGGTATTTTACCATTCTACTGACAGTTATTTAGAGTTCAAACAGAAAAGAAAAAAGTACTGTAGCTTTAGGGCCCACAGCTTGACTCTGAGACAACCGCTTTAGCCTTGAAGGCATTACTACACCACTTATGTTCTCAATAATAATACGGTCATCCAAGGTTTCTTGTTTCTATTAAAGTCCATGTTCCTTCAGTGAAATCTCCCTTCAGACTAATGAAGAAAGTGTGTACACACACACTCCTGTTCCCTCTAGGGCTGAGCTTAGTACCTTTAATTAGAAAACATGACTTTACCATATCATATTTTCATTGTACATTTTTGGGGCATTGATTATATACGCCTTGGTCCAACTTCCAGGTTTTATTTTTCGGTCTAAAGCAGGACTGTTACTTCATGTAACAGTATGGAGAATAAGGAGAAAAGGGCTGGAGCACAAGGTACTGATGTCTCACTAGATCTGCCAAGCTCTGGTCATTTGACCAAAGTGATCTAAGATGCTGACATATTTGGGAAATATGAACCTATACATTACCTTTAATTACCTTTAATACAAACTCACAGTGTATGGTTCTATGTTGCACCAAAAAGGGTTCTTCATAAAACCATATGCAGCACATTCTCTGTCAAGCTCAGCCCTAGAAGAACAAACTTCTTCTGATACGGAAAGGGGGAGAACTATCTGTAGAACTAATTATGATTGAAACATTGTGAAGGGTTCTTTAATGAATCTACATTATTTACACATTTCCAAATGCCTTAAGGCACCTCTTATAATAAGAAATGTCATCAAATGTTAATGTAAAGCCACTGTACATACACATGCTCAGTTGTGCACACATAGCTTGTACAATTGCTAAGTGTTGGATAGAGGGGTATAGCCCCCCGACCCTCAGTGTTGGGCTTTGTGAAGAGGCAGAGCTGAGTTCTCTGGACTAGACCACTATACAGTATCTCTGAATGGAATAAGTTGGAATCTGGTGTACAAGGGTTTTTATTTGTGATAGAAAAGTATCATTCAACAATAACCTGATGTTCTTTGGGCTTCAAATGCTCACGGCAATGTTCCAACATCTAGTAAGAGTAGAAGCTGTTACCACCACACAGGAGGGCAAACTGCCTATTAATACCCTTCATTCCCGAAGAAATGCGGTAAGAACCAAAGTCTACATTGGCCATAAAGTGTAAACAGCATGGTTAAGGCTTCCACTCTGTTATGACTCAAAGCACAGTAGGATTTCTGTTCTTGCAATTTGTCTGCATCTCAGAGGAAAGCTGGGAGCAGATGGAAAAATCACACCTTCGGATCGATCCCGCTGAAGCAGCCATTGGAGCCGTGTTGATTAGGAAACACGTAATGATTAATAACGCTGGGTGAGATGCCCGCGCAATCTCCCGTGGAATCATCGCACATTCACTGGTGAAAAGAGCCATAAACAAATAAGCGCAGGGTGCTGTGATTCTGGTAGCGAGGAGAACCCAATATCCCAGCAAAGCGTGTAAGAGCTCATTTAAATTCTCTTTTCATACGTTAATGAACACGTCCGTTCCAAATGTTGTGATGTCACTGTCCACATACTTTAATGTTAAGCATTAAATCCACTAGAGGACAGTTCAAAGTCCAATGTTTCTGACAACAACAACAAATGTGGCATCGGTGGAGGAGGAGACTGCTTTGCTAATTCTCAGTGTACACACTCAACATCATTTCAGTGATATTAACTGCTCCCTCACTCCAGAGAACAGTGTTTTACTGCTTCATAACCCTCTCTCTGACACTAGGAATTGAGACTCATGTGCAGCTACTCCAAAGCACATCCATTGTGCTTGATAGTTTTCTATGGAGGTTATACACACTGTGTTTACAATTCAGAATCTTTGTCCCCGAAGGGTGGGGGTGGGGGGGCACCTTAAACTAACTTTGAGAGTAGTTTATATATGGAACTTTGTGTCCATGTAAATATGCATCAATATTCCCCAAGCAAAGCTTGACCTCAGCTAGATTCATTCAGCATGCATTCCTGGATGGTTAATTACCTCACTAATGCAGCTAGAGGTGAACTTGTGGCGCTGTGTGGGAAACTATGGAAGAAAAGGAATAAAACATAAGAAAATTTGACACTGAGCAAAATGTGTGGTGAGATTAATTATTAAGATCTCAGTCAGTTAATTATTCATTCCTTCCCCAAAATATATCGGCCTGAACTCTCTGAGGACCACAAGTGTTTAACTTGGGGAGCAGCACTGCAGCAGTTTAAGGAAAACTCCCTAAACACATTCAACTGACTCAAAGCATGACGGGAGAAACACATTTGAAAGTGTGAGGTATATTAGGGGAAACCTTTATGAAATATGCACTTATTTTATATAAAGATTTATGGTGCTCTTTAGTAGGCATAGACCTTATAAATGCCTTGGGAATAACATTTCACATCAATGTAATGAACCAATGAATTCATGTTACTGTAGTTTACGTTTTCTGCGGTCAATATTTTATCCCTGTTCTTCTCCACAGTGGAACATAGTTCTGTTTCTTAATGAAACGTCTGTGACCTGCTTTGGTCTAAACCCCACGAGCCCCACAGCAGTGTTCTCCCCCTGTGTAAACAGCCCTGTTCAGAACGCCCGCTTTCAGCACCTGTTCCTTTAAATGATAATGAGCCGCTCGCTGTTCACCCCGACCCCGAGCGCACAGCAGTGAGGAGCGAGGAGCAGAAGCTCTGGTTTTTTGCTGTTTTCTCAGTTTTTACACAGTGCTCTATTATTCTCTGCGCTAACTGTGTCTCTTTTGTTGTGTTTAACCTGGTTTTTGCGCTCTCACATAAATGCGACTCCAGCGCTGTGATTGGACAGACTCAGACGAGGGGGCGGGGCGATCCTACAGTTCCTACCCTTGATGTCAGAAGTGGAGCAGAGTCAGAATGGCTTGTTTTATCCAATGTTTTCTGACAAAGGCAGCCCACAGGAAGCAGACTGTGTAGTCTTGTCTCACAGAGTTTGGGTTAGACACTGAACAAAGGATTTTATCAAATGTATCCTTTGTAATAACTTGTGAACCCCGATATAAGCTCTTTATTAATGTTCTGTCTCTAAGGAGTTTGGTGTTTTCTCCTAGCGCTGATCCCAAGGCCTTCTCTAGTTGATTGTTTAGATCGGAGATCTGTTTTGGCACCCCCTAATGGAAGCAGCCCAGAATGCAACACAACATTCAGTGCTTATCCATATTTTATGAACTCTCATGTTGCAACACAGACTCACAGCCATGTGTAAACCGCACTTGTTAGTGCAAAGACATGTCAGTGTCACATTATTGCATCACTAAAGGTGGGAATGCACACACAGCTGAGACACGGGGGACCACAGCCCTGAGTCTCAACCCTAAGCCTAAACCTACATCACAATGGGGTTGTTTTAGTAGCAGTTAATGTGCATGTAAAGTGGTTATGACACAAAAACATGACACCAACAAGTCGGTTCAAGTTTGCGAACATGTGCATCATAAATTTTAGGCCTGATACTGTGTTGCATGTAGGTTGCCTTCAAATAATTTGCTACCAAATAAACAAACATACAACTGAGATATCTTCACATGGCTTGAGTCTGTTTGTTTGTGTAGTATTCATTGGTGGTGATTACTCTCCTATATATAATAACTTATTAAACACTTGCTGAAAATACATGAAACACGAAACAGTTGGAGAACAGCGATACAGCTGGAGTGTGTAGGTAAACTGGTGTAAGTAGATACAGCTATGACCTACAGTGAACCATCTGTAATACAGTGTAATCATCTCTACTTGTACTGTTATTACGTGTATAGTTAATACATAATCACATTGTTATTAGAGACAATAATAGAGTGTTTACTTTCTCCATAGCTCCTGTTTATTGTTGTTTCATTGTGCTGTAAACATTGGCGGTGATTCATTTCAGTCCAGCAGCACTAGACCTGACTGTTCATGCAGCTATGAATCATGGGTCATATGGACAAATCGTGGAGAGACGATGGCATATCTCTCCCGCTGTCAAAGAACCATCCACGACCAGAAACAATAAGCACCCAAACAAACAAACCCAGCCGGGGGTCGCTGCAGGGGTCATTGCGGAGGCATGTGTCCCTGCTGTGACTTTAATGGCCAAATTAAAATTAGACAGAGATGCAGAAATGCCACATGATAAGGCTGAAAAAGATCACTCTGTGCTCAGTTTGAACAAATTACAGTACAGGGCACCGGTGTCAAATCCCCCACCAGCTCAGACAAATGCTCTAGTGCTAATATTATCCAAAAGAAAATGCATGATGGAAAACTTTTCTGCCCTTTATTATCTCTGCTTAGTATCAATGAATCATTCAGTGAATCATTTTCTTTTTGTTCTGCTTTGCCTTGAGGGTGCATCTGAAAATGTTAATTTGGTCTTACGTCCTTTGTGAGGACAAGTTCATGATATTGTTGTCTAATCTAGAGCCATTCCATGAATTTCCATTATAGAAAAAAAATAAATAAATAAAATGAAAAAAAAAATATTTTAACAACCAGCAAAACTGATGTATGACTTCTGGTCCCATAGAGCTGCTCAGGGATCAAGGAAGCAGTGATAAAAGTGGGTGGATAGTTATACTACATAAACTACCAATTTTTACAAAGAAATGTAAAAGAGAAATTTGAACATTTGTTGCCCACATTCTCTTAGAAAAGAGCACACCATGAAGTAGAATGAAAATCTCAAATCATCTCTGGTCCGAGTCCAAAAAATCAAGATGTGTGCATAACACACTTTGAGTAAATCCACTGAAGCTCAGCAGGTTTAGACCTGGCCGCTACTTGGATGGGAGACGTTCTCCAAGTAAAGTCTGGGAGTAAAATCCAAGTGTAAAATGACCACAAAGCTTTCTTTATTATTATTATACCAAAGAAATCTTAATGTATTTTAAAACAATCGCTTAAAAATCTCCGGAACACTCTGAATACATGTGTGTGTGTGCCAATCCACCTACCAACGTGTGTTTTTCAACCGTAGGAGGATCACAGACAGTCACCCGAAGGAAACCCACGCAGACACAGGGAGAACACCACACTCCTCACAGATAGTCACTCGGAACAGGAATCGAACCCACAATCTTCAGATCACTGCAGCTGTGTGACTGCGACACAACCTGCTGCACCACCGTGCTGCCCGTGTTTCTATTTGCTACATTTTAATCATATATTAAAACCATACATGCAATATATCTGTATTGATTCACAAATAAATACAATAAAAAATAAAAAGCAATGAACACGTTTCTCTGTCATTCATTCTTGTACATGGCAAAACAGGAAGACAGTGTTGAAGGCAGGTATTGATTAGATTTGAAGTAGTAGACATCATAATTTTCCAGTAAAAATACATTAGTAGTGGAGTTTAATAGAAATTTAGAGGAATTAATAATAATAATAAAAATATATTTTATTCTTGTTGTTTCCCCTTGAAAATGAAAATCACTTCAGCAAATGAGCTCAACATCTCTTGTGGAGTCCTCTATATTTTCATTCATAAACCTCACTCCTACTGTAGTGTTTTCATTTTAACTTCAACAACATCCACCACATTGAATAAAGAACTGTGGAAAGGCTTCACTATTAACAACAACTTAAAAAGAAACTACAAGAAGAGAACGGTCTTAAAGTTGCATTGACATACACATTCAAGGCATCATTTTCTTCCACCTGTAAGAAGCACAAATAAAAACCACAAGCAGGATTCCAGGTAAAGCCAAGCTCCCCGCAGTTTTAGAATCATTCAGCTCTGAAGCTGGTGGAAAGGAAAGTTCTGCCTCACCCCGGTCGATGAAAAAAGAGATATCAGCATTTAGACGACTCTGAAATAAAGCCACATTCAGACGTACATTTGGAGAGCGACGTGAAGCCAGAGGTGCTGACGTAACACGGCGAGTAATGGAGATGGGTGATGGGATTAGTTCTCCTACTTCAAACATCCCTTCCCCATTCCCTGGCTGTTTGTCACCGTGGCGCACTCGACCATTTCCCTGAGTACAATGCTTTCTGACAGACTGCCAGGCAGATTTCAGCGCCAGTTAGTTGACTGGTGAGAGAGCAACAATTGTACTGCGGAGCTGCAGCACTTAACAACACAGCTCTTAGCTGTAATAACACACACACACACACAAACATGCGGAAAAACCCTAAGAAACGATAGCAGTCGAGATCTAAATTTGCAGGTCATTGAACAAATGGCGTGGCGGGGTTATCAATCAAATGGAAGGATTGTTTGAAACATGATAAAGACATTAGCATCCTCAGTTTCTCTTGTGTGAAGCTGAGCAAAGTCATTAGCTTTCCTTCATGCTCAGAGCCTTGGGAAATGCTGTATTCTGCAACGTGTTGTTTTTGTTGCCTTGCCTCATTTCACACTGATCACACTAGATCACCCTAGATTCCCTATTTCCATCCTATCTTGGATACACTGGTGGACAGGGATGCAGTGATTATGTGCAGACACTGCTTACAATGCTGAATAATATGTTTAATTCATTTAAAGTGGACATATGATGAACACCTTGTTCAGCGAGTCCTCACATTGATATGTGAATCTGGAGCCTACCAACTCACACACTGTGAAACAAGACCATCCAGTCAGGTTTCTATGCATTTCCTAAGTCAGAAAACATGGGATAAAACGTTTCTGACATCAAGAATTGCCCCACCCCTCTTCTGAGTCTGTCCAATCACAGCACTGGACCCGTGTTTATGTGAGAGCACAAAGACGAGGTTAAACTCAGCAAAACAGACACAACGAGCGCGGAGAAATAAGAGCACTGAGTAAAAACGGAGAAGAAAGAGAACAGAGTGAAAACGGCTAAAAACCAGAGCTTCTGCTCCTCGCTCCTCACTGCTGTGCGCTCGGGGTCGGGGTGAACAGAGAGCGGCTCATTATCATTTAAAGGAACAGGTGCTGAAAGCGGGCGTTCTGAACAGGGCTGTTTACACAGGGGGAGAACACTGCTGTGGGGCTTGGACCAAAGCAGGTCACAGACGTTTCATTAAGAAACAGAACTGTGTTCCACTGTGGAGAAGGGAAGAATGTGTTCTTTGAACCATCATACACTCTGTACAGTTCTCTGTCATAGTGATAAAGTGCAAGCAAAGATGTTAGAAGGAAGGAAACAAGACACTTCTTGAAATATACGGTGTACAGCTTTCAACGCTCAACATTCGCTCACACGCTCACACGCTCAACACTCCTGCACACTAATGATAACAGGCAAACAGCTCATTAGTAGCTGCATGTAAATAAGCCTGTGCTCATTGTGGAGACATGTGGAAGTGCAGTAGCCAGAAAAAGATGATTCGGGTAGTTGTTCATTCTCAGTGACACTGACGTGGAGGTGTGTTAGTGAGTGGATCAGACACAGCAGTGCTGCTGGAGTTTTTAAACCCTGTGTCCACTCTCTGTCCACTCTGTGAGACACTCCTCCCTCATTGGTCCACCTTGTAGATGTAAAGTCAGAGACAGTAGCTCATCTGTCGCTGCACAGTGTGTGTCGCTTGTCCTCTAGTCCTTCATCAGTGACACAGGACGCTGTCGGCTGGATGTTTTTGGTCAGTGGACTGTTCTCAGTCCAGACACTGAGGGGTTTAAAAACTCCAGCAGCACTGCTGTGTCTGATCCACTCTACACCAGCACAACACACACTAACACACCACCACCACGTCAGTGTCACTGCAGCGCTGAGAATGATCCACCACCACATCACACCTGCTCTGTGGGGGTCCTGAGCGCTGAGGAACAGGGGGAAAGGGGGATTAGAAAGTTCGCAGAGCAACATATGGGCTACTCTTTGTAACTGTAGAACCACACAGTGCCCTGTGTGCTCTGAGATACAGGGTGTGTTCATAATCCAGTGATCGTTCAATGTGAATAAGCTCAGTTCTCTCAGTTTATTGTGTGTATGCAAATGTATTTATCATTGCTGCTTCACTTCATGTCAACTGCATCGTCACAGTCTCTTGCTCCTGCACTCTCTCTTTAGCATGACATCAAAGTGAACCTGATGTGTTCTCCCTGCAGACAGTGATGAGTGTTATCCAGAGGGGGCGGTGTGTACAGAATAAATGAGTCGACTGAATGGGGTATGAGTTGCTTCTCCTGGCCCAGATCTATCCGGGGGCCGACGGTGCTCAGACGCAGCAGTTTTGAGAGAATGAAGTGAGTGGGTGAAGTGCTCTCAGGCTGCACTGCAACTTTTGTAGAAACACTGATTCTCCGTCTTACAAAACACACCAGGAAATCTATTAAAAACACAAAACAGACCCTCGATGACGGCAGATCGGCCGGTCAGATGGAAAACTCTGTTTTCACTGTTTGTCTTTGCAGTCTGTCACAGTTCCCACGTTGTTTTGTGTCACCTGTGCAGAGCCGGGCAATTGTTTTCCAAATCTCATGTCTATACTCTTCTGTTTATGTTCTTCAGAGTCTTTTCACAGCGAAAAACCCACCATTAAAATCAGAATAAAAGGGCTACAGTGGTGGAACATGACTGTGTCAGATCTTCAGGTGTGAAATGTTTTTATTCTCCAAAGATCTGAAAATCATCACCAAAAATATACATCAGGTTCCTTCTGTCATTCATTCATTCATTATCTGTAACCCTTATCCAGTTCAGGGTCGCAGTGGGTCCAGAGCCTACCTGGAATCATTGGGCGCAAGGCGGGAATACACCCTGGAGGGGGCGCCAGTCCTTCACAGGGCGACACACGCTCATACATTCACTCACACACACACCTATGGACAATTAATTTAACGTGTGTTTTTGGACTGTGGAAGGAAACTGGAGCACCCAGAGGAAACCCACGCAGACACAGGGAGAACACACCACACTGCTCACAGACAGTCACCCGGAGGAAACCCACGCAGGCACAGGGAGAACACACCACACTCCTCACAGACAGTCACCCGGAGGAAACCCACACAGACACAGGGAGAACACACCACACTCCTCACAGACAGTCACCCGGAGCAGGAATCGAGCAGGAATTAAATTTTTGATTGCACATTTCAAACTAATATTTCCTTATCTCTTGTTTGTGCTGTGTTCTGTAAACCCTCATTTAAACTTTCACAGCAAACAGAGGATTAAAAAAGACAGACAGGTCATCATGTATCTTTAAGTTTGCAGGTCACTCTCTTTCATTCTCACAGCAGGTTAAAAATGAGCACAAATATCACCCAGAATGTGAACAGCCTCCCGTTCCCAAGAAGAATGGTCCCAGCAAATATCACTATCTTTCAAATAAAGATGAGAGCAGCACAGTTGTATTTTCTATGATACGACACAATAGAATGTGCTCTCTACAAGCAAGGACACAAACGTATAAGGTAAAAACGGTCTAATCTAGTCTCAGGTGGTCTTTAAGTGTAGTGTAAGTCCTGTTTGCAGTTCAGCAGCATCCCTTCAGGATTGTGCAATGCACCAGCAATGAACTGACCTAGAAAAGTCTTGTTTACCACACGCAGCACAAGGCAAGCACACAGCCACAGGTACAGAGATACTATCACACCAGTGCGAACTACTCTACTAAGATACTCAACAATATAAACCAGTACGGCAAGCAGGAGGGCCATTCACAGCAAGAGGTCCGTTATTACAGACATGTGGCACAGTATCAATGAGTTAACAATGTGTTTGCATCAAGGTGGAGCATCTATTAGTAGATATGTTGACTATCTGTAAACATCTGCTGTCGGCCAAACGAAAACTTAGACTCCACACTTTGATCAGACCTTCTATGTTTGATTTAATGAGCTACAAATGAGAAATGTTCCATGCAAATTTACAAAATGCTTTCATTTCCAGAGTCACAGGCTAAAACGTGTGCGGAAAGAAAGAGCATTACTCAGCAAATGTTTGTTGGTTGTTTATCATCAATATTCAGGACCCCACTGAATCCAGGAGATTTGTGTTGAACATTTAATTTATATCTGCTTCTAGATTTTGGTTCAGTATTCTGATGGAAGATGGCTCTCTTCAGAGGAACCTCAACACACACACACACACACACAAACACACACACATACAATCACCATGGGTCAGGCACCCATCAGTGAGGGGATTATTTATTAACCTGGCAACTCTGGGTCTGCCATTGCCTGATTCTTTTCACTCCAGGCTGAGTTTTCTTGGGCGTGGATAGGAGCTAAAACTCCTATTAGTAGATTTAGAGTCAGATATTAACCCTTAACACTTAGCCTGTTTTCCCCTTTTTTGTTTACTTCTGATTTCGCCTTTATAGCCCACATTAAACTATTCAGTATCATTTTTTATGAGGCATGTCTCTTCTTCTCTCTCACTCCTCCAACAACATTGTACCTCCTTCACACACTTATTATAGTCAGCCTGTAGAAAAGAGTCAGCAGATTCCACCCTTTTTTCCTGTTTCTTTATAGGACAGGAACGTTACAACGATATTAAAAAAAAAATGCAGTGCCTGTCCCAAATCCAATTTGTGGACTTTTGATATTTCAGAGCAAAAACCTGTACTTTTAACCAAAATGACTGAGAGTAATGCTCATTGTGACTTTGTTTTCACACTGTGACATCATGAAACAGTCACAAGGTTTGATCGTGACTACATCAGGGCTACCGATATCGCATTGATTTTTATATCATTCGTATAATGACAAAAACGCAAGACACACATGGTAAACAATGCATTTCATCATAATCCAGTGCATATAACAGTTTTTACCTTCTGTATCAATACTGGGAGGTTTGTCTCTGCTTTGTGAATGCAGTCTCTCAGCAAAACAAATGCTACCATTTCCTCAATTTCAAATCATAATACATTTCCCATCCACTTTTGAGATGGGCCACTGGCTCATTATGCTCCAGAGACCAAGGCGAATCAAACCGGGCAATTTTGAGCACAGTGGTGTTCCCCTTGGATTTTGCAGTGCACCAGGAACAGATGCTTTTCCACAAGCTCTATCAAACGTGACACACTTCTGCATGAACCAGAGAAATAGCTGGCTATTCTTAGCCTGTGGTTAACTCCACTCATTTCAATCCACCTTTCAGAAAAAAAATAAAATACTGGGGAGGGAGAGATAAGTTAAAGCCCAGGGGAGGGCTTGTCAAACCTGAAGGTGCTGTTCACGGGCATGATGCTTAACATCATAGTGTCTTTATTAAGGACTGGAGATACTGATGTGATTTACAAAAACACTAAAAATAAATGCTGATCAGAAATGATGCTATAACTCTAAATAAACCTTAACAAGTGCTTAATGACCTCCTGAACATCAGCCCTACCCTCTACATACTGCCCCACCTTCTGTACATTGCTAATAAATACGAATTGTACATATAAGGTATTGTCCTGATGATTATTCCTGATGAAGGAATCAATAGAAAGGCACCAAAATGACTTCCACTGAAACTGAAGGTTTTGTTTCTTTGTCATGTAAAGTTACTGTTTTGAATTTTCATTGGAAAGAGATAATAGAATAGAAAAGAATAGAAAAGAAGAGAATACAGTCATTTATTCCCTCTGTGTGTTGGGTCTCAAGGTGAATTCAGGGATAATGGGCTCAAAGGCCATTCTTGGAATGCATACAATTACTTTTTTTCAACTCAACACTAACCCTAAGTCAAATAGTATGATCATTATCATCGACCCTTAGACTGGTACTAACCCAAAATCTAACCAGAAACCTAACCCTAATCCTAACTCTAATCTCCAGAAGGTCAGGAGCTGCAGGGTTGTCTCCTGTGTAACATTCTGCCACAACAGTTTACAGCACTGTTTCTACATCAGGTCCAGAACAGAGAGCATGGATTTAGTAAAATAGCACATATTTTTTAGATAATGTGATGGTTCTAGTTAGAATCATGTCTTATCTATAGAACTACTTCCTTTCACAAGCTTTGGGTAGTGACCGAAAGAACGAGATCGCAGGTACAAGTGGCTGAAATGAGTTTCCTCCGCAGGGTGTCTGGACTCTCCCTTAAAGACAGGGTTCGGAGCTCGGACGTCCGGGAGAGACTCGTAGTGGAGCCGCTGCTCCTCCACGTCGAGAGGAGCCAGTTGAGGTGGTTCGGATGCCTCCTGGACGCCTTCCTGGTGAGGTGTTGAGGGCATGCCCCCGGAGGCTCCGGGGCAGACCAAGAACACGCTGGAGAGACTACATGTCTCGACTGGCCTGGGAATGCCTCGGTATACCCCCGGAGGAGCTGGAGACGGTGGCTGGGGAGAGGGAGTTCTGGGTTTCTTTGCTCCGACTGCTTCCCCCGTGACCCGGTCCCGGATTAGCGGTGGATAATGGATGGATGGACGGATACTTCCATTCTGAAATGGTTCTCTGATGAAATGATTCTTCAGATTGATGGAAAAATGTTTAAGATGGTTCTTTGTATCATGTTTTTGAAGAAGATTTTGTGTAGCACTAAACTGGGTTCTACTATTGTTTCAAAGTCAGGCTTGTTACAGCAGAAGAAGAACCCTTTTTAGTGCTGTATAGAACCATATGCTGTATAGCACATTCTTCAACAATCTGAAGCACCATTTCACCATGCAGGTGGGTCTATGAGTAGAACCATCACCTTTACTACAAACCCTTAGAACCTTCTTTTTTTTAAGAGTGTATATCTGTTCGTCCGCACTGCTTCTTTCTGTTGTGTATGTTTTGGTGTGTTGTAGTCTGTTGTTTTCTCTCAGTTATGGGAAATGTTGTTTTCATATTCGAGCATGTTTTCTGTTCCATGTGTGGGATTCTCCTCTCGACACAACACTGAACAAAGTTATACTGCCTGTGCATTCCTGGCATGTGGATTTAATTTTAGTATCATGCTTTTACACTCAGCTGAGTGTCAGTGTTACAACTGGGTGAACACCGCAACAAGCTGAGCATCTAGGCTTGAAGAAAATGATGAATACCTCCACATCCACAACTCCACAACTTTTCTGATGAGATGTTCAGGATCTCAGGGTTAACTACAAATCATTAGTGTGGATTTTCCAAACGACAGCATCAGCGTTTCGTTAATGGTTCTGAAACGCTGCAATATTTTCTCCTCACCTGAGATATATCAGCATTACAAACACCTTGGGTTTTGTTTCCACATTAGCTCATTTGATGCACCACATTTAACAGCTTCATGGTTGAGCTTTGCTGTAATTTATTAATCACACTACAGATCGGATTATGTAGCACATGCACTGGGAGTCCAAATGAAATGATAATGATCTTACCAGCGATGGTGGCTCTTTTTGGTAAAATGGTGATAGCTCCGACTGCTGTATCCTCCAGTCCATGGATGGGGCTGTTCTTCGCCCCCCAGCTGTCAGACCCAATCCACACAAAGTGTCCCACTAGATCTGCTCTTTTACTGGCATTCAGAATCTCCCTATAAACATCAGGGACATTAGAATTAGACTCGGACATGGTTTATATTATTATTCCAGTCACAGAATGATTCAAAAGAGCAACATCACATGCGACGACACATTAATTCCGTTTGTCATACTTGGTTTGACCTGAGAAAGCCACATATGAAAAAGCTGGCAAACATTCATCTTGCAATTGTAACAACATATCATCATTATTCTTTGGCTGTTAATTGTGTATGAGGGTTGCTAATAGTTCTGTGTTTGTCTAATGTCATGATATTGATGCTGTGTTCTCATGTTTCATGTTTTGTTTGACAGCACTTTGGTCGATTTTTGTTTTGTTATTATAACACTTCCTTTATAAATAAACAGACATTGACACTGACATATTTATTAGGTAGTAAATCTTCTTCTTCTTCTTCTTCTTCTTCCTTTGGCTCCTCCCATCAGGGGTCACCACAGCAGATCAATCGATCCACATTATTGATTCGGCACAGTTTTGCGTCCTTCCTGACACAATCCTCCCTATATATCTGGCCTTGGGGACCGACGCTACAACGTGATGCATTCCAGTGGCTAGCTAATTTATTATGTAGTAAGTGACCCTAAAAATGTTACCGTCCATTAATGACGTATTCCATTTCCATTCTGGCCTTTTCTATTGTATTTATAATCAATAACTTACAGAAGCCTTACTTTCATTCGGCAAATATTCCTGTGTTTACATATTGCTCTGAAATGCAGATGCAATAAGGACATTAGCAGAGAAAAGAAAACCTACCGAATGTCCTCATCATAAGCGAACATTATCACTGCTCGAGCCTGGCGTGTGTCCTGTAGCATCCGGATGATCTTGTCAAAATCGGCTTGCTTGTGGTCGTGAGGAATCTTCAGCGACTGGGCGATGCATATTCCACCTGTGGACAGTGAGAGAAACGTGTGTGAAACGTGTGCAATGTGTTACACTTGCAAATCACACACCTTATCCCACACTTTCTAAAGTGAGTGAGGAATAATATCAGTTTCCTGAACGAGTCGAGAAGTAGAGGGTTTACATCACGCACTAATGAGACGTGACACCTGCTTCATTACAGAGTGCCATTAAACAGCCTGAGGTTTAATCCAGTGGGTGGAGCTAATGAGTAAATTTATCTGGGAGCTAATGGGAGCTAATAGCAGATTCTTCTGAAAGCTCTATTTAAGGAAAAAGGAGCAGGATTTGCTGCTTCATTTGACTGTACCAGGGAATCAGGCACTGAGATCATCTACTGGAAGAAGCATCTGGTTTTGTGCTGGATGTAAACATAAACAAAGACGGAATTATGTTCCCTGCCAAATAATTTTACAGTTTAAGCTCTTAAATTATTGATAACTGGAGTATAAACATAAACCCACCCTCATCCTTCACCCAAAATAGATGTAAATGCCCTCAAATTAAAGCTGACATTTTGCAGTTTAACATCACACACGTAATGTTCTTTCAAATGCAAAGCAATGCAATATAGAAACGACAGCAATGAAACCTTCGTGCATTCTCAGATCTCTTCAAATCAAAGCCAAAACATACTTTAATACTAGATACAATGATTCGTTGCGTTGCAAAAATCAAAAAACTAAAGCTTTAACAGGTAAAGGTAATGTAACTTGCTGCTGCTCTCATTCCTTTCATAAGACTTGTGCTTTCCATGATTCAAAGAAGCTTAAAAAAATGCTGTTACTGATCCAGTTCAGTCCATTTCTATCCCTGAAATATTGTGAGATGCACAGCTGGACACGGGTGCTCTGCTTTCTTCTCACTGTCGACAAGTGTGTGAGTGACTGAGTGAGTGTGTGAAACTGTATGTGATGAGATGAATGTGTGAGGTGTGTTCTTACATTGAGCCCAACGATTCTGGGCTGGCTCAGGACCCACTGTCGTAAAATAAACATGAATGAATGAATGAATGAATGAACAGATGAATGAATGAACAGATGAGAGGATCGTTTGTAGACATTCAAACTAAAGCTTATTAACCAGTTTTTGCGAGCTCAGGCCATGCTTGTGAAGGCTAAAAAGGAGAAGCAAACTCAGATATCTTTTTTTTTTTTTGGGCAGAAGTTCAGGGCGGCTTCGGAATGTGTGTAAAGCCAAACCCCTGTTGGAGAAAAATAACGTGGGTGTTGAGGATATATAGGGCAGAAGAGAGGAGTTTGGGCATGGTCCTAGTCCCGGTTTAAAGAGATGCCGAGCTGGACCCAACCACTTTGGCTCTCTGACTGATGGACTCTGAACCTCAGAGGAACAGATTTGTGGCATTTTTACAAGCACAATGTCTGAAAATTGGGATAGGGATAAAAGGAGACGCATAAAGCATGTCGACCTGTAAAAGTTCGGCCGTTTAGAGGAGAGCAGGTACTTCTGGCAGCCCTCCATATCCTCGTCCTGCTCAAAAGACACCCACAGTTTTTAATATTCATGGAGGAATTTCATGCTGAGCCGGTATGAATCATTTGGTGGTGACTCTGCTTCATAGTGCAGGCATTTGTTGTTATTTGGGGTGGAGGGGGAATTCAGACCCATGCCTTTGTAATACAAATGCATGTGCTAATGCGCCATTCAAGTGAACACATACAAAAACGACTGGCACTATGTGTGCATGTTAAATACAAGCCCGGTGTCTTTCGATACGCCACCTCCTTCATCCTGGGAACACAAAGACAAAGCCCCTTACAAAGCTCTTTACTGAAGACAATGCCTGGGAAATTATGGAAAGCGCAGGGGCGCGAGCTGAGGAAGGCAGAGCTCTCCCGACTGGCACAGATGGAGCCGGAATGATTTAATAGCTGCTCTCGGGAAGGCCATAGTTATTACTGGAAAGGGAGGAGCAGGAGAGGCGGAGGAGAAGCCATTGCTGTAGATAGATAAGGGGGTGGGGGATGCAGGAGGGATACGGGATACAGACAGGGACATTCAAAGAAATAGGGCACCAACAGAGGACAGGAGCTGGTACAGGACGATGCACAACCAGCTCGGTCTGTGGTGGTATTCATATAAAAATATTTCACCCCCTTGTGGATGTAGATGTAAATGTATGATGTGCAAACAGATTTCACGCTCTCCTTAATCTTAATCCGGAATCTAATCCCCACAAGCTGAGGATTTCCTGTGTACCATACTTCCACAACAGCTTACAGCACTGTTTCTGTAATTTTCCTCCAGGTTCATAACCGAGAGTCTTCCTTCCTTTACATAATGCAGTTTCTGCAGTGCTGAGCCCGGAGTAGGAACAACAGAGGCTCTGTTCTCCGTTTTACAGCTCAACGGAGCATCACAATTATCACTTCATGATGTAAACAATCTTTGTCACATGATGATGTACAAACATAGGCACATTCTCCCAGTCATGTTAGCTTTAGCCTCTCTAATGACCAGTTTGGGTCATCGCAGGGAGCTCCGTTAGCCTTAGCGCTCAGAGTAAAACACAAACCTTAGGAAAACAGAGCCTTCAAAGTGTGTTATTATTAAAATGATTTGTCAAATAATGTTAACTGGCCAATTATAGTTTTCCTGAAGCATGTCAGACAGTGCTGAGACTGACTAAATTGACACAGACAGCAGAAGCACATAGCCACTATAATGAATCCCTCCAAGCTACGGACAGTCTCTGAACCTCACACAACATACACACACACACACACACACACACACACTCTGCAGCCTGGAACATATACAAGGGGGGATCATCAATACAAATATTCCATGCCATTATCTATACAGGTGTGAGCTAAATAGGCGCAATGAATGTTGGTCATTTTTCATGTCTATGAATTACTTTCCCCCTGTTCCTCAGGGCTCAGGACCCCCACAGAGCAGGTGTGATGTGGTGGTGGATCATTCTCAGCGCTGCAGTGACACTGACGTGGTGGTGGTGTGTTAGTGTGTGTTGTGCTGGTGTAGAGTGGATCAGACACAGCAGTGCTGCTGGATTTTTTAAACCCCTCAGTGTCTGGACTGAGAATAGTCCACTGACCAAAAACATCCAGCCGACAGCGTCCTGTGTCACTGATGAAGGACTAGAGGTCGAGGGACACACACTGTGCAGCGACAGATGAGCTACTGTCTCTGACTTTACATCTACAAGGTGGACCAACGAGGTAGGAGTGTCTCACAGAGTGGACAGAGAGTGGTTATAAGTTCTGAAACTCAGAAACTCAGTTGAAAGCGTTTGAGTGAAGGGGTCATTACGACTGAAAAGGAGGTTGTTCTGTTGTGGCGCCTAAAGACAGGGCTGTTATTCTGACGAAGGTTAAAACAGAAAGGTTTTATTTTGTATTTGCAGTGAAAGTGCGCTCCTGAGGATCTGTATTTTTGCCGACTGCCGTCAGGAAACACAATGCCTCCTCCCAGCATGCCCCTCATCAGCCGCTCTCAGCAGCAATAATGAGACCAGCTTTTATGCAAATAATAAATTATAAAATAAGAACAATTCACTTCCTGCACTTTAGTTAATGCCAAGGCACATATGTTAATACCCAGTGTACATGAAGACTTGAGTTCTCACTGCCTAGTGCTTTGTGTATGTGTGTCTGTGTGTATGTGTGTGTGTGTGTGTGGGTGGGAGTATGTGGAATATGCTCTTGTCATGTCACTGTTTGTGAGGAGTGTGGTGTGTTCTCCCTCTGTCTGTGTGGGTTTCCTTCAGGTGCTTGGCTTCCCTCCCACAGTCCAAACACTGTGGAATGTGTGAGTGTGTGAGTGACTGTGTGTGAAAGTGTGAGTGACTGGGTGAGTGCTTGATGCCCTCAGGATGTTTTCCTCTTTATTATTCAGGTTGGGCTCTAGACCCTCTCTGACCATGATCAGCATGAAACATTTACAGAAAATGAATGATTGCAGCCCTGTGAAGGACTGGCGCCCCCTCCAGGGTGTATTCCCGCCTTGCGCCCAATGATTCCAGGTAGGTTCTGGACCCACCGCGACCCTGAACTGGATAAGGGTTACAGACAATGAATGAATGAATGACTGAATGAATGAATGAATGATTGCATTGCAATGAAATGAATACATGAATGTGTGAATATATAAAATGATAGATCCGCACTCATCCGAGAGGTCGGATTCCAACACTCAGATTTACGACTGCACGTGATTTCTAAAAGCCATTGTTATTGCAGTTCAGTGTGTGACTAGTCTTAATCCATGTCTGAGAACACCTCGGTCCCTGTGTGTATTTTCTGTGCACACAGTTCCAGTAACATGATCAATGCCCGGGAGCGTCTGCACACTTCATCACGTCGCAGTGTCTCACTTTGTTCCCGCAAAACGGTCGTGGTTCGGACTAAATGCCTTAGTGAATCAGGACTGTGGTTATTTTTCTCCCGCTCGGTGGGCCCGATCTGGGCTGGAGCTGTTTACCTGCAGCTGACCCTGATATGACAAATACACAAAGGTGCAGCGGAGACAAGCATTTCGTCCTTGCCATTAATCAGACATAGCTTTAGTGCTTTAGCTCCTATTGCTTTTCTTCTTTTCCCATTCTATTTTGTTTCCCTATTCAGCTTCTTCGCCTTCCTATCAAAACATGTGCTGCACATTTTTTTGAAGACTGTGTTCCCTAGCTGTTTTATGAATCCTTACTTAAAAACCTATGATGCGCCAAATTATCGTATCTTCCAGTCGTTACACGTGCCTATTTCCTCAGCAGCAGAAATACAAAGAAAAATCTTCAAAGAACGTCATGTTCAAATAGAAACGTTCATGTGGCTCCTATAAAAATAATGGGCAGAGAGAGTGTACCTTGCTTGGCTCCTGATTAGCCAATTTGTCACACCAACATCTAAGTATTTCATCAAGATGGCATTTCAAGAGGATTTTAGATCAAAGAGGTCCTTCTCAAAGAAGGAGGAAGTCATTACTGCTGTTCTGGGAGGAAAAGCTGACCGAGGATTGCTCTGGTCAGCTCAGACATTTGGAGATTGGGAATTAAATCCAGGTCAAGCCACTGCAATCTGTAAAAGTATCCAGAACCCGTGGTTGACATCCTGCATTATGGAGATGAATGGAGGTAATGGCCCTGTGAAATGCCACAGAGCTGTGTCTGAAGCACACTTTCAACTACATCGGGTCTCTTTTTTTGTAGTGCAAATTGATACCAGCTTCAACCGTGAAAGAGCCTAAAGATTACATTTGATTCTCATCAAAAGAGCGACATATTAATGCAGAGCATGAACACGTGTTTCAAGTGATACTTCAAAGAAAAAAAAAATTAAGGCATTTGTGAGGAACCTGATGCATGAGAGAAAGTTTGGAAGAGAGATTGAGAGATTGGTTTGGGTCAGCCTGGGCTTGGCTAGTTGTTAGGAGTCTCATTGTTTTTTATACATTCATGCATTCATAATCTATAACTGCTTCACCCTGATCAGGATCGTGGTTACTCATTAAAGGGCACAAGACAGGGACACACCCTAAACAGAGCATTACATTAGAGTACAAATACTCATTACATGATATAAGTCTCTGTTGTCTGTGTGTGACGTTGAGCTGCTAGTGAGCAATAAATGCCCATCTGTGGTATATGTTGCTTATCGACAGATAAAACAGATCATTTATTGCACTTAGAAAATAGCACAACACCTGAAACAATACCAGCTGGAATTAGAAAATGGCAGAACACACAATACACCAAACAGTGATTGGGTTGGATTTGGTCCTCATTTTTATTGGATTGTCACTGACCAAACTAATCTTGAGGTGAGGTCCTACATTTTTGGCTAAAAGACCATTCCCAGGATTTATAAATTGTGGATGAAATAACACTGGAAATTTTATGCCTCTAATCCTAAACCTACATTTCACTGTCACGCCCTTGTCATGTCTGTTTTTTCCGGCCATGTGCTGAGAGCGAGCACATGGCTATGTTTGTTGTTGTTTCCTGTCTCCGCCTTTGTTCCGCCTCCTTGTTCGTCACTCTCGTTATCTGTTTCAGGTGTGTCTCGTCTGTTCGTGTATTTCAGTCCCCTCACTTCCTGTTTGTCGAACATTTCACCTTTGTTTTGTCGTGTTCCCAGTCAGGTCATGTCATTCTCATTAGATTTCAGTTCCCAGTCTCGTTGTTTTGCATACTGTGTCTAGATTTATCTCTGTCTGTCTAGTTCCCTCTGTTTATATTTAGTTCGTATCTGTCTCTTTAGTCTAGTTTTCCATTCGTTTCTCTCTGTCCAAGTCTGCCTGTCTTTGTTTAGTTAACTTCAGTTTAAAAAAGTATTGTGTTTTAGCGAGTGCGTCCGCCAGTCAGTCCGCACCCCGTGATTCCTGACATTCACCCTAAATCCAAAACTTACATTTCAAAAAAGATACAAACAGCAGCACATTTAACAAATATCTAAAAACCTAACCCTAACTGTAAACTGAGCACTAAGCTCTAACACATTAGAAACTGCACTGATTTGTGCTTGTTCAACACTAACGCTAATTCACAGAATCCTGAACCTAACCATAACTCTGATACTAGAACTAAATGTAACCCACTTTACTGTAAACTCGGGTTAGGATTCAACTCAGTGTGTATTAACTGTGCAATGCTATTACAACTGTTTCTCTGATATGACTTCTGATATACAACAGTGTGTGTGTTTATTAGTGAAACAGTGCCACCAGTGGACTGGAGCTCATTTAGTGACTGTTAAATGATTATAAAATACGATGAAGGAAAACTATTTATGAAATGCACTTTATAGTAAAAAAGAAGATTTTTCAGATGAAATCTGAAAACACACAGTTAACAATTGGAGAGCTTGTTGACTGTGTAAATGAGGCAGACCCGGGTGCTCTCTTGCTTAAAATCGATGTCACAAGTCCTGCAACAAATGGGGAAATCGGTTTACCATTAAATATGGATAAAAATGGAGTACGCTGTAATTCAGGGCTCTGTGGCATCTCCTTATTTGCATTTTCCCTGTTTAATATGAACACTTCTCACAGCTTTGACAAAGAGAGCTGGGTAATGTGAATCTTGTCTGCCAAAAGCCTGACAATATATTTCTTCCTCTCTGCCATCTGATGGCACGTCTCATATTGAAAGCGAGTCAAACAGGTTTTAATATATAATTACGGAGCGAGTGTTTTTGAAAGGAATATTAGTTTGATGGACAGCCGCTCGTAATTGCTTCTACGGAGGGTTGTTGATGTATCGTTTTCTCGCGGCCCGTGATCACAGCTCCACCGTCCAATAAAATGCAGAAGTTCCAGGCACTTCCCATTCATCACAAGGCTGATTTATTTTGGAAGACTGTGGAGTGAAGAGCTCAGTGAAAACACGGGAAGGAGGCAGCATCCATCCAGGAGCAACAACTCACTCAGGAGTGTGTGTTTAGCAGCCGAAAAAGAACTCTGACACTGACATTCAGCTTTGCTTTTTCTAAATGTGAACAGATTACACGTGTTCCTGCAGCCGCTCCGTCCTGAGAAAAACAAAAGCACGAACAAAGTCACAATTTCTTCCCACTGTAATAACAGGGCCTTAAAGGCAAACTTCTGACAGATATTTATTTTGTACTTTTTTTCATTTTTCTTCTGTGATATGTGTCTAAAACTGTGAGAAAACTTTGGTCTTTATGACTACGGCTAAAAGTTTGGACGCTTGTTCAACTAACATTTCTTCTAATATCAAGGGTATCAGTCAGTGTGTGGACCACTTTGCAGAAGTAACAGCTTCTATTCTTCTTAACTGTTTGGACTTCAGCAGGGATAGCATCAGTGAAGTGAGGTACTGATGGTAGATGATTAATTCTGGATCACGAGCACAACTCCTATTCATCCCAAAAACACTGGATTTTAATAAAACACTTGAAAAAGCACTTGCCCTTCTTCACCAGCCAGTGCTGGCAGGCTTTATACCCAATCCTTAGCATTGAGCATGATGTCCTTAAACATGTGCAGCTGTTCTTAGTTTGCTATGGAGATTACACAAGGAATGCATGCACTCAACCAGATACCTGTGTGAAAATATAGATGATCCACATTAAAAGAGTAGAAACTAATGTGGCCTGTTAATATACTTTCGAACGACTACAGAAATGAAGCATAAAGCATAAGCATAAAGCATAAAGAAAGACAGGTTCTCACTTTCGTTCACAAGCACTTATCACAAGCTGATCTCCCACAAAGCCTCAGAGTTTGAGTCCCTTGCTGCAATGATGTCGTCTTGGAAACTCCACGTATTCACAGCAGTTCATGCTTTTGTTTTGTGAATGTGGTCAGTGTTTGGTCTGTCAGCTGTCAGTGGAACAGAGCGGACGAATTCCTCCTGGTTCCGAGCTCCATTTCTCAGGTAACTGGGGAAAAAAAACTCGACCGACAGCACCATCCCCTGCTTTGATACGGGATGCACACATATCACCCTCTCTTTCTCATACACACACACATATCCTCTCTCACTCAGCAAGTCGGAATCTGCAGTATTCTGGGAAAATACTGGAGAAAAATATAAATCGGGTTGTTGTGTATGAGTTAGTGTGGTGTTTCTGATCCAGAACTAATCGTCCAGCATCAGGACCTGGCCTTGTGAAAGCTCCCAAAGCTTATCTCCATCAAATCTTGGCAGCAAATTCCAATAATCTAGTCCTTGCCAAAGATGAATGGGTAAAACTCTCTATTAATTAAAAGCTTTGATTACAAAAGACATGTTTGATCACATTATAGACTGTGAATGTTTGAGAAGAATCAGAATCAGGCTTATTCACACATACAAGGAATATTTTTCTGTCTGTTGCCTTCTCTCTGGGCAAAGTACATATAGCTTTCAGAATTTCACTATAGGAAAGATATTGTACACAATTTTACATAAAATATAAAGTAAAAAACAACCCAGATTTGGAGACTGGTGAAATAAATAATGCATTAGTGCAAACTGTCAGTAAAAATGGTACTATACAGGTATCTTATTGTCTTTGTATATAAAGGTGGTGGTGTTAAAGCTCAGTCCAGTGTTCAGTAAAGGTTCATTACATCTGTAATCTTTCATTATAGAACTTTAAAATCTACAATTAAAATAGAATATGGTACAATTATTGTAGAGTGGGTGGGTGTAATATCAATCAGAAGACAGAGAATAGTGTCGTTTCTCTAAAGTCCAGAAGATGATGGTGCTAGTCAGGGTTTGAGACAGTGAATAGGTTTGCATCAGAATAGAAACTGTTCCTATGTCTGATAGTCTTTGTGTGTAGGGATATGTAGCGCCTGCCGGAGGGGAGGAGATGAAAGAGCTCATGTCCAATAATTGAAAAATGAGAGCACATAAAGGGTTAAGTGTCATTTCTTCCTCTAGAGCATAGGGTTTGCCATTTGAAGATGGGCAACAAACCCTTTGGGGTCTCAGAGAAAATACTGAAAGTCAAGCTTTAGTCGCTAATCAACTGTAACTCGAAGAGGAAACACATGAAAAGTCCTGAGTCATTTGCTAACTCTCTCTGTCTCTCTCTCTTTTTGACAAAAGTTGGACAGTCACTGTTTGCGTCTCCACCGCTTTAGGCCTTAACTGGAGAGTGTGGTCCCTGATTTGTGGGGGGTTACACCTCGAGGGGCACGAGACTGTTACTCAATACAGAGGGAACTGGACAGGCATCACAAAAAAAGGGCAGAGTTATTGCCTCTCTCTGGGCTCCTCGCCCGCTGACAGCGGCCCAAGGGTGAGGCAGCCAAATTTATCTGCATTATCCATGACAAAATATTGATCTAGGTAATCATTTTTAGGTTAATCTATGTCCGTCCACATGGTCCGATGCAATGACCTGAAATATGACTTCATTCAAGTCAACTCTAAATCTGAAAATTACACACGCAGCATCAAAACTTACAAGGTCAGCCTTGAGATACGGTCCAGGAGCCCGTCAAGCTTGAACGATCTGAATGGGCCACACTTACTAAGTCAGTGTTCCCAAGGTTGTAATTAAACTTTGAGGGACATTCTGCCTGGGACTCTGTCTGGATCAATGTATGCTTCTAGATATACACCAAAACTAACAAATAATAATGAGTGACTAAAAAGAACCTTACAGTTTTGTTGTAACTGAACTGAATTTGTGGCCATAGTTCCTGTCATCATCCTCTGTCCTCTGGTGGCACTGTGGTGTGTCTCTGATGTTGTGCATGTTTGTGATGTTGAAAAAAACCAAAACTGGGGCTAAGAATGATGTCGAAATCCAACAAGTCAAGTCAGTCAAGTCTGGCCCTAACTACAGCCACAAGTGTTGAATCCAGATTTGAACAGAGTCCAGTAGAATTTTATCCAAAACCAATACATCAGGATTTAAAGGAGTAAAGCCACAGAAAGCCCACGTCTGCCAAAAGAGAGGTGAACTGTCCAACCTGAATCCAACTTGAGCTCAGGAAATGTGAGCAGAGCTGATCACAAAACCCCACGCAAAAAGTCATGTTCCATCAGCCATTATGTAAGATTTTCTGTTCCTCGTCAATAAGCGAGACCTGGTGGCTAATCGAGATGCTGACATTTTGTGAGGTGATCTCTCGGAGTGTGTCAGGTCGATTTCAGGTCTGAGAGAAAAGGCTGTTTGCACTGAGCAGTGATTAATCTTTAATGAATATGAGCTCAAACTCTAGCCTCCAGTCTTCCTTTGAGAAGGCCCTGTTTGTGGCGCTCAGCTACTAACAACGTCTAAAAACATCCATATAAATCAATCAAGCAAAACATCTCCGCTCCACTGTCCACACAGGAGCACTTTGTGGTTTGCAAAATGCAGACGTTAGTCCATCTGATGCTCTGCATACTTTGTTAGCCCCCTTTCCCCCAATTCATCAATGCAGTGACATCGATATGTTAGTGTGTGTTGTGCTAATACAAGTGGATCAGACACAGCAGGGTTTAAAAACTCCAGCAGCACGGCTGTCTCTGATAAGTCAATGTTTCCTGACATTTGCAAAAGTGTGTATTCCCTTGTCAAATAATATAAGTGATAATAAATTCATCTTAGAGCACAACATGGGTCAGTCATGTCACATTCCAATTCACAATACGAGCAGCCAAAGATGAACTGTGTGAAATATTGCTGACAACCAATTAGCAATTAATCTCGGAACAGTCAGATACGGCCAATGAACACTGCCTTCACTGTCTCATAACAAAAAAAAAAAAAACACAAGCCTGTTACTTTTGCCACTCATAAACAATTGATTACACAATACTATGAACTTGCAATGCCCTCCTGAGGTCTTGGAGGGAACGGTGGTAACTCAGCGAGCTCTTATTAAAATGACTGAGAAGCGAAGAGCGAGCAGGCGTATCACAGTGGAAAAGTCATTATCTGGGATTGCTTTCTCACAGAGCCACATTGGACCAGGGGGAGAATAATCAACGGCAAGGCTTCTGTTCATCAGCCGACAGGTGACTGCATGGAATAAGTGGAGCTCATGAAGTTTTAAAAAATGCAAGACATGGTCGCAGATAATGTCCCAGAAATAATAAGCTTAATTAAGTTACAGAGCAAATACAGTCTTACAAAGAAGATACCAGTGCTGCTGAAGTTCAAACCCTTCAGTGTCTGGTCTGAGAACAGTCCACCGACCAAAAACATTCAGCCGACAGCGTCCTGTGTCACTGAGGAAGGACTAGAGGACGACCGACACACACTGTGCAGCGACAGATGAGCTACTGTCTCTGACTTTACATCTACAAGGTGGACCAACGAGGGAGGAGTGTCTCACAGAGTGGACAGAGAGTGGACACAGGGTTTAAAAACTCCAGCAGCACTGCTGTGTCTGATCCACTCTACACCAGCACAACACACACTAACACACCACCACCACGTCAGTGGAGCTGAGAGAATGGACAGTGAGTGCAGAAACATTCAGGTCAGTTTAATGTAAACACGTGTCTAATAGTGACTAATGAGTCTCACATTATTTTATGTTGAAATCTGATGAATCGACTTATTATTTTTGTTCCATTTCCCTTTTACTTTTTGTAATTAAAACATATTGTTCAATTTAGCTTTTGTCTTTATTTTCAATCCCTATTTTCAATGCAGAGCTTCACTGAAAATGAGGGTCACCCTCAGTGTATTTCAGAGTTAAAATGAAGGTTGATTGATTGATTCAATTGTTTTCATTACCATTTGCATGTTGTTAAATTTCGTGATGAATACGAAACTAATTATAAAAAAATAACATAAACTTCAATTAGAAATTAATGAATTACCTGAAAGTGCTTACAGGATTCCAAAAGCGTGTAAAAGGGTGCAGCAGAAAATGTATTTGAATGCAATGCAAGTTGACATTGAGCAAAGTGCTCTGAGAGGAGGTACACCATGCCGGTTCGCTCAAGGCAACAAGAGCCAAAGTCAAGCCAGAGTCAGGGGAGGCCACGGATAAAGCCCTGTAAACTTCCCGGGCGTACAGCGATCTGCTTTTAGGACTCCCCTCCTGTCTTCCTTAACGCGAACATTTACAAACAAGCTGCACATCAGTTCGGTCGTCCTAAGTGAACTGACAGTTGCATCATTCAAGAGGAAGAACAACTGTTGTCTACAATATTAAAAATGAAAAGCAGGTAGAAAAGAGCAGAGTGCTGGGGTAAATAAAGCACCGCTCTGAGGGAGGCCCGGGGGAAGGGATGCGAGGACAAGCTGGAAACCAGGTTTCTACACAAATTAAAAAGCCTTGTTCTTGTCCTTGGTCTTTTGTCTGTTCTCGAGGAGTTGTCTCTGATGACAAAGACAAAGCAAAGACACGGAGAGAATCGAGCCACAGCAGCAAACTCTGGGGCGGTGATTCTCTCAAAGCCAAGGAAACCAAGGATACAACATTAGGCACAGCTTGAGAGATCTCAGAGCATTACATATACTACAAATAAAGAGCATTTGGTCATGATTGGTAGTTATTTTACTATCACTAAGTGAGCTCCCATCCACAGGTGGCAGTGTTTCACCAAATCCACACAAGCTCTTTTTCTTTATCCAAATAAGACCTGCAAAACAGTGTCGTGACCTGTTTGTGAGAGTGTCTGATAGTATTGAAAAGGTATGGGTTTTTATTTGACTTGATTTTGGAGTGTGTGAATATGTGATCTCTACGTCAAGTTCATCCAAAGGCAAACAAAGCCCAGTTCATCGTTTATATCCCACCTGAAAGCACCCAGAAACCTCCAGTTCTGCAGGTGGACATAAGACAAGATAAGATAAGATAAGATAACACTGTATTGATCTTGAAGGAAAGGATATTACAGAACAGTCCAATCCGGCCAATGTGGACATAGCGCATTGTAACTCCACTGGAAGTGCAATATAGGCTTTATTCAAAAAGTACATCGATAATGTGATTAGAGCCCATGAAGAGCTCCTCTTGTTTGAGGACAATTCAGGATCAATTGTAACACTAAAACACAAATCTGATCATGGCTTTAAATGAAATTTTCACAGCATTATATTTTTATTCTGAGAAACAGCTCTTTCCGAAGGGTTTCATTCATAGCAGGGGCCTTGTGACTAAGACTGGTTGTGTAGATTGTTGTGTTTGGGTGTGTGGTTTGGTTTGTGTGATGTGCTGTGTAGGAGAACAGTGGAATCCGTGTGCTTCTTTCCCCAGTTTGTTACCCCTGGTTTACATGGGTTTAGGTGGATGCTGCCAATCCCCAGTTAAATAGTACTTATTTTATTATGGTAAATTCCCCATTTACATTTAGCTATTCTTTATCTATTAAGAATTATCCATACATTTCTATAACAATAAGAAATAGTTCATTTTAACCAGCTGCTTGTCGTTTAAATAATATTTCTGTATTCTGACCTTTAGAATCATGAGTGTCTTGCCCTGAAACATGTCCTAAAGAGCAGGTACGTGACCTGTCACAGAAAAGGACACATTTGAGTAATATGTCTGTATGTCAGTGATGCTATTTGGCATTTGTGTAATGTATATAACCCAGAAAAGGCAATAAGCAGTGCAGGGAACTGACTCACTCTTCATTCAGACAGCAAGAGGAAGGTGTTCAATCCAGCGAAATGCAGTGATAAACTCTCCACTCCACTCACTGTGATGTTTCCCATGACCAATACAGGCTCTGTCTTCAGATTATGGGGCTACTCATTCTTGAGCTAAATTCCTGATAAATGACTGATTTCAGATTTATGACAATGCTAGGCCGACCTTGGAACTTAGCTACTGAGTCACACATCCCGAAGAGCAAGAGGCAGGGATGGAGGGGTGGATGTGGGGGGGGGTAGTGGGGGGAGTTCCTTTGATCTGTTTCCAGCAGCAGAACATCAGGGCAGAAATGGCGAGAGGAGAACGGATACAGAGAGTACTGACAGTCACTGTCCGATGTGAAGATTTTACACTGTCCTTCGTCACTGTCCACGACTACAGATGATGAAGGAGATTTACTTCTAGAGAGAAGTTCATAAAACCAATCCAACATTTCACCAGGACCTTGGAGGAGATACAGTAGTTTCTTTTGAAAAATGAGGACTCAGTGAGGGGGGTGTTATTCATATGGGGAATGATGGAAGATACATAGATGGCCTTTTTTACGTTAAGCAACACTAGGTAGTGTTTTTACCTTTAAATTATAGACTATAAATTATTGTAATGCTTTGCTGAGCTATAATAAGGAGGATAGGGCCACTGTTTTTGCTATTCTGGGCTCAGCACTGCAGAAACTGCACTATGTAACTTTTGGAGGAGGGTAATAAATGACCCCAGCTACCCACAGTGAGACCTCAGTTACACCCCTAAAAACTGTGCCACAAAGAGTGAGAGCAAAGTTTTATTTCCCTAAAGGTCCATGCTTGTAAATCTGAAGAGTAAGTGTCAGTTTACATCTCATTCATTCATTCATTCATTCATTCATCATTTTTAAGTCTTCATCCCAATCAGAGTCGTGAAGTGTCTGAAGCCTATCCGGAATCATTGGGCACAAGGCAAGAACACACTCTGTACAGAGCACCATGTATTCACCAGTTGTAATCATCAGTTCCAGTCACTCCAAATGGTGACAAATGTGTGTTTGCACTGTGGAGGAAAGTGGAGCACCTGGAGGAAACCCACACAGATACAGTGAGAACATACCACACACCTCACAGACAGTGACCTGGCCCATTACCCTGAGACCCTGCAGCTCTGTGTGTGTGTGTGTGTCTTGGGGGGGCACTACCTGCAGCTCCACTGAGCCCAGCTCTCTTCAGCCTTGATTACACATCACAAACATATTTTAAAACATGTAATACACCACATTAATCCAGTTGAAGTAAATCAGACAAACGAAAAGGCCTTTTCAAACAAAAGACTCAGTATGATGTCATCTTTTTTTTTGCCAATTATGATGATAATTGGCAATTTTACACATCAATCATCAAGTTAATAGCAGGTGGCATTACTGGGTGATGAGGGATGTCTCATCTCCAGCGGTCACACTCAGTTTGATTTCACTCATCCCTGCATTACTAGAGATGATCAGATTCCTCAAATTAAAATTCTCCCCAGACAAAGGGAGCTGTGTTTGCTTTCTATAAATTAGCAGAATGTGCTTTGGAGTGGCTTTTTCATACAAATGAGATAAAGTTAAAGACTGTCTTCTGTGATTATGTCTCACACCGAAGGGGGGTCAGGAAAAAGGAGCGTTAAAATGAGAGCAGGCGACGAGCTTCTAACTGACGAAGGTTAATTCTGCAATTACCTCACTCCGCCGAGCACTCTGGGCGAGGCATGATGGAATGATTAGCAGTTTCAGATGCTCAGAGGCCCTGGGAAGCCACAGGAGTGCTGGTCTAATCTGGAGAAGGCTCAGCAGGGGGAGTGACACAAATCACAGGCTACGTCATCTCCCTGAGCCCCAACATTGCAATCAGATCCTTGTCTCTTTTTCTGTTCATTTCTCAATTCTCGAGAAACAGTGCGAAGACAGCAAACCTGCACCAACTGATCTTCCTTGCCCAAGCAAGCGAAATGACCATTCTTATTAGTCGACTTAAAATGGTTAATACCAAAAAACGTATTGCAGGTTCAGGCAGGAATATAGAAGTACTTGCAAGGGACAAACCCAGGACACCAAGAAGAAAACAAACCATAAAAAGGCTGAGAAAATGATGCCATGGACACCAGACGGTAGATGAAAAATGCAACATGATCTCAGGGAAGTCGCAGAGGACTACTTAAGATGTTTAAGAACAGCAGGACAGGGGAAGAGAAAGCTCCAAGCCAAGGGAAAAGAAATTGCAAAGTGTGCCGAGAGCAATAAAGTCAGCCCAGTGAGTGTGGAGTAAACAATTTGGAAATGCTATGAGTTATTAAGAGGCACACAAAAACAAGTCCAATGGTGACATAGCGCTGTTGATTTGCTGACAGGAAGAAAACAGGTGGCAGATGGCACCCAGCAAGATTTTCATGCCTGTCATATCTGCTCATAATTTGGGGGGAATATAGGTGGAATCTAAACAGGAAACTGTTGAATATTACTGTCTGTCACCCCTATGTCAACAAAGAACTTCATCAAGGGTTTGAATCCTCATGTCCAGACCTGGAGTCTCAATACTCTGCAAGGTGCAGTGTTTCTACCCTCCTCTAACACAGTAGGTTCAACTCTGGCAGAGCTCATGGTTTGATACAGCAGTTAGTCTGTAATGACTACACACCAGTGTTCAGGTGGAATATCAAAAAATAATAATAATTCTAAACATGTGGGAAAATTGATCATTGGCATTTAACTTCTTAAAATGTGTGAACACAGACAGACACCTGTGAGCAATCATGAGCAACACTAGGGGCATTGAGCACACACCCATATCCAGAGCAGCAAGTACCCAGCCACAGTGCATGGGCAGTTGAGGGTTAGGCATCTTGCTGAAGGTCGCTTCGTTTGTAGTTGCTGAAGGAGGAAAAATCAGGGTTCTTTCAATCCTCATGTGCCAGCCCCTAACACCTTTCTTTTTTTATTAATGAACACACACAGTATTAAGTTTGCAATGTTCTCTATTCAGTTTGTTGAGATACGAGCCTCAAAAATGAACGTCTGCAGTTTCTAAAGCAGTCGATTTGTTGCAACATTAGGATTCAGTAAAGTTCTGTCTTTGCTGAATTATGTCCTCAACTCAAGTCAGATTTTCAGAAGAGATCAAACCAGGAGCTGAAGAATGAGACTGTTACTGAATCGACTCTGACAACAGCTGAACTGTGTCTCAAGACCGATCACATCCATCATAAGCAGGGGATTTGAAGGGCAGACTGGCATCCTTGTCAGAGTCAGCAAAGTCAGAAGAGTTGGCAGCACACTAGGGAAGCAGGCGGGGTCAGGTTCTGTCCTTCAGTGCCATTCTGCAGTAAATTCTGGTCCATCGTGATACTGTAATTATCGGATATCTGTTGATATAGGGAATGGCAACAAGTACAAAAATGCCTAAAAATTACAGGTATTTCTTATTACAAGATTTCCATAAAGAAATATGACGACAATATTAATACATTACAGATTGTAAATCATTGTGAAATTCTACTGAGCTGTAATAGGGAAAATAAAGCTTCTGTTGTTGTTTTCTGGGCTCAGCACTACAGCAACTGCACTATGTAGCTTTTGGAGGAGGGTAGGAAACCACCCCCAACTACCTCTTGATTTCACGACAGTCAACTCTGCAACAACAGGAAGAACCCAGGAGCAAAAATATCAAATCTTAAAGCAACCTAGTGTTGCAAATTTTGAAGATTTATTTAAGTTAACACATTGTGGTCTGTAGCACACAAACGACACAGTATATCCTCCACAGAGCGGGTCCCCCACCTGGGGGTGACTGTGATTAAACAGGTATAGTACAGAATCTGTGATGCATCCAGATCCAAAAAACAGCTTGTCCACAGTGTGTAAAACAACCACTGGAGAAAATTGACTGATTGCCACTTTAAGGACAAGAACACACAACGGTAAATCAAGCCTAACTGCTGTTCTTCTTCGTTCAAGCCATGACCTCAAGCTAAGTGTTCCCTGGGCTTGACCCAGCCTCTGGCTCTGAAGATTAATATTCAGCTGACCGGGGTTTGCTTCGCCAGGAAACAAAAGTGCTGCTGCCTACGCTGCCCGGAGGAGATGGATAGAACTGAAAAAAGGTCAAAATCTGTTCAGAAAATCAATGAAATGAAGAAAATAGGACACAAACTGAAATAATAGCTGTCGAGAACTCTCATCCTGGCAGTGGGGAAGCATTCTAGACCAGGAACTGAATGCTAATTCATTGAGATGTGCCATTGAAAAGGCTTTAATAAGGGATTGCAAGAAATATTGATGTGGTCAAGGACTATTGAAGGCACCAGTTGATTATGAAAATCTTTCCTGACTCCTGAAAAGTGTAAACAATGGTAGAAAAACCAATATATTTAACTGCAGCTCTGTCCCCACGGAGACACTGTATCAGTTCCCTTAGTTCCAGTGTGTATTGTATCATTAGGTGTGATTAAGTGTGGGCAAATTGTGTCATGAATATTCTAGCACCACACTTACAAGGCTATGAAAATATATGTGCACAAAAAAATGTTTTATTTCATTAAAAATGTATTTAAGAAGAAAGTAAACAATAGACTGCCTGAAATCAGCAGAAAAGCTGAGGTAATGCTCGATCTCACAACGCACAATGCAACAATGTAAATGGGAATATGCTGCAGGTATTGATATGTGCGGTAGTAAATTAAAGTGGTACAGAAACCCTATCAAGAGCAATCTAGCATTCGAACAGCACTTTCTCAAGACCTTTAGCACTGGCATTACTTTGCAATTACTGCCCAAGAGTAATAAATCTCCACCCAGAAGGCGCTATGGCCGACTCGACTCTCCCCACGCTGCCTGGCATTAGTGCCATTAGAGCTTCATGGATCCAGCCTTAAGAACAGCTGACAGGCTAATCAATTTTACAGGCTCCCATCTTTTATAGGGCTGTCCGGGAGAGAGTCACGTAATGAGCCTGGGACGCTTGATGAAGTGGAAGTTTACAGACAAGAGCATCACCACTGAGGAGGCATCCCAGCCATCCATTACCTAATAATGGACTGGAGGAGAACAGCCAGCAGAACATGCTGGAAATCCCAGAGTGCTGGGACATAATGGATGACCCGGCAAGTTGTTGTTGGATGAAATTCACAGGCTCTACAAAACCCGTCTTTGTTTGGTGTTACCACAGTGCAGGAGGCAGAATCAATAATCAACACCATGTCACACTGGTTCACGACGGCCCATAAAAGTCATTGCCCCTCTCTTTCTGGAGATACACGACCTACGAAAGAGGCTGGAGTCGTCAGCTCGGCGATGGCAAGTGAGAAGAAAGTGTGTCAGGGTAAACACCATCTTTCATACGAAGCAGGGAATCATTACAGTCCTCAGCACATTGCAGCCATTGCTCGTATTTCTTAAGAGGAAAGAAACTCAGGGCCTGGTAAAACCACATAAGGGACTCGTCAAAAAGTTTCCACGCTATGTGAAAATTTCACTTTGAGCTTGACATTCACTTTCTCATTTAAGAAATGATAAATAGAAAACTTGCGCTGATTCAACACCTAATTGAATTCCTGAAAAGGTTGACTTGGTGATTCAGCAGAAGATAATACATTTCCTTCAAAGCGTTTGAACCCGGGTGTATCATTCCGGGGGTTGTTATGAAATAAATGAAGCGCAGGAGAAAAGCCAGGTCAGAATCTCCACCCTCAGTTCTATTTTGGCCACCTTATTAGGAACCTCTAAGTTGTGTCAAGCCTTTGTGGTTGTAGGATCAGATGTGATCCCTGGACTCTGCTCAATGGATCACAAAAGCTACATCAGCTCAGCCCAAAGATGTTGGATTGAGGTTCATAACATCCACACAGATCCACAGCATGGCAGAACTGGCAGAGGGATGGGGTGAGGCATGGTGACCTCAGGCTTGATGCAGCTGCTCTGGAGCATCCCATCTTATTTCATGCTTTTCTAAGTTGACTGTTCAAGCTGAGTCTGCACAGGTTACATCTACAAAAGTTTTTCCTCCTACGGAGATTAGTGTTTAATTGAGCCTGTGATTAGTCACCGGCAGGTATGTTTTGCACTCACAAAACTCATCCCATTATTGATCTTCCATAAACCTTTGATAAGCATCAACATACTGCACACAATTTATGACGCTTTGACATGATAATTCCCACCATCCCTCAGGGTTATCATAAATTAGTGGGCGTATCTCGGACAGTGTGTACTCATTTTCAGAACCCAAACAGTTCACCTGTAAGACTTTATAACCAACTAAATGAAACAATTTTTTTTCATACGCAGAGCTTTGACGCGGCAGAGCTAACATAACACCCTCAAACCATTCTTTTTAACTGTCCCTGAATAATTCAGCAATAATCCATCATCAGCCGCTCCTTTCCTTTCGCGGGGACATTAATAGTCCGATGGAACAGCTCTTTAAATTGACCCAAATTACTCCAAGCCGGAAAGTGAGCTGATTCGAAGTGGGAGAAGTCATTGATCAAAATAATTGTGTGTACTTGCTGGTTGTTAGTGGCCATTTATTTTGAACAGTGGTAAAGTATTGGTTGCCACAAAAAGTCTGGACAAATGATGTCATTGCTGGTAACATTTTGCAACTCAGCAACTCACGTCTGATTTTTCTGCCTCAAAGTGACACAGATCTGATCTCTTTAGTGCTGTGTGGACTTGTCAAATTGACACACTTTCATATGTGATGCTAGATTGGCTCTGTATCTGATCGGTGGGCATTTGACGTGAATGTGAATGGTCTGCCGAGCATGTGAATTCCACTTCCCAGAATTCTTCTGGGAGTCACACCAGACACTCACACTGCAGCCAATCAGAAACTCAGAGGACAGCCTCCTTTACCAAATACTAAAATTCATTCATCATTCATTAATTGTCTTTAACCCCTTATTCAGTTCAGGGTTGCAGTGAGTCCGGAGCCTACCCGGAATCATTGGGCCCAAGGCAGGAACACGCCGTGGAGAGGGCTCCAGTCCTTCACAGGGCAACACACTCACACCTACGGACACTTTTGAGTCGCCAATCCACCTACCAACGTGTGTTTTTGGACCGTGGCAGGAAACCGGAGCACCCGGAGGAAACCTGCGCGAACATGAGGAGAACACACCAAACAAACAGGAACCTGGAGCTGTGTGACTGCGACACTACCTGCTGCACCACCGTGCCACCCCAGGATCCTAAAATGATTCACCTATTATAGACTATATATAGACTGTGTGTTTGTTTTCACTCGTTGTGAATATTGCCTCTAATACTGAACTTTATGTTTTTCATGAATTACAGATATCAACGTGGACTTTGTATCTTTTGACTTTGTTTTTGTTATTGCCCCTTGGAACATGTGCACGTATGTTTTCTCGGTTATTTTTTTATCCTGCATGGCCTCCAGCTTCGACGTCTGATTATTTCTCTTATATTAATCTGATGTGTACTTTACTCTTCATTCGTCTCACCCACTGAATCCTTCCACAGTCAGATCAGATTTCAGACATATTTTTGACTGTACACTTGCGTTTAGGGCTGTGGTCACATTAGGGTTAAAGGGGATATACTGCACCACTGATCAAGATTGTTATGAATGAATGAATGAATGAATGCTTTGACAGGCAATAAACCATGGTTTTTGTCTGGAGCATAGTTCAGAACAAAGGGAATTTGATTTTTGAGTTCTGTCAAAGAACAGTTGCATTAAAGGCAGTAAAAAAGTCTTTTTTGTATGTTTAAGCGATTCTACTTTGCTGAACTCATGGATGGGACAAAATGAGGATGCATTTTTAGCTCAACACTATTTCTTACAGTGCAGCAAATGCTCTGAAGCTGGAACTGCCTGCCACAGTCACTTAAGACAAAAGAGGCAAGAAAGGCACAGCATGAGAATACAAACCTCTCCCCGGCTTATTATAAAATCAGCCAAATAATGAAACAGCAGGGGCAGTGGATGTGTTCTGGAGGGGGAAGTGGGAAAAAAAAGAGATAAAGAAAGAAGTAGAAGAAGCCTGACTGCCTGGAATCCTCCCATGGTTTATCACACATCTTTTAAGAATTCTGTTTGAGCGGGAGTGAGCCAGTGAGGAGCTTGTCTCTGGGCCTCAGCATGTGGTATTAAAGTAGGATTTGAGGCTTCTCTGTTCCAGCGGCGTCTCTTCTTTCAAAGCTGGAGAGAGGAGCCGTGCCTGGGCACTGCAGTCTGCACTTTAGAGCACTTCCCCAGGCCGCAGGTCCTCCAGACTGCATTCAAGCAACCACTATGTAGGGGGTTTAACGGGATGTGATTGGAATTGCAGAAGGAACGGAGCTTGTTTTGAAATCGGAAGTAGCTCCCGGGCAAAAGCATACGAGGTTGCCTTGAAGATTTACAAAAGCATGTTCCATTCAATATATTCAGAAAACAGTGCTTTTGTATCTCTAAATCTACTGAAGTATACAGTAGCTGCAAAACATATGAACACACCTTACACCTTAGGAAGGCTGCCCATATTTACACAGTAAAGAAAGGTTGCAGTGATTCAGTTCCACATCTTTTCAGACTTACAGCACTGGATTGTGTTTTCCCATCGGAAGCAGGGATTGCGGATTGTTTTCAGATGTAAAGCAAGAGTGGGGATTGATTTTGCTTCTGTCAAAGCTTTCTCAAAGGAAAATGCTCCATCTGATGGAAAGATATTTAGGAGTCATGTTTTAATAATTAATTATCCCCCAAGAGATATCGCACCTAAATTAAAATATTTATTTACAGGAAATTGAATGAAGGATGACAAAGAATGGGCTTCTGGACCATGAACCTGAACCTGACACCACCACTCTTCAGTCTAGAAGCTGTTCTGTATAATTCAACACATACCAATGAGAATGCTAAGTTGTAGACACATCAAAGCTATACAGATACATCTGTTCTATTTTAACTCCATATGTTTAGAAAAAGCCAGCTGCACTTTTAAACTGCGTGAATATTTCATGACAATGCACCAATCGATTTCGTCCAGAGCTGATAGAGTAAAAGGCTGCTACATGATGGCAGACTCAAAGCTACATTCAACTTTCCTTTTTTAAATTTTGGAAATAACATAATCACATACAGAAATTACCGTCACACTTCCATAAACCTGATGAGGTAAAATTAGGTGCTACGTCAAAGGCATTCTTCCCAGTAAACAAGGAACGTTCCTGGACGTTCAAAATAGGTCTAAAAGTAGTCTGTCTGTCAAGGACATATTTTAAACGTCAACGGACGTCCAAAATCCATCTTAATAAGTTAGTTATCAAGTGGTGACCAATTGATAACGTCAGTAGACGTCCAAAATACGTCTAATAGTCGTCTTTTCAATGTCTGTGTTCAGACGTCTTTTCAACTTTCATTTTCAACCTTAAGAGAACGTTGAATCAACGGCTAATTGTTTACTGGGTTGCCACAACACCCAAGATTAAAAAAAGGAAAACTTGTTTCCCTTAAATTATTAAAAAAAAAAAAACCTGATTCAGAGCATGTTAATATTAACGTGTTAATCTGGAACCCACCAACACCCAAACTGTGAAACAAGACCAGCCAATTTTCTGTGTGAGCCGTTCTGATTCAACTCCACTTCTGACGTCAAGTGCAGAGTCTGGCCCGAAATGAGTGCGCTTGGGTGCTGAATGGGGCTGTTTAAACAGGGGGAGAACACTGCTGTGGGGCTTGTGGGATTTTGACCAAAGCAAGTCACAGACGTTTCATTAAGAACCAGAACTGAAAGCAGGAGAAGAATGCAAACCTACAAACAAACACCCAATCATCCTCAGTGTATCTGTTGCTGTGACAGCTTCAGCATCAGTGTGGAGTTGAGTGGTGTCAGAGCTGCTGCCTTCTACCACAGTCCTCAGCCTGCCACACACACTGATTATGCAAGAGATGCTGAATTATTGAGGAATGCGCTGGAGAGAAGCTGAGGAGGGTTTCTCTCTTTTATTTTTCACACTTTCTTTTTTCCAGCAGGCATCACTGAGCCTGCAGGGCTCTCTACTGCAGAAGACCCTGTGTATCTTTATCATCTCTTTCTCGCCCTCTCTCTCTCTCTCTCTCTCTCTCTCTCTCTCTCTCTAGCTCCCAGCCCCTCCAAAAAACCTAGTCCAACCCGAACCGAGCAAGAGGCCAAGGAAAGCAATAAATCTGCCGCCATTTCATCCAGAGAACTATTGCTCTCGGAGGACAGATCACGTCAAGCTTGTCTGCCCGCCTCTCCTGCTGTTGTTTTATTTCTTCAGCCTATTTATTTATTTATTGGCGTGTTTTGGAGTGTTTCTGAAGGGGAGGAGCTGGAACTTCATTGTGACGAATGCCTTGGTTTAAGATTTAGACGTGGAGTCTAAATCCAAATATTGAACGTTGCATTGTTTTGTAGCAGAGTTACAGAATTCCACAGTCGGCAGGGATTTACAGATCCAAGGAGAAGGGGTACAACTGTGTGTTGCTTCCTCAGAAGATCGTGGCTTCATCCCCTAGCGATGCTACAGCCATTGCTCCCAAGCTGAGAGTCAAAATCAATCTCTCTCTCTCTGCAGTCACTCAGTGCAATGCTACCCAGGGCAGGAAGGGGCAGTTATTGTTCTCTTCCAAGTATGTTGACATCCAATAGATTCATAAATGAGAAGTGAGAAAATTATTAATGTGCCACTGTCATTGCTCTGCATCCATTCTATAACAATTCCATACAATTTCAATATATTGTAAGTTCCATATTGTTACATTATCGATTCCAGATAAGTTCCATTTGTGAATCATAAATCAATTCCAGATCAATCCCATATGTAATCCATATGCTGGTCCAAAAACACAGGTTGGAAGGTGGATTGGAGACTCAAAATGTCCATAGGTGTGAGTGTGTGAATGTGTGTCACCCTGCGAAGGACTGGCGCCCCCTCCAGGGTGTGCTTGCACCCAATGATTCCAGGTGAGTCTCTGTAAACTGGCTCCATTTAAGAGCAGCGTAGCCGCTAAACGACATTTCTCTGTGTTTAGCCTACAATCGCATATGAATTCTTTATCAATCATATCGATTCCCTATAGTTTTTATATACAGACGTCATATCAATTTGTCACATACAGACGTCACATATCAATTGAATATATATTCCATAGAAATTCAATTTTGATTCAAATAAACACATACATTTTTAATTGATTCCAAAAATCAGGAACTTTTACTTTGACAAACTGTAACTGAGGACCTTTTCTATACGTGATCCCAGCTGGTCCAGCATCCATAGGGTCACGTGTACATTTATTATTCTCATCCAAACTTACTGAATAGTTTAATTAAACTATGGCTTTGTGATAAATCATCAGAATAAGAATCAACATCAGATTGTTAGAGGCAATTGTGCATAAAATCAGGAGAGATTTTAAATTGTTGCTCAGAGGTGGCTAGAGGCGGCAAGGCATCGCTGACTTTACTGACACCATGTTCATTTATCACCTGTTTCCAATTACAGCTGCTAAAGCATCCAAACACAAACACCTATTGATCGGGGCGGAGCTCAGATAACATTTTTGGCAAAGGTTGCCACACGTCTCATTAGCCCCCCATTATCCACTTGCCTTTCTATGAGATTAGGGTTCTGCCCGGTTCTCTAGGAACAGAGATTCCAGGCACAAATACCTCCAGCAGGAAAGTGGCGACATCCGCCCTCTTCACAGGGCAGAAGTGGCTGAATTCCCTGCGTGTACGAGGTCTGCTGCTGTTGATGACTTGGAGAGAAGGGTCTAAAAGGAGATGAATAATGGATCAGCGGGAAGCTCTGCCCTCGGCTGATGTGTTGACGCCACCGCTTGCTGTCTGGGAGGAGCCGAGAGGGGCAAGACAACTTAATAACAGCTTTCCTCATTTGGCACAGGGCGCCATGGGGCCCTAAATTGTTACCTGGGTCCCAGTCACAGCCTCGTGAATGACTCGCTAATAACCATCTGCTCCCACTTTACTTTCCTCTACTGCCTTTATGGGACTCTGGTCTGGATCTATATGAAAGCATCCCATCACAGGCCATTATTTGCTGTCAACACTGAGGACGGATCTGTGGATAGACTTCTGAGTTTTTATTGTGGGGTCTATTTTGGAAAATTTGAATAGTTGAGATTCCAGTTCAATAAGGTACAGCCCTGAAGCAATGAGGTGTCCATGAGGAGTGCGCACTATGCACCGTTCGAACAGATATGGTTTCTTTTCTGGCTAATTCATGACCAGAAAGTTCATCTCACATTTCAACCCTCATGTTCACTAAATGCAAAATAATAATGATAATACAAATATAAATACATGAGAGTGTATGTGAATGAATGTCTGTATGTGTGGGGAGTGAAAGAGTGAATGTGTGTTGGCCCAAATATGGATTGGTGCTCTATCTTGGTGGTATAAGGGTAATGATAAATTAAAAAAAGACACCTGAACTAGTGGCATAAAAGTGACACAGATGTGGGGCTAATCATCGAATCTCTACATCATTAAACCCTCCCACTGAGCAGTTCTGTGACCCCAAGTATAGTTAGCTAACCACATACTTGGTTTGTTGATATTCGTGCCAATCCATGTACATGTGGAAAACCCCCGGAAAATGTACCCCTCTGCTCATAAATGTTCAACACCACCATGGAGACCATAGTGCCTACTGGCTAAAAGACATTGTTACCTTTTTGTCTTTCGTACCAATGGTATCAAATATGTATGTATACAGTATAAAAAAGGAGCAGCAATGGTATTTGTAACACTTGTACATAAACAATGTGTGATTAGTAGTTATTTAACAAACACCAAGCAAGCTCCCGTCCACTGGTGGCACTGTTGACAGAGGAGGTTACTTTAACTCAGCTCTGAATGTTGAGTGATCACACTGAGCAGGCGTCAGAGACCAAGCTGTATGCTCATGAAAATCGAACTATTGTCCTAAGCCACAGGAGGATGGGTTCCACTTTGGGTCTTGGCTCCTCTCAGCGGTCTTCATTAAGATCTGAGGGAGTTTGTTCTGCCTCCGTTAGCTCTGCAGCGCACACTTGGGGCTCAGACCTGCAATTCTGTATAGCTTTGATAGCACCACCTGGTTTAGCACTCTATAAATAACACTGACTGTAATAACTGTTCTTTGTATACACTGCATAATTCTTAGGAATGGTGTTGTAGTGAAACAAGATGGAATTTTGTACAGAGATTGAGCTTGTAAAAGCAAAAAAAGAAAGTTAAAAATTAAATATCATGTTTTTTTAACACATTCTTAAGTTTAGTAAAAGTCTAAGAGAACATTTTTTTCTTTATTTTGCTTTATTTAAAAAAAAGAGTTCTACAGTTTTGTTTGTGTTTTGGATCTGGAGGTCCATACCTGTCAATCACGAGTCTTCACTTTGGCATTGCACAAAAACTGGCGTTCAAAATCTCAGCGCCAAAATAAAACTATGATATTGACCTTAGGCTCTCGCTGTTCTTTATACAGAATGTTTAAATTGGAATAAATGTATGTGAACAGAATCAGCAGTGCAGGTTCAGACCCCTCAGGTTGAAGTGACAGAAGGACAAGCTCAGCTCTCGCCTGGAGGAGCATCTGCAGGAGTTGGAAGCATAAAAGCTGAAATTAAAGCAACGACCTTCCACTCTGAGCCACTGTCAGAGGCAGGCAAGGCTGACGCTAATTGTGGAATTGATTCATAAGAAGCAGTGAACTTTCCGGAAAGTAGTCCACTTAATCTGTCTCCGGGAGAAGAGGAGCTGGTCCAGTGATGGAGCACCGCTGTTAATTATTTACATGAAAGGTGAGACTGGAGAAGGTTCTCACAGAGTGGGGGGGGCTAAGGCTTTTCATTTGGCTGCTGCAAACATCTGAGGGAGCCGTGTGAAGTGGAAGTGTGTTATGATAGGTCCCAGCCTCCAGGGAAGTAAAGCAGCGGCTGACTCAATTTAACACCTGAGGACAAAAGCTCTCCGATAGAATCCAGCCGCTGCTGCTAAAGTGGAGCTCGTGCCGCCAGGATTTGTTCTGCAGAGTTCGAAAATCTGTAGCTTGACGTTTCAGCCGGAGCTGCTAAGCTTCAGAAAACCCAGCAGTGTGGACGAGCCAGAAAACACCAGTCATTTATTTCTGGAGGAGATATCTCTCAGATCTGATTTCTCCACAGCTGAAGGCCAAACATCATTTACAGAAAAGGTGCAGGAACTGCAGAACTCCCAAAACAATCAGCATCAGAAAAAGTAGCGCTGGAAACTTTCATCTTTCAGAGAAAAGAGAAGCAGAAAATAAAAAAATATAAAAAGAGAAATTACATCTAACGCTGAACTTTCAACCTGTTCCCGAAGTGAATTTGTAGATATTTGATTAAAAGAACATTGCCAGGATTCATTAAATGTGCACAAACTATAGTTTGCCTTTTAGGGATACACACTAGGATTTATAATGCTAAAGTAATGTGAAAAATCAGCCTTAATACTGACTCTAATCTCCAGAAACTCAGAAGCACTGTAACATTCTCCAACATCAGTTTACAGCAATGTTTCTGTGATTCTACTTCAGGCACAGAACAGAGATTTTGTGGATCTAGTGAAACAGCGCCACCAGTGGACAGGAGCTCACTAATGCCCAACAATCATAACTGAACATAATGTGGAAACGTTAGGAATATCTGTGCAGCTCCTTTGAACAGGTGTGTGTAATATTTTGGGATATCTTTTTGGAAATTTGGAGGTGTAGAGAAATGTCAGTTACATGTGAGTTGACTGAGGGAAGATGTCTCCAGCTAGCAGCCCCTTACACTACTATTATTTAAGGTGACTGTCAATTTTTGAAGCTCATTTAAACCTGTGTTCTGGTGCTGCTCAGAGGCTCCCCCTGCTGCTATCTGTGCGGTTATGTACTTTCCATGTTGCTGTGTTTCTGTTTGTCTTTTGCTGTTCTTTCTTCTTTGTGCCACGTCCATTGTAAACTGACCTTTGATTTGAGAAAAACACTATATAAATTTAATGTCATTATTATTATTAATCACATGTGATTTCTTATGGAAGATTAGAAGCAATAATAAAAGCTGAGGGTGAACACATTCAATACTGAAACTATTGATAATAAACACTCTTCTGTGTTGTCTTCTGAAAATGGAACTGTTTACTGTTGTGCAGTTTGAGCAGATAATTTGATCATCACACACTCACTGTCCGGTTTAATACAATCATTCTGCTCAAAGCCCAGTTAAATGTTCTTCACCAGAATCTGGATGTTCTGCTATATCATCTGAAGCTGGCTGATGAGTAAACAATCCGACCCCTGTCATTATCATTCAAAATAACCTCTAAAACCCATCAGATAATTGCTGTTTCATGAGGCTGATAATGATCCTGCATCCTTTTGGGGCACTGTGGGTCTTCCGTGATGGATCCTGATCGAGAAAGTGAAGTTAAGTGAAGTGAAATAAAGAAGTGAGGGCCCACTGTAATATATCCATTATCACTGTTTGCAACACAATCAGGGGGCCTTAGATCGTTCAGTGGGAAAACAAACCTGTGGGTGAGGATGCAATCATCGGCCCGATTCCGCCGGAGATAACGCAGCGTAATTTGTTGTCTCATATGTGGTGAGCCCTTTCAGATGTGGCAAGTTTGGACGACACAATGAAAAGTCTGTCACAATGATGGATTGACTGCTTCCCGATGTTATAAATGCACTGTCGGTCTTGTCGCTTGATTGATAAATGACCCAGTCCACGTTGGACAGACAGCCTCATATCGCCCGACATCTCTGTTGTGTCCTGGCTCTGTAATGAAATCATGCTAAGAGCTGATTAAAACATCTCCCAGTCACACCGCAGACCGGCCAGGCCGGAGGTGCCGAGTCCGGCGAGCCGGAGATGAACCGGCGAGATGGTTGAAATTTTGATCCCATTCTCACAGAACTTCAAAGCACTTGAGTGACTCAGAGAAAGAAAGAAAAGACAAGAGCTGCATCCAAATGGTCGGAGCAGCGCTTTGTTCTCCCAGCTGGTCTGAAATGAAAAGAAAGGTTGGACGGAATGGAAAAAAAACTGAAAAAACTAGCGCCTCGGATGATGAGGACACATCTACAAAGGATCCTAGAACCTCAATTACGCGAGCTAGCTCTTGTAAAGATAAAAAATATCTGAAACTTCTGTTAGAACTTCCCTCATGAAAGAATGTTCAGCTCCAGGAGCCGAACTTCAAGAAAGAGAGATGAACACGTCTTAATAACAGCTCTCAGTTTCTCTTCAGCTTGAATACTCACATTCAGTGCTAAAATATGAGCATTTTAATGTTTAAAATTATAAACGGAGGTCAGTGGTGGTCTAGCGCCCTCTCCAGGGTGTGGCCTTGAGCCAGTGATTCCAGCTAGCCTCCAATAGCACTGCCAAAGGAAGAAAGTGCTGACAGAAGATGAATGAATGAATAGAAGGTTGTGCATATAACAAAAACTGTGATAATGCTTATTCCACAACAGGTCCAAAAGTATCTACACAGAACTTTTGTTGAGGGAAACTGGCTTCTTAAAGAGTAACTACATGCTTAGATTTTTTTGCCATATGTTGCCATATGCAAATTAATGAAGGCAGTATTTTGAAATGAAGGTGTTTGTAACTACGTCTAATTATAGACAGCCTTTAAAAACAGGAATATTCAAACACTTCACCAGAGCACAGGTGTGCCTACATGTTTTGCCAAATTAATTACAACTTTAAAGACACTGGAGCAGAAAACAGTCAGTGTTTATACAAGCATTGATTTCAGACACGGCTTGATGCCTTCTTCCCTTTAGAATGCTGCCTTAATAGACATCGTTCTGGTTGTTTCAGACACAGTCTATGTCTCAAAGTTCCACCAGAGGGGGTGTAGTTACCCATTAATGTGGTCTGTTGTGCACACACAGCTTGTGTAATCTTCATAGAAAAGCATTGACAATAAGAAGGAACACCCAAGGTCACCACCCAGTGCCAGGTGTTTGCTAGAGGGTAGAAAGCACTAACAGGGTCAGAAAGCAGGTTTCTAAAGATGCTCCAGGCACAAGTGGGAGTTTTCAAGTAAATAACAACAACAAAAAAAGATATACAAACTTATCCTCTACGTTTTAGCGAGGCTAAGCTATTTACCCAAATAACCTCTGACAGAATATGTATCGCAGCTCCTCGGCACTGATTTTTCAAGCAGGGGTATTTAGGCTAGAAGAGCCAAGCTCCATCTACCTCTCAAAAACATCACCACCAGCACACGATATCCTGCAATTTTAATGAGTGATTAGGCTACACATGAAGACATGGCCCCTGCAATATTAATGAACGCCAAACTTGAAATAGTCAGCCCTTGGGAAGTCATTAGCTTTGACAGGTCCTTTCAAATTGCACCGTATCCCAATCAGAACATTTCCTTTAGCCATGGCCATGTTGCAGCCAGGTATCTCACCTAACACGCACCAGAAGCGCTGGTCTCTGGAGGTCAAGAACCAGAAAACAGCTCCGGTGAAGCATACAAAGCATGCTCTTGCAACCGAGCGCAGTCTTCTTTCAAACTGCTGCTCACGCAGGATTGCTGATTGCATCACTGCGCTTGGAGGAGAATGCTAAGTGCTTAGTGCCGTGCAATTGTGTGGACACCCATCCGGATGCTGAATCACGCCGTATGTTCTGGAAGTGGTCCCAGAAGTTCGATTAACATTATGTAAATGAGGTGTAATTCAGCGTTCTAGAAATGTTACATCACCTTGACTGAACTTCACACAATGCTGGTGTAAAGCACTTTATGAGTGACACTATATCATGTGTGTTCCTGTGACTGTAGTCCATCTGTTGCTCTGCATTTTTTGTCACCCCTTTCCCCCTGTTCTTCAGCGCTCAGGACCCCCACAGAGCAGGTGTGATGTGGTGGTGGATCATTCTCAGCGCTGCAGTGACACTGACGTGGTGGTGGTGTGTTAGTGTGTGTTGTGCTGGTGTAGAGTGGATCAGACACAGCAGTGCTGCTGGAGTTTTTAAACCCTGTGTCCACTCTCGTTGGTCATCTGTTGCTGCACAGTGTGTGTTGGTCGTCCTCTAGTCCTTCATCAGTGGACACAGGACACTCTTTAAAAAACTCCAGCAGCACTGCTGTGTCTGATCCACTCTACACCAGCACAACACACACTAACACACCACCACCACGTCAGTGTCACTGCAGCCATTAAAAGGATCCAGCACCCAAAGCATACCTGCTCTGTAGGGGTCCTGAGTGTTGAAGAACAGGGTTAATGGGGGCTAACAAAGTATTCAGAGCAAAATATAAACAACTGAGTGCACCTGTATGCTCAGTAAAGTCGATAAAACTGAAGAGGCCTTTACGAATTGTAGCTGCATAGAGATCCTCATATGCCCCTTGTTAAAGTAACCATAAGTGGACGTTAAATTAAAAACACCAAGACTGCCCTCAGTCTGCCAAACTGAAGAGAAGGCCCTCTCCCACTTTGCCCTTGAATTGGATTAGCATTTACCTCTACGTCAAAAAGCTACTGATTGGCTCCTGAGCGGCAGCTGGATCAGGATGTTGTGCCCTGTAGCAGAGAGCTGCCATGGATGCCACAGCCATCTGCGAGTGACAGTCCATGAGAGCACAATTGGCTCTTCTGCCTTCTGGGTAGAAAACATGGCTTAGTTCCTCTCTCTCCCTGTCAATCTGGTCAGTACTGGTCAGTCGTGGGCATCTGCCAACCCCCACATCGAGAACTTGGCAGTCCACTGCTCAATTAGGACTCACTGAGAAAAGATGACTTGGAAAATATATTATTTTAGTGCAATTGTGAGGTATTTTCTTACAAATACATGGTTCTTGCCAATGTACTACAAAGGTAAACATGGTTTGCTGCAGTAGGGGCTTCTACACTTCTAGAAAGGTATTAAAATAGATGCCAGAGCACTTTGACAGGACCTGGCAGTTCTGAGGCCTGTAAATATTAGTGAGGTCAGCTACAGATGTTTGAGGATTGGTCCTGGAGCTCAAAAGCATCTCTAGTTTGAAAACAAGCCATGCCTACAAGTACGTTTGAGAAAGAAGCTGGTCTCAAGATACAGACATCTCTTACTCAAACATACCATTCCACCTTAGAAGATGTGGAGCTTCTGAATGAAAACAAACAGGAGGTCAAGGTTGTTTTACTGTGAGAACAGTAGTTCTCCAGAATTGTCTACATTGCCTTTAAACAGCAGGTCGAGGCTGAACAGAAAACCAGACAACCACAAATCCTCTCCACTCAGAGACTCCGACTAGGAGCCATGTCTTACGCAGTGTATTTGTGAGGTATGCTTCCTTATTCATCTGAGCTCAGTGAAACTAACAAGAGCCTGGAAGAGCCAGGGCTTTGGATTTGGAATTGTAGGACAATGAAATGAGCAAATTAGTCCTCAATATGAGGCACATCTGTTTTAATCCCAAGCAGGCCTTAACGACAACAAATGCCATGATACCGGGCCAAAGCACATCCCTGGCAACGCAAAGTTAAGATGACAAATACCAGCTGACAAATACCTGGAAGCAGTGCTAGGTGTGGGTAATTTGACAGGGAGGACAGATTTAGGCATGGTACACTAGTCCAAACACTTGTCAAAACTGACACAGAGAATGGCAGTCGGAATAAATCTGGAATAAGCGTTCCAGCTTCATGGCGAGGGAACAGACCTCCACCAAACTGTCCAGAGCTTCTTTTCTAAAGGGACATTAATCTGTTGCTGTGATGGACATAAAATGTCAAACACGGTTTTATCGTCATTGCACAGCATCACAATGAGATTTGTACACACACACACACACACACACACACACACACATCCAGAATGGTGGGCAGCCACCTCAGAGCACAGGGAGCAGTTTGGGGTTAGGGTTTTGCTCAGTGGCCTTCTGCTGCAAATGATGAGGGAGGACAAAATGGTGTTGCTTCACTCCCCCACTGTCATTTTTCTGCTCGTCCTGGTAAACAAATCAGTGCCCTTCCAGTCTGAAGTCCACCCTCCACAATTGCAGCAATAACCATCAGTCGGTTCTTTTAGATGTCACAGTTCTTACATTACCACCACATTTGCTTTAGAACCTTTGAGTTTGTGAGCTCCTTCCTTGTGTTCTTCACAATCACAGATATCATTTCAAATGTTGGTATTTGGACAATTATCCAGTTAACATCCATGGAAGTCTATAGAAACAAGATTTAACATTCATTCATTCATTCATTATCTGTAACCCTTATCCAGTTCAGGATCGCGGTGGGTCCAGAACTTACCTGGAGTCATTGGGAATACACCCTGCAGGGGGCGCCAGTCCTTCACAGGGCAACACACACACACTCACACCTATTAACACTTTTGAGTCGCCAATCCACCTACCAACGTCTGTTTTTGGACTGTGGGAGGAAACCAGAGCACCAGGAGGAAACCCACGCAGACACAGGGAGAACACACCACACTCCTCACAGACAGTCACCCGGAGGAAACCCACGCAGACACAGGGAGAACACACCACACTCCTCACAGACAGTCACCCGGAGGAAACCTACGCAGACACAGAGAGAACACACCACACTCCTCACAGACAATCACTCGGAGGAAACCCACACAGACACAGAGAGAACACACCTCACTCCTCACAGACAGTCACCCGGAGGAAACCTACGCAGACACAGAGAGAAAACACCACACTCCTCACAGACAGTCACCCGGAGGAAACCCATCCAGACACAGAGAGAACACACTACACTCCTCACAGACAGTCACCCGGAGTGGGGCTCGAACCCACACCCTCCATGTCCCTGGACACTACCTGCTGCACCACCGTGCCGCCCCAAGTGTTAACAAAAAATGTTAATGCAGCCATTAAGCAGAAAGCATTCTCAGTCCTTTCACTCTTAAAATAAAAAATGGTGCTACAGAAGTTGCTTTGAGTGACACCATAGAAGAACAATTTTTGGTTTCATAAAGAACAATTTTAATAATTATGTTTAAATTGGAAAGGAACATTAAAACTGAGTGAGGAATTTCTTTTCATGGAACCAAATGTTATTCTTCTATGGCATCATCAAAGAACCCTTTGTATCACTTTCATTTTCCTTAGTGTTGCCTTTGACTTAGTTTAACATGACAATGCCATTATCCCCGTATAGCAACAAAGTGTAAAGCAGTATCATCCCTAAACTTGTAGCATTTGGAAAGCACTGAGAAGCAGTATTTCCTTTATCCCAGAACTTGTTAACACCACATTAGAGTGTAAAACTCAGCTTTGCTCTGCTTGAGCCCAGGGCCTTGTTTTACATGCATCACGGCTACGGACAGCAGCCTTTCAGGAGCTCAGATAAAATTTCCTCGCTTCCCCTTGCTAGACCTCCTCTCATGTCTTTGAAGGACAGGCAAATAACTTCCAGCAGTCTTCTCCACCTTCCACACTGGCAGCCCTGGAGATAGGCATCCACCCACCAAGCTAGCTCTGTCAGCCTCTCAAAAAGTACACAATGTCTTCAGCACGCTGCTCCTCTCAGCTATAAGCGTCAACATTAGCACTCGGCTCGGTTTGTTCAACTGTGGCCAAACACCTGCTAAAAATAAATATCATGTCCCACATGTGCCCAGACCTGCAGGAGAAAAGTTCTGTAACACTTCCTGAGGTCCTGTTTTTATATAGATTTAGAAAGATTTTGTATATGGCCTTATACAGGTTACATAACACAGTAGCATGCTATAGACTGGAAATATGTGAGTCATGCCATGGGAACAAGTTGTTTTTTAACAAAAATCCAATGTCCTTTTTCTAATTAATGCTATACTCTCAGAAAACCACTTACTGTGGTGATACCCTCAAGGGAACATATTCATTACCTTTAATTATGGAATATAATTGTACCATATAATATATTAATTGTAGATTTTTAAGTTGTGTTGATTTCATATCCATTCATCTCCAAGACTTTTTTTTTTTCTATAATGAACTGATCAAACATATCCCACTCTCCTTCTGGAGACGAGAATGTAATGAACCTTTAGGGAACACAACTGGACTCTAACACCACTGCTGTACCTTCAAAGATACACTACACTGTTTGTAGCTTTAGTGACAGAAATGTACCTGTACATAACCTTTATTTCTTACAGTGTAAATTATTATATAATAATTCAGGACCTGTAACAAATTGGTAATAAATTTTGGAAAAATGTTGAAATGGAAAGTTCACATGGTTGCTATGTTGTGTCTATGTGGTTAAACTGTCTTAGCTAAATGATTGCTATGATATCTGAAGTGGTTTCTAAGTTGCCCCGTGTGGTTGCTAAGATATATCAGGCAGTTTGTTATGTGTTCCAGCTGGCTGCATTAGCTGTTGATAAAGTTATTTCAGGTGATTAATAAGTTGTTTCAGGCTAGTGCTGAGCTGTACCAGGTGATCGCTATGGTGTTTCAAGATTGTTGCTATGATTCCTGGTGGTTGCTAGGGTGATGGCAAATGAAAGCTGTGGTACAAAATGTGCACCAATTCATTCCTGATTCCTCAGAACATGCTTATATTTATTATTATTATTATTTTTAAAATTATTTTTAATTTTTAAAAACATTTGTGATACAACCTCAAAAATTATGAAGGATTTCTGAGAAAATGATGTGGTATTAGTCATTGAAAATACTAATTTGCTTGTTTTAATTACACAAGATATATTGTTCTTTCATAAGTTATGATTTACCAAATTACAAGTTCACGAATCTCTATCTAAAAAAATCTCAACACGATTATATATAAATATATGATTTTGGTCTTATAAACATTAATGAACCTTACTTTCATGATGTCATAGACATATATGCCTTATTAAGTGTTGTTACAATGACGTCCAATCACGTACACACGCTTATAGCAGGTATTATAAATCATAAAGGCACTATATATACATTTTTGAAGTCTTTTGAAGCGTGAAAATTCAGAAGAAGTGCTACCAAATGTTCTTGGCTTCCAATGATACAAGCTTTGCTCTGAGGCTTGAAAAAAGCCAGGATGAGCCATGGGCCCAATCTCCGTCTTCCACTGCAACGGTAATCGATAGAGATGCACTCCACCCTCTCGCTAAGCTGGAGAGAGTAGCTCTAATTAAGAGACTGAGCTGAGTAGGAAATGAGACACTGAAAGTACAGATGGAGGAACACCTCAGATGATCAATATGCAGAACGCCCCAACACCACAGAGCACATCCCATCCCACTACATAGCACTTTAAAACGCAGACCAAGGAGATTAATCACTAAGACCAGGGATGCAGGGGTTGGGGCTATTGCCATGATTATAGTTAAATGAAGTCTAAGATGAGTTGTACTCAAGCAGCATGACTATCTCTGATGACTGACAACCTGAGAAATGAGCAGCTATTCATTTAACCCTTTAGACATCACACAGTGAAGCATTCATCTGCTACAAAAAATACATCGCAATTAGAGAAACATCAAGTTCATGGGATTTTCTCTAATTTTGTGCATGTACATGTGAATCTCTGTCAGCTACCCAGTGAGAAATATCATTCTCAATCCTGCTCCAACCCTAATTTAAACCTTAAACCCTAACCCTGACCAAAACTCTAACTCTAGATCTAATCTCCAGAAGGTCAGAAGCTGCAGGATTGTCCTTCAACAGTTTCCCTGTGTGGATGTAGGAAAAACAGCACCCCCCGTGGATTAGGAGCTTGCTTTGTGATTATAAAACAAGTGTAAATGGCTCATCAATGCCACTGTAACCCGTGCCAAAAGTCTCGAGTAAAACTTTATCACTGTATAATAACCACTGCTCCAGAACAAAGTGATATCATATATCATAACCAGTCATAAAATATTGTGATGTAAAAATGTTCTAAACATCAAGGCTTCCCTAACAGTGGCTTTTATTCATAGCTTACTTTTGTTTTCACCAGAAATAAATGTAATTTCTAATTCCAAACAAATGATTATCCTC